>NC_136497.1:145413460-145953460 GCF_053919585.1 Euprymna scolopes | reverse complement strand
AGACATTACGCTGCACAGCTGTAGCAGAGCGCATATGAGCGCATATGAAAATGTCAGCAGCAGGCGAAGAATAGCAATCGATTGTATTTGCAGCAAGAGCAGCGTTTGAACGCCTATGCAAATTAGCTCGAGTTTGTGCCAGAAGATAAAGAAAAAAAATGCCAGCACGTCGTCAGGGCAATAAACAATATCTGCGTCGAAGGAGACAGACGTCAAAAGTGAAGGCAAAAATGGCTGGCTATGGCCAGCGTGCGGTCGGATGGAGTGGGAACGGGTACCAGATGTAATGGAGTAAAAGCGAGAGAACTTTTAAGTGGTCTTGTCCCGATTGAGTAACGGTAATAAATAGTGATATTAAAAAAAAAGGGTCGACCCGAATTTATTTATTTTTGTTTGTTGCTTTTTGATGGTGTCGGACAGTGTGGGATTCCGAGAAAATTTTCGAATGTAACGAGCACTGTTCGTGTGTAACAGCCACGCTACATAACGTTTTTAATTAAACACACTTTTTATATTCTTTCTGATATATTTTGATATATTTTTTCTGAAAGTGAGATATCTGTTATTTGCGTAATGGTATAATCCAGCGTTGTTTCGCATCTTCTGACGTCATGATCAGTATCATGTTTCTGTTATTTTTATCCATTCTTGTCTGATCCTGACTCAAAATGTTTCGGTAGAGATAATGGTATATACTGTAGCCTAATAGACTGGATAATCATAGATATCTGTCGGTGGTTCCGGGCTGGCTAAGATGTGGGTGGACTAAATGTATAAGATGTGGGTAATATTATTCAAAATGTTTTCGGATGGTAAACGATCGATGGTGCCGCCATTGTAAAGCCTCCAGATCCTGCTACCGGCCGAACGCACTGACCGATTGATTTACATTAGACAACTGTTTATGTTCGCTCAAACCGATTCGATCAATAGATTCTGACCACCAAGCATGGAAACTCGGTCTGTTTGCATTTTTCTTAGACATGATGCTATTTTGGATAGTAAATCGTGCTCCGTTTATTAATCGATGTTCAGTTCTTTTGTAAATTAACGAAGAGCAACAACATAAGAGACTCAGTATGTAGCTTTAATTTGAAATGACATTTTCTTAGTTATAACTGATACAGAGAAAAGATAACGAAATATCAAGGTCTTATGTATGGCAGGAAAAGAAACTGGAATCTTAGGAAGATCTCTATCATTCCAGTAATTATCAGAGAAACTGGATACATTAAAAGTAATTTGAAAAACTACATGACCGATATACCAGGCAAACCATGTGCAAGAGAGATTCAAACAATTATACTTAAACGAACGCCAGAATCCATAAAAAGTTTTCTTGTTTGAATATATATGACAGCGGGTGAATGCTTGGCATCCGGTAGGATGTCCTATCCCCAGCTTGAACAAACTTATAAGAAAATTACAAAAAAAATGCAATTAGTAATTATATACGAACTTGCTGAGATGTGTGTTAAGTTAATGTGTAAAACGTGAATGTTATTCAAAATGACTTCAGATGGTAAACGATCGATGGTGCCGCCATTGTAAGACCTCCAAATCCCGCCATGGGCTAAATGCACTGACCGATTAATTTTCATTAGACAACTTGTTATGTTCGCTCAAACTGATTCGGCCGGACCATTGACCAATATATTCTGACCACTTAGCATCTTCTTAGACATGACGCCATTTTGGATAGCGAATCGTGATTCGTTTATTAATGCCAATTTTCTTGTACATTGACGCACAGCAACAACATCGCTGTACAAAATTGTTGCTGCGACGAAGCAAGTTTAAAGTAATATGTTTTTACTTGAGATTCACCACTTATCAAGACCTGAAGGCCACTCAAGGATAAGGGTTAATGGATGTACGGTGGTAGTGTAGGAATTGTTAATGTGGTAAATTGGATGGAATTTGAATATTTATGAGGACAGCTAACAAAGAACTTGTTTACATTGGGTTTGAAGACATATTGTATTCAAGCGGAAAGCAGGCCAATGATTCTATCCGTGTTTTTGCTCGACATGCTTTAGTTTGAAATGGCTTTTCCGACGTTATAATTAATATAATTATTAGAGCTACATACTTAAAAAGCTGTTAAAGTATACATAGTCATATAGAAATATAGATAGATGGAAAATTATAGAGACTGAGGAAACTAGATAGAAAGTGAGGGAATCAACTATAATTGAAGTCAGTATCCTCTATTATGCAGCCTAAACAGAGTTGGGATGGAGTATTTTTTAGACTATTATCAATCTGTGCTTGTTAAGTATCTTAATAAGCTCATAGTACTTGCGCCTCTAGAAGTATATAACAAAATCCCACCCCTTCACTTTATGTAACACAGTACGAACGCGCGTATGTAAATGCCTGTAAAGTGGTCATTCCTGCGCAAAAAGAACTATAAAAAGAGCAAGAGAACGATCATGATGGTGAGACGAGTTAAACTTCGAAATCTTGTAAGAAACATGGCGAACGTTTTAGATCACGTGGTTGACATCAGGACTGAATAAATAAATGTTGTTTCGACAAAGAAAAACGTTTTTTCTTATTCTTTGTTTTGGTCTTATTTGGACTGAAACTGCACAAACCTTTTTTGGTCCGCGGACAACGTTATATTTAGAGGTTCTTAGATGCCGGAAAGCTATCTTCTCTAATAGATTCTTCCCGAGGACTGATACACTGGAATTTTCTACTCGCTTTATTTCTGTTGGCCATGATTGGACTGATATGCGCAATTTAAATCTAATGTACACCGACATTCCGTAAACCTTTTTGCATAGTCTTCCATAAACATGGTCCCAATAATAAGTGCTTTATACCGAATTAAAAATATGCCTTAATTGGGATGAACAAGAGGCAGAAGACGCAAATTCTGTCCGCGCTAATCATTTTGTTCTTTTTATCTCCTTATATTTATGTCTTATGTCTCGACTAGACTCTACGTGTTGATTGATGTACGTTTCGACTTTATTAATTGTCTCGGTTGAGATTTCGTTTTGGACGTATACATCCTATAAACGTTTCTCTACTCCCAAGATACTTAGACGACCTTACGTCGATACCTCAAGGCGCTGGAGATGTTCAACCAACGCTATCTTCGGAGCATTCTGAACATCTCATGGGAGGACTATCACACTAATCTTGGTGTCCTCCAGGAGACAAACACAACCATCATCATTAGGAGCCAGCTGAGGTGGTCGGGCCACGTTGTCAGGATGTTGGATTCCTGGCTGCCAAAACAACTCGGTTATATCAAATGGTGTTTATAAGTAAATTGCATTGCCACTGCCTTAAAAAACAGACTTTACATCAAACCAATTCTTCAAGTAATCAACAGTTTTTCTTACAAATTCTGTTCGTCTATAAACGTTTTTATCACGTTAAAACAAACACTAGATTCTTGCATTACATATTAATCCCTACAGATTTGTAACTACTACGCAGATGGATGCTATGAATATAGTTCGATGCATCGTATGATAACAATGATATATACTAAATATCAGCCAGATCGACGCAGTTGTATTCGAGACAATTTCTAAATGAAATATTTCTAGATTAAATATTATACGAATTTCCGTCAATGACTTTCTATGCTTTTTTTACTATGGACACTTTTATTGATAATAAGCACATAAAATTCTAATCCTCTTTCGAAGGAATGCTCTTGTTGTTCTAACAATTTCTGAAAGGCCTCATGGAATCTTCTTCTATGAGCGAGTCAATAACCCTTGTCACAGCCTTTTTCATTTCCTCAATTGTCTCATAACGACAGCCTCTAAGGGTTTCCTTGAGCTTAGGGAATAACATAAAGTAAAGTGTTAAATGTAACACGTCTCTTATTTGATCATATATATATATATATATATATGAAGGCTTCCATCAGTCTTGACAGACTATGGATACCCACTGTAAGGGTGCCTGCGCGTGAAATTTGTGTGGCAAGACTTGCGCAACCTCTAACCACGCCTCTCCTGAGTCAACATTGTTGCATACCAGTGGCAAGTTGAGGTACAAGACGACTGGAAACAATGCCGAGATAAGCGGAGAGCACATACAGCGCCTAGAATTCCCAAATGGTCACCCATCTGGTATTAGCCAGGCTCAACGTTGCTTAACTTCGGTGATCTGACGAGAACCGGTGTGTCAACGTGATTATGCCGTACAATATACGTATATATACGTATGCCGTATATATATATATATATATATATATATATATATATATATATATATATATATATATATATATATATATATATATATATATATATATATATATATATATATATATATATATATATATATATATATATATATATATATATATATATATATATATATATATATATATATATATATATATATATATATATATATATATATATATATATATATATATATATATATATATATATATATATATATATATATATATATATATATATATATATATATATATGCCGTATATATATATATATATATATGCCGTATATATATATATATATATATATATATATATATGCCGTATATATATATATATATATATGCCGTATATATATATATATATATATATATGCCGTATATATATATATATATATATATATATATGCCGTATATATATATATATATATATATATATATATGCCGTATATATATATATATATATATATATATATATATGCCGTATATATATATATATATATATATATATATATATATATATATGTTAACTGTGGAAAGCAGGCCCAGGGGACAAAACATTATTATTATTATTATTATTATTAGTAGTAGTAGTAGTAGTAGTAGTAGTAATAATAATAATAATAATAATAATAATAATAATTGATTCGAGCGACGGCTGGTCGCTGTATCAGTTATCATAACGACAGCTTCTAAGGGTTTCCTTGAGCTTAGTGAATAACGTAAAGTGTTAAATGTAACACGTCTCTTATTTGATCATATATATATATATATATATTAACTGTGGAAAGCAGGCCCAGGGGACAAAACATTATTATTATTATTATTATTATTATTATTATTATTATTATTATTATTATTATTAGTAGTAGTAGTAGTAGTAATAATAATAATAATAATAATAATAATCGATTCGAGCGACGGCTGGTCGCTGTATCAGTTATCATAATTAGAAAAATAAACAATTAAATTGGGAAAACTGATTGACATATAATCGAATAAATCGCAAAATGAATGTTAAAATAGAAAATAGATGTAAACATCATTTTTTGGTTTGCATAAACAAATAACTAGATTTGGGATATTAGGTTGGTCTGAGACACGTAATGATGTGACGTAAAGAAACACGTGATGTATGTAGATCTGGAGATATTCTAGGCAGTCGTTAGCTGGACATCAGAGAGAACGGACGACTCAAGATGATGTGGGAAGCGGCGTCACTTTGAACAGCCAAGATGTAAAGGACGTGTTATCCTTGAGAATGGCGGACAGATCATGAGAATAAATGTTCGTAAATAATTCAGTTATGTATTGTGTTATTTATATCTGTTTAAAAAGAACTGTTGTCTACAACTGTTTCGATACGTCAACGTCAATCGTTTCCTGTTAGAACAGTTGCTAAATGTTAAAATATACACACTAGATGATCAACTAAAGGATACGACATCTATGCAGACACACATTTACACGTACACGAATATACAGAAAAAGATAACCCAAGTATTAAACATGTAGGTCGTTATAGAACGTATTTATAAACCTGCTTATATATATATATATATATATATATATATATATATATATATGTGTGTATATATATATATATATATATTGATATTGTATAATATTTACTATTTTCATCCAGAAACGATCAAATTGACTAGTGTGATAAACGTTCTAAATAGGTGTATGCCAACGTTTTGTCGAGATGGTGACAAAATCAAATTCAATAAATTACATTAAATATTCAAGACAGTTATTAATATTATTTGATTTCCTTGGGGTAAAAGGTAATGGATATGCTCTGAAAAAGTACTGATGACTCGAGGCATTTAAAATAAAACAAACGCTTCAAAATAATAATAGTTCTTATCTGTTAACGAAAGAATGTTTCTTGTTATCGTGTGTTCGTCTTGCTAATTAACTTACTGAACGATGCCAAGTCACAACAAATTCGGCTTAAATTGCGTTAGCCTTGCTTAATTGTTAAACATTGGCACATTTTCAGATTATATGAATTGTTATTGAAGAGAGAGCGAATCTTGCTAAGAGGTTATTGCGTTTGATAATTATCAGGTCAGTGCAAAAGTTCATATAGAAAATGTCAATCCGTGTTTTTAAAAAGCATTTATTGATAGCAATAACGCGTTTTGCTCTGCATCTGCTAATCAACTAATAGAAGCTTCTTTTTAAAATATTTTTTAGATTTTTATGGTAAATATAAAGACAACTCAATTTTCAATCTTCTCTGGTGATGTTAATCTAAGACCATCTAAATGGTTTTGGAAATTTGGAAATAAGTGATAATCCGAAGTAGACGGTCGAGGTGAATATCTACGATAAGGCAATGTTCCTAATGTAATTCTCCTAGGGGATCTTTGGTTTATAGTCCCGTGTGCAAGAATCATCATTATAACAAGATGATTCCCATTCTTTTGGCTAAAAAAAGTCGTTTTCAGGTCCAGAACAGTAAGAATATTACAGAAAATTATACATTTTTTTACATAGGAATCACCACTTATCAAGACCCAGAGACCACTCGAGGATAAGGGTTAAGAGTGATGTAAGGATGTGGTTTGGAAGGTCATTAATGTAGATCATGAAAAGAGTTGAACCCAGGATGGACCCCTGAGGGACTCCAGCATTAATACTGTAAGCTTCTGATTTTTGCCCATCAACTATTACTCTTATAAACATATCAGAGAGAAATGATTTAATAATTGAGAAGACATTTCCAGCTATACCATAGCTAGAGGTCTTGTAAACCTTTATGCCATACCCTATCAATACATGATGCTTTAATATTCTGCATAAAAGTTATCAAATAATCATTGTGATATTTTTAAATACGAACAATGTATAAAATAAATTACAATAGTTTAACATACTTCTACAAACTGGCAAAACTTTTGCACCTTTAGAAAGTCCCCTTTTTTGGGGTGCCAATTTGGGCGAGAGGTTTTTGTGGAGAGCTGGTTTTAGGGAGACATTTTAATTAAAGCTGTTTTTAAAAGTTTATACCGAAATGTGAGAGCGAGAACATGTTATATGAAGAACACTAGCAAAATAACTGGTTTTAAGGGAAAACCTCACAACTATTTTTTAAATGGCTGTTTACATCTATAGTAAAACATGAATGTTAATATTTGTAGAATCCTTGTGAAATAAGGGAGTTTTTACTTTTAATATCGAAGAAAGTATAATATGATGAATTGTTGACGGGTCTTAAAATCGTAAGCAAAACTTCATCAAACAACCAAAGAAATGATATTTAATTTTAAGTTAATAATAAAAGAAAGTGTTAATATGCTTTTCATTGTAGAAAGGAATTCAAACGAGAAAAAGTTTAGAATATTTTAATGAATAAGTGTATACATTGTTTTCTGATGATCACACAATAATGTAAACGAGTTAACACGTTATGTGTCTGTGTGTTCGTTACTTTTTAGGTGCGTATGCATATGACTATGTATGCATAGATTTAGATAAAAGTAACTCTAAAGGCTGGCAAAAAGGTAGAGGGGGCTAAAGCGACGTAGATCTTAGATCATACCTTCATTTCGGCTAAACTGTTTATTGAAGAACAATTTGACTTTCTATGGGGTCGAGGTGGTCATAGAATAGCCATTTCAAATAAATTCAGAAGATCCTCTCATTGGTCTAAATATTCTTATTTTAAGAATTCTTCTTTTATTAATTCAGGTGATGTTTGCGCAAATTCAATTGCGCTGAAGCATTTTCATATTAGACACCGAAAGGTAATCACCGGTCGCCATACATAAATCTTATATTCTTAAACGCAACTTTTACTATTTCGTAATATATTTCGACCGTTAAAATATAAATATGCCATTAATATTTGATAAGTTATCGATTATATATCAAACTAGCAGATCTATCTCGCGTATCCCGGGTCAAACTCAACTTATTTCTATTAAAAGTTATATCCTTCTACCTTTCTTTATCCGTCGCTCATTTCTCTCTTTAACACTATCTTTCTCCTCCGCCCAGAACATTCCCTTAAACGGACATGCACACTGATACACACAACTCACTTTTATCTAAGGGATTAGAGGAGCAATTAGTTGGCATTTTCTTCCAACTTAGAACATAAAATCATTGAAAACCCGACTCTCATGAAGAGACCTGGCTACGCTGCAATCATGTAATATATATATATATATATATATATATATATATATATATATATATATATATATATATATATATCAATTATAGATATTATTTATCCACAGCAACGCTGATCAAGAAAATACTAACATTATAGGTGTTTGTTTAGTAGTTTTTTAAACTTTTAGTTGCATATGCAAATACAATTATACCCAAGCAATTGCTCGTTATATACTGGGAGATTTTTAAACATTTTTTCTAGACGAATAAACAACCGATTCTGGCGGCTCAAATTAGCGCCTGTTTTCCTTTTGGCGTTCCACCGTACACGCGATATATCATGATTAATGCTGTTGGCATTTAAATGTCGAAACCACAACAAAACTGCGAACTTGAGCTCGAACTAATTTTTAATTAAAGTTCATTTATTTTTCGAAATCAAAACATTATTGGACAGAATAAACCTCTACTTATTTAAACACACACTTTGTGTGTATGTTCGTTCCCTATGAACTCTGAAATAGCTGTCGAGTGTAGAGTGCCTCCGATACACATAAACAATATGACTGCGACATCTGCAACCGACTTTAATCGATAATTAATCGGATTGTCTGTGATCTCATCGCTTTAAATACTGGATATTCGGGTTAATACAATGGTTTATATAAGATCATCGAAGTTAAGCGACCTTAATTCTGGTCAGTATCAGATAGGTGGCCATTTTGGAATAGCAGATACTGTATGTAGGAAGACAGCTTCCTACAAAGGCGATAAAAATCTAACGTGCTTATCTCCCTTGAGTGATATACATGCAACTGGAGCTCGCTTACGGATTTTATATTTGATTAGAAATATCCTACTTCGAAAGAAGCCGGTTCAAGTCGCCTTGCATTAATGCCGTTGGCTGATTTTGTACAGCTCCGTGTGTTTACCGACAATAAACAAGGTGCAGCTAACAGTTTACAAAATTAGAAATAAAAATGCATCGCTGTGGCACAATGGAAATCGACCTTTTTGAGGGAGCTGGGACTTCTACATTATTGAACCTTGTACCTAACCTGGTCTGCACTTGTGTGAAGGAGAAAACAAATTTCAGTGAAGACACATTTTTTTAAATGTTTAAAACTGTCAGCACACGAAGATTGACATGGGTTTACGTATCCAGTGCACATCATAATTTAAAAAACAAAATATGGGCGATGAAACATCTCTCTCTTTCTCTCTTTCACTCCCTTTCTCTCTCTTTCTTAATTGAAAGAGAGAATTAAATATAATTCGATTGTTTTAAAACAGTTGAAGCTTGCATTCTGGGGTCGGCAGATACGACATAGCATGCGTCTGGTTTCAACGTGTTTATAAAAATATGCGCCTCATTGTTAAATCTTAAATAAATTATATTTTTATAAAAATGCATTTGTTCGCTATTTTTGTATAAGCATTAAATTCTAGCATGCCATTAATGCCGACGATGGAAAGATGCCTGTAATGACGCAATTAAGACAAGAAGCGACCCATGCCAACTGGTTATAGCCGACGACATCTTGTCCCGTTATGTTGCTGTTTCCATGTGCCTATCGTTGGATATCGTGTCTAACATTCGTGGAGCTGGTTGCGTTCCCAGGACTTTCCTCAACCAAGTAACTCTCTCCGGGCAACGATAGTACCATATCGCTTGATGTCTGGAACTATATTGCTCGATCACATTTACAATGAAGACACCCGAAATATTTACGGCATATCAACAATTCAGACCACAGTTATAAATGACGGCTCAAATTATTTGAACATGGACTGAGAACCAACTACAAAAAAACCGTCGTGAAACATATAATTGTATTAGAACTCACTTGGAAGCAACTAAGTATGAGAGGGACAGGGCGAATACCGGCTTTCCTATAGAAAATCTATAGTCACACTTGAGGACAGGATGAGGAAATGGCAGCTCAGATGTGCTCCGTGTCGACGATGACAAAAGTCGGGAAGCTTCTACCGCTCCAGAAGATATCTCACTACTGATGCAATTCTCTATCTATATAAAAGCCAAGTACGTCCAAGGATGGAATACTTTTGCCATATCTGGACAGGAGCTGCTAAAAACAGCCTATCCTGCACAGACAGAGTACAAAATAGACTTCGTGGCTTAGTGGGGGATGCCCTTTTCTCTACCCTGCAACCTCTCTCCCACAGAAGAGACGTTGCGAGCCTATCCTTGTTTTATCGTTATTTCCATGGCAGGTGCTCGTCTGAACTCCAATCTCTGGTACCCCCTCGCCAATCTTTCACGACAAACACCCGTCTAGCTGAATCCACTGTGAAAAATTTCCCCCACTCTATATCTGTGCCTAAATCAAAACGCGGATTCCATGAACAAAGCTTCTTTCTTAGAACTGCACGCCTGTGGAACTCTGTTCCGTCTGCCTGCTTCCCACCACTACACCTTGGATGTCTTCAAGTCCAATGTTAACAAATTCCTAATAAACCGCCTCCTTAAGTAAACACTTCTTCAAATCTCCACACTAACGTAATGTACTTGCAATAACCCTTATCCCTGAGTGGCTTCCGGGCCTTGATAAATGGTGATCACTGTGTAAAAAAAAGGATCTCTGTTAAATCAGCCCTCACCCAAACTAAACATGTGATCATGCCAGCTTGAGACCCAAATTACTCATTGTTAATCAGGCTGTAGATCAGAATTAATACACGAAAAAAGGAGCAAAGCAGAATAAATAGAAAGAGGAGGAGAAAAAAGAAAAAGTAGAAGACAACAAAGAAAATTTCTCTCCTTGCCAAATCGCCACAAATAAAATAGATTTTTATATTCGTTAACAATTATTCTTAGACCGAATTTTACCATCACATAATGAAGATCGTACATTAAAATACAATCGATATTTATATCTGACAAGTTTCTTATCTCTCTCTCTCTCTCTCTCTCTCTCTCTCTCTATCTATCTATCTATCTATCTATATATATATATATATATATAAGTGAACATATCTGTGTGTCTGTCTGTGTGTCTGTCTACTTTTCCCTACGAAATAACTCTGTCAATTTTTAGTCTACAGACTAGAAATTTGATAGACAGGGTCCTGAGATTTAGAAAAATCTTTGTAATCGGTTTTAAGCCAAAATTTGGCTTTTAAGGGGTCAAAGATAAACGATTTGACCTTTGAGAACTTTATCAAACTCCTCCGACAATTTTGGGTCTAATTACTTGAAATTTTAGATATAGGTTCCTTGGACATGTATCTAACTTAATAACTTGAATTGAGTCCAAAACAATAAATGTTAAGGGGTCATAATAGGGGTCAAATTACAAAAGAATTGACCTTTCTTTTGCTAAATGTACACTTCTAAACACCTGAGCAACGTCGGGCACCCATGCTAGTATATATATATATATATATATATATATATATATATATATATATATATAAAAGTGAAGTGTCTGTATGTGTGTCTGTGTGTGTTCTGTGTACATTTTCCTATGCAATAACTCTGTCAATTTTTAATCTACAGACTCGAAATTTGATATAGAGGGTACAGAGATTTGGGAAAATCTTTGTAATCCGTTTTAAGCCTGTAATTGGGACTGTTAAGGCGTCAAAGTTCAACAATTAAACCTTTGAGAACTCTACCAAATTCCTCCGACCATTTTTGGTATAAACACTTGAGATTTTAGATATAGGTCCCTTGGACATGGATCTTACTATATAAATTGATTTGATCCCAAAACAATAAATGTTAATGCGTCATAATAAGAGTCAAAGTTAAAAAAAATTTACCTCTTAGGTCTCTACCAAATTACTCAGACAATTTCTGGTCTAAACATTTGAAATTTTACATAAAGGGTATTCAGAGATAGGGCAAGCTTTTTAATCGGTTTGGGTCGAAAATTTTTAGTTACCAATATATAAATGTATGTATGTATGTTTGCATGTCTGCCTAAAACCTTCGACAGAGGCAACAATTTTTACAAAATCAGTATCGTTTTAAAGTTCGACCTTTCAGACGACAAATATCGAAAAATTGGCAAAAAACATTAATATCTTCACCTTGAACTGGGCACTTTTCTAGAGGAGGGTCGCTTTTTCGCCGATGTTTTTGAAAGTCATCCTCTCCTTTCGATTTTCTAGCCTTAATTAAAACCTACGTCACTTCCGGCGGTTTGGCGGTAGTCGTAACAGCGAAGACGTCAGGTTTTTTCCCCGTTCTTTTCCTCCTTCGCGGTACGGGTTCGTCTCTGCCTTCATACTATCACTTTTTTTGTGCTCAACATACACACCCAAATATCTGGGCAACGCCTGGCTGAAATGCTAGTATATATATATATATATATATATATATATATATATATATATATATATATATATATATATATATATATATATATATATATTGTTCCTTCCTCATATGGAGCCGAAACGGCTGAGCTTTTCTTTTGCAAATTTCACACAGGTAATTTATATATCTGGCAGTGTTCTTAGATATGTTTGCATTGAAATTAATCCAACAAGTATCACACATCGAAAAAATCTGATCTTAAAAATAGTCTTCCTTTCTTATAGATCAAAATAAGAATCTTTACAGAGAAATATTGTACGTTACACCGGCAAAGGAAAATATTAAAATTGTAGCAAATAATTTTTTCTTAAAAAACAGATTTACTGTCATCTGTAGATATAGCTTATTGGTGGAACATTCAACTGCAAATCGAATGATTTCCTATTTAAGTCCGGTGTTCCTCACCATTTTATTTTACTATTTTCTTAGTAATGAGTTCAATTCAGATAAAAGCAGAGGCTCCATTTAAAATCGGCACAAATCATTTCATTCGTTTGCATAATTCAAAACTAAGCATTAATTTGAAGTGAATTGACCAGGGCATTCATCGTCAAACGCAAATATCAGCTAACGTGATATTGTAAACAAACACAGACGGAACTTAATGAACGATATTATCATTATTATCTTTTATTTTATTGTTTTGCGAATTAATCGACCAGCAAATTGCGACTCATAATACATAATATTCAATCCAGGTTTGATGCTATAATAATAAAAACGCAATCTGCATAGATTGAAATATCGTGTTTAGACGTCGAGCTTGATTAATATATAACTGCATGCTCATTATCTGATATACAGTCTCACTATCTAAAATGTCTATATCTAGAATATATTTACAAACATGAAAAACGTTTGGACTTGGTGTACATCAAGTTTTGTCGAGATGCAGATATACTGCAATTCATTAATTTCCTTAGACTTTAACGCACTTAATGATATTAGTTGATTTTCTCTTGTATAAAGAAACAACGAACTCGCCTTGAAAATGTTACTTAAGATATAAATATTTTTATAGTAAAGCAACAATTGCGAAATGACGACACTCCTTCTTTAATTATTGCAGCTTTCCCATTGGTCGACTTGAACTATACAGTTTCTAGAGAAGTTCTGTTGGTGATTGCGAAACCTGAACTTCGCTAAAAAATGTTATTCAAACAGGTACCTTATCACAGGTTATCTGTAGTCTTTTGAGACATAAGACCCAATTTATACATAAACCCCATTTATACATAAGACGCAATTTATACATAAAACCCCATTTATACATAAGACCCAATTTATTCATAAACCCCATTTATACATAAGACCTCATTTATACATTAAAAAAACTCTATTTATACATAAGACCCCATTTATACATAAACCCCATTTATACATAAGACCCAATTTATACATAAAACCCCATTTATACATAAGACCCAATTTATTCATAAACCCCATTTATACATAAGACCTCATTTATACATTAAAAAAACTCTATTTATACATAAGACCCCATTTATACATAAACCCCATTTATACATAAGACCCAATTTATACATAAAACCCCATTTATACATAAGACCCAATTTATTCATAAACCCCATTTATACATAAGACCTCATTTATACATTAAAAAAACTCTATTTATACATAAGACCCCATTTATACATAAACCCCATTTATACATAAGACCCCATTTATACATAAACCCCATTTATACATAAGACCTCATTTATACATTAAAAAAACTCTATTTATACATAAGACTCCATTTATACATAAACCCCATTTATACATAAGACCTCATTTATACATAAAACCCCATTTACCCTAAGAAGTTGAAACGCATTCTTAGTATAATAATTTTTCATGGCGTAACAACAACATTATATAATTTAATTTGTAAAATTCGTCTAGTAAAATAAATTGTCAATAATATTTGCCAATTTTTCGATGTAGACGAACTAATACTACAATATCTCATCCCTCCAATTCATTCACCGATCACAGCGACTCAATTTTTCCACCCCTTTGCGATTTACCAATACAAATGATTTCACCTGATTATTTACGTGGTCTACATTGCAAATCAAAACCGGTGAACCGAGTAAAGATGAATATGAAATGTAATTCAATTTGTGTCTGGTAAATTGAATTGATTGTAATAAAAGATGAACAAATGTTAATAAAAATAAAAAAAAATATTTTAATTAAACAAAAAAAACGTATTTAATGGATGCTAATATTTTATAAATTTCTGTCTGTAATTCTACTGTTTAATTTTTAATTTTGATTTTCACATTTCGAGCTAAAGGATCGGCTGAATATAAATATTGACTGAAAAACAATTGTAACGAATAAAACTGCGAGAAAACTTCCGAGATTTGCCAGTATTCTACGATCCATCATCCCCTGCCCCAACCAATTCCCGTCCAGAGTACAAAACCGAACAGAAATACCAAAAATAAACAATAGAATTAATATTTAATGTGACTATTATTCTCAGACGGAACATTTTATAATTTTATCTGTCGATTAAAATCAAATTATCGTTAATATCTGATAAGTTAACAATGTAAATGTTGTGCAGACGCCCACTAATTAGCATACGTGGGTGAAAAGATATAGATAAAGGTATCAAGTCAGCAAGATCGGAGAGCTGTGTTCGAACGCCGGATAGGCAAGACGCATGTGCCGGTTGCTCCATGAAAGACTTTAACACGCGCTCTGCCGGACAATCTTCCAACTGCAGTACAACTGCACCTTTGTAAATATGTATTTTATTTTCGTCTTAATATATTTGTTTTACCTTTACTTTCTGCGTTTGTGGTATTATTGATACAGACACAACAGTAAACAAAGTGATCCTGCGCCATCTTCTTCCTTTCCAATTCATCAATCAATGACGTCGACTAAAATTTTTCGTTTTATATTCTCGCCTTCCAAAATGGAATCGATGAGATTTTATACTTAACAACGTCAGCATTTAAATGTCAACTGCAGCAGACATTTGTTTTCATCAGGGTAACATGAAATTTGATTTGATTTACTTCTTGAAATCGGATTGATTGAATTGAATATAAGTGTTTAAAAAATAAACTAAAAAATATAATGCTTTAATCAGAAATATTGTAAATTGTGAAATATTAATTAAGATAAATTGTATTTGGTTTTCCAGTTGTCTATTATTTAAGATGCGATGTCCTTATATCGGAATAACACCGAGTAGCTGCTTATATGAAGTAACTTCATCTGTTATCAGGAGCGACTTCAAAAGAAATTGTAATCAGTTGCATAAAAGTAAACATAGTATATACTAGTTATACAGGTACTCGAGGTAAGAAGTGATAATAATCCTATACTAGCAACGATTTTGTCCGTTTTTCATCCGTTTTCCTTCATTATCATTTTAAAACGTAATAATTACATATAAGAAATCCTGAAAATGAGAAATGCTACAATAATAGTGAAATAATTTCATACTCAGCAAATGAAGCTGACTCTGAATATGACTGAGATTACGATGAAATAATATACATAATTTCTATGTCTTTGTGGATAGACATTCAACTCCAAAAAAGAGAATGCAAATTAACTGAAGAACGATGAGATGTGTTACTCATCCAGTGACTTTTTTGGTCAAGATCAAAGTGTAGTATCTGTTCTTCAGATGCTGCACTTCCATTTCTTGTTCTCTTTCGGTGGAAGAGAAATCCTTCACGACTGAGACAATTTTTATTTTTGTACCTTTTCTCCACGTTAAAAAACGACTCTTGTGTCTAACTCTGTCCCGTGGGGAGGCATAGTAAATAGGTACTCATCCAGTGACTTATATGCAGCACTCTGACATCACAGATAAGACGTCGGAAAGCCAAGTACAGGACGAGAAGTGGGTGAGTTGAAACTCGCCAGAATCAATTGACAATGCAATAAGACATGCACTATATATAGAAATTGATAAAAAGAAATATGATCAGCGGTTGAAAGAATATGATCATGTTATATACCGAGTTTGGATTGCATTTAGGGTGAGAATCAACTAAACTGTCAGTCAAAGACTCGTAGTGGAAGTTGCAATAAGATGTATGCTGCCACGAATACATTTTATTAGAGCATTTTAGATAATTCCCCAAGCAACGAGAAGCAAGACAAACTCACTGACATTAGAGGTAGAATGCGAAATGCCTCCATAGAAGGATTTCATGAATGATTCTCACACCAAAAGAAGCCGAAACCCAGAAGAAAAATCCGCCGAGCATTCGCCGAGCTCCCACCGGCGCTTGTGGAAAAATGTTTTAGTTTCGGACTCGTATCGAGGCGGTGATTTAGGCTTACGATGGCTACATTGAATACACGTTAACGCTACAACGTAATAAAGTTATCTAAATTGATTATTTCAATTAAATTTTAAAATAATGCTTTAGTGTGTTTTTAAGGCGACAGATTTATCGCTCCACCCTGTATATTTAGCAACAAATTAGCTTTCGCTTGTATCGAATGTTGCTTGAAACTTTCTCATATCTGTCAGTATTCTATATTACTATAGAGCCATTATTCTCTAATTACAATAACCACTGCTTCTACTGAGGGACAAAATTGAACAGACATATCGGTAAACAATAGAATTAATTACTTCAGATGGCTATTATTTTCCGACCTTACATGTCATAATTAAATTTGTCCATTAAAATGAAATTGTCAGTAATGTCTGACATGTCATCAATGTAGATAAAATAATCTTGCAGCGTTTCTTTAATCTCCAATTCGTCCGCCGATTCTAATAAGAATCTGTCTTTCTTCTGGCCCTCCATAATAATCGATGGGAATTTCGTACTTAACGCGATCATCATTTAAATGTCAACTTCAGCAGACAGTTTCTTGATTCCATTAGCTCAGAGATGAAATTAATTTGAATTTACTTCATGAAATAGAATTGATTGAATTGAATATACGTGCTCAGTAAATAAACTATGAAATTCCAATAAATTGATTGGAAATATTTATAATTGTGAAATATTAATCAAGATTATATCTTATTGGATTTACCCGTAAGTTATTATTTGACATGTGATGTCATCATATCGAAATAAATTCAAGTATCCTGTAACGTCAATTAACTGTATACCTTGCATGGAGCGACCTCCATAAAAAACAACTATCGGTTGAATAAAAAAAAAACGTATTATATACTGTTTTAAATTTTTTAGATGAGGTAGGAATGTTTGCATTTTTAGATTAATCGAAGAATAGTTTTTATTATTAGTGTTATCTCACAACGTTTCGGTCGATATAACCTCCGAAACTCGTCAGTTGTTTAAGTCGCCGTTTTTGGCAGGAACTCTGAAGTTTTCGATTTTTTTTTAATCGAGTTGGCAGATCGAGGAGTTGATTAAGATGTAAAATTAAGAAATTAAATGCTATTGTACTAAAATGTTTTATAGATTGTTCTACACTATGAAAATCATGCCTCTGTTGCTCACCATACTTTAGTAGTACAACGTGACAAATCAGAGTTGAGCCGGACATGTGATTGAATGTCACAAATTTCTTACAAATATCTAAATGCAAACACGACAAATATCGAGTTAAACATAGTCTTTCACGGTTAAAAGTTACGGATTCCAAATTACGAATACAGTAACTATAACAGATTAGCTTGGCCAGGTCCCAAATCATACAGTCAGTAACGCTACCTTCTATACAAGACCTTCGATAGCTGCATACGTTGACAATAAATTTGTTCAACAAAGCGACAGTGTACCTATATTACCGAACAAAAACTTTACTGTAAATGTACCTAATCTAAAAACGATAGACGATTACATGGAATCTTACCTTAAAGAGAATTAAAGGGAAATTTCAACTCAAGAAATTCCCCTACTCCCAATGCAATAAAAGCTATGGTTGCTCGATTTCATGAGCAAGGATCTGTATGTGATCTTCCTAAATCAGATAGACCCTATAGGCAAGAAGTTATGAGAATCGTCAGAGATTAGCAGAGAGTGTGGCCGAGGATCCATCCACATTAATAAGAAGGAGATCAAGTCAAAGTGGGGTCTCTCGATCATCTCTTCACAGAATGCTCCATGAAGAGGGCAAATTTCCATATAAAATTCAATTGGCGCAAGAGCCTCAACCAATGACAATGGACAATGCCCTGCAGAAAGCACAAGAGTGTGAAAATAAAAATGGTGGACATTTGAGTAACATCATTTTTCATAACTAAAATTAGACCTTGTGAAAAACATACCTTAGATTAAGTTGTGTAAATAAGATTAAAATAAGTATACTGATATCTTACTATATCTCAAAACATCACGGAGAGGCTCATCTACCTACATATGAAAATTGGTAAACATAACTTAAATATTGAGGAAGTTAATCAAATTGAAAATCCGTCAGCTTCTTTTGTGACACCCTGAATAACACAGGTGCATGGAAAATGTTATCAAGGAGAGATACATCTGGGTACAACTAGATAAATAGAAATACAGATTATTTTTTTTTCTTTAATTCATGGAATGATATTCAAAATATTGCATTACTTTTTAGATCATCTCATCCCATACCTGCAGAAGTAAATTCCAAAAGTGCTGCAAGGACTAATAAATGGATGCCAGAAAGTGGGGATAAATGGCAAAAGGATGCTAATCCGAATATTGCTAAAATGTATTGCCTTAAGTGGGTAAACCTATATTAACACATTTTTCCTTAAATCCAAGTAAACCATTTCCTGTATGTGCTTTAGATTTTTACCAATCCTAGATGCTAAAGAAAATTAAAAATATTATTCTAATTAATTGGAAATTATTTTAATGAGGTTGATTTGAATATATATAGACTTCAGCACAAACAATAGGTTTTATAGCACCTAAAATTAACAGTGATTTTATTAAAACATCAGATAAAACAAGAGTTTGCATGTTTCCATTAGATATACGTCATTATACGAGTGCTTCAAATTCTGATGCACGCACATCAATACCAGGAGCAATTAAATAATTGTTATTAATACTATTCTTTTTTTCTGTTGTTTTACAGATTACCGATTAGAAGATATATATGAGAGCATATTAGTTCATATCTGATGAATTTATTCTGCCGAAATATTATTTTCTTAAATGAGCTTGGACACTGGGAGAAGAAACATCGTCACACATTTATCCAGAATATAACGACATACATAACGAGGACAAAAGACTGATAAGTAAAGCAGGACGAGAATTACTTAATTATGTTAAAATTGGGGAATTATAATATATCATAGAGCTGAAAGAAGAGACTACTATCGGAGTAAGCCGTAAAATACATGCAACTATTTTCATGTCATCTGGAAATCGAGTTATGAACACAGGAAAGGTATTTTTCTAGAACAATGTAGCACACACATATTACTAAGAGACAAAATACACACATTTAATACCAAAACTCATAGTGATAAGGTTTCTATCTTCATCTTGCAATTAGTATTGCAAACCTCCTCGGTATATTATAATTAGATTAGATGATCCTATCATTTATTTATTGCATCTTAACGTCAAACAAGGCACAGTTCCACGTTGATGTAGGGAGCTGCTGTCTCGGACATAAATTGCAAGGATATTATGTAAGGAGTTGAGCAATTAAATATATGTTTACATAACACATAAACCTCTGCGTGTCAATAACACTCAGAAAAGCATGATCCCGAAAAGTGATTCCATAAGATAGCAGTTCTATAGAAAAATCTATTAGAGTATAAAGCTTTCTATCATCTTGGTTTCTCTACTGTGTAGGGGTGGGATTTTGCTGCTTGTCAGGTTTATCGAGGTATTTCAGTAGAGGGGGGGACAAAAACTTGTAGTTTGTTGGAGCACCTACTATTAAAATGCTTGTAAAACAGATAGAAGATTGCAACATTTTATCGATGGGACAGAGGTTGAAGTCTAGCTGACAGTTCGGGAACTATTAGGCTGGCGACTCCTTTTAACCCTGTCAAGAAGTGTAAGACTATTAACAGATGCATCAGCCCAAATGTGGCAACAATACTCCATACATGGAAGAATGGTGGCCTTTTAGAGGTACAGGATACTCTCAGGCGTAACTATCTAGCACGGTAGACAGAGAGAGAGAGAGAGAGAGAGAGAGAGAGAGAGAGAGAGCACCTTCTTCGCAGCAGTCCTGGCAATGCCCTCAATATATCTGTTCCAACTCATGTTCCCTGTGAACATTAAGCCGAGGAGTTTGAAAGAAGTACTTTCAGGTAATGTATCATTAGCCATAGCTATTAGTGGGTGAGAATGTTTCTTGTAATTGTTAAAGGAAAGGAAGCTTAGTTTTGGCAGCATTTAATGTTACCATCCATTCATGCACATTTATGTGATTGGTGCGAGATGAAATATCTCGGAAAAAGCGTCATTACCTAAAAAAATAAATAAATAAATAAACCAACAGAAAAAAAAGATGAACCAACATTCACAAATGTAAATGGTAGATCACTAAGCTTGTTATACTATCTCAACTGGGGTTGGACTCCAAAAAGTTGTAAAGCTAATTGAATTATCAGGGAACACAAGGTTGTATAATTTTAAACTTTCCTTATGTTTATCTTGTCGAGCCCGAAGACTTTTCTGTCGAACTATTGAATCGTCGAAGAATTTAGACCCAAACCTTTTATCAAATAGGAGGTGGGAAGTTACAGTGTCCGAAACGTTATGTGCATAACACTCAAGTTGAGAACATTATTGCCAAGGACCCAATAATACGGATTACATCAATAGTAATTAATAAATAGTCAGAAATTATAATTGATGCCATTAACAGAAATTGAACCCGAAACCTAGCGATCATTAGCCTTAAGCTGTTAACTTGTTAGAATTGAGCTTTTGTTACAAAGAAAGCCACCACTTATCAAGGTACGAAGTTCACCGGCGGATAAGGCTTAATGACTGCAAGGTGGTAGTGTAGTATTCGTTAATATTGTAGATTGGAATAAGTTTGATTATTTAATAGGACAGCTAAAAAGAACTTGCTTAAGTTGGACTTGAATGCTACGATATTGTAGTCGATCGGGAGGAAGGGAAGGGGAACAGTGTAACTTCAATTTTCCTATAAATATATCTGAAATATTATTTTAAGCATTATTTTAATTCGGAAGAGATACTATTGATTTATAATTTACGTGATGTTTTATAAAATTCATTCAAACATAATCTATAATATAAATCTCACCTTTCTGTTAAAATGTATGTATGCATACATGTATGTTTGTATGTCTACTTAAAACTTTCAACAGAGGCTCGACCCTTCGGACGACAAATATCGAAAAATTGGTAAAAACCATTAATTATTTCGCCCTCATCTGGGCACTTTTCTACAGGGAGGAGTCGTTTTTTTCGCCGATATTTTCAAATATATGCCACTTTTCTTCACGTTTTTTTCTACTTCGCTGTACGGGTTCGAGCCTGCCTGCTTACAACTACTTTTTATTTTTTGCTCAACTGACACCTCAAAACACCCGGGCAACGCCAAGTACCTAGGCTAGTTTATAATAAAATATGAATTAATAAATTGCTAAAGATTATCAATTACCTTTTAAATTATGTTAATAGTCCAAAACAATTGATTTTGCATTAGAAACAATTCAACATTTAATATATACTTGACATTGCGGAAAATTAAACAGATTTCGTTACAATTTTTTTCCAACTTTGTACCTTCATTTTTTATGTAAAATTACACAAATTCAGTCAGTTTGTCAATATATAAATTTCTCTCTACAAAATCAATATTTTATAACGTATAACCATATACCATGCACAGGATAAGTCGTGGAAAGTGAGATCTGTATCCCTAAATATATCCAAGGCCTTTGACAAAATCTGGCATGAAGGATTGCTAATAAAATATTGAATCATACGGTATAACTGGACAAATACTAAATATAATTAGATCATTCTTAAAAAATAGGACAATCCGGGAAACTATTGATAGATGTTCATTCAAGCAATATAATATTAATGTGAGAGTGCCTTAGGGGTGGATACTTTTATAACTGTCAGACCACAAAGATTAATTTAAAATCTATTTTTTCAGTACTAATTAAGTTTTGGAACTAGATAAAAACTAAACCGTTTTTCTTTTCAATCTTGAAATTAATTTACCATTAAACTTACCCTAATTTCCCTTCATTGCGTTGTGTAACAATGCTTTGTTGACTATTTTTATCTGTTTTTGTTTGTTGTATTACATAAAAAATCCGTTTTTTATGTAAAATAAGACAAAACAGAATCCCTTTTTTTGTCTGGTTTCAAAAGTGTACCAATATAAGTATGTAGGACACCTGTATGATAATTCTTTAGTAGAGATCGCGACTTTTCAATTTTTTATAACGGTACGTTTTCTCTCGCATTCCTCAATTCATATAGGTTCAGTAATTATGCTCTCTGCGGATCTTAGTAAGTTACATCTGTTTTAAGAAAGACTTTCCTACGATGTAAAATAGCAACCGGGCTGTCTGAGAGACAACTTTAAGCCTCGGACCATTTTTTGTGTCCTCAGACGTTTATTTTTCTCTTTGGACTGATCACCGTGAAGGAGCTATTTTTAAAATATTGAATCTGAGATCACATATACATGCGCATTGTTAAGGTAGATTAGCTGGTGCTATTGTGTAAATTTAAATTCATTTGCAATGAGGTATTTTAAGCTAACTGTTTGTGCGATAAATGAGCCAAACTCTTGCAATTAGTCATTGGCAATAAAGTTCATTAAAGGCGATGTCTGCATTACGGTGCGTCAGATAATTCTTAGAGTTTTTTTTTTTTTTTTTTTTTTTTTGCTATTTACGAGCTCACGATAAATGAGCTGTTTAGTGAATCTTGAATATTGATATAGTTTTAAAACTTATATAACTATTGAGAGACTCTTTATTTACTCAGGCCATCTTTCGTCTTATTCATTTAATAATATTTGTACCGATGTTATTACAAGTATTGATTAACCAGTACACTAACAAAGTGATTAAATCTGATGGTTTGCATGAAAAGTGATCAATTCTCACACGTATCGGTAGGACATGCGGCATTCAAAATGACTTTGAATCATAAATCTATTATGTGGTTATCAACTGTTTAAAATGTTGAACTCTCTTACAGGATAACGGGTATTATCTTTAATTAAACGCCGATATTTTTAATCGATATTGCATCATGTAAACGAAATGAAAGTTCGTCATTCTCTTACTGTCGGAGATCATTAAACATATAATATGAATTAAACGAGAGACAGAGAAGAATGCAGAAGTCGATAAAAATGTTGATGGGGAAGATAAGAGGGAATGGTATTAAAAATGTTGGAAAATGCAGACATGGATAAGGAGTGGCAATGTATGCTATTAATAGTTTAATTTAAGATATGCAAGTGATTTCAAACGGGGCGAAAATCGTTCGTAAAAATTAAGACACTACAGAATTTTTGAAATTGTAGAAACTAGGTATTAGATATCAATATTACATTCTCTTAGGATGTCGTTATTCCCATGGCAAGTGCTCGTATCAGCTCCATTCTCTGGTCACCCCCCCCGCCAATCTTTCACGAAAAACACCCGACTAGCTGAAACCACTGTCAATAATTTCCCCACTCTTTACCCGTGCCTAAATCAAAACGTAGATTCCATGAACAAAGCTTCTTTTTTAGAACTGCACGGCTGTGGAACTCTCTGCCGCTTGCCTGTTTCCCCACCGAGTTCAACTTGGATGTCTTCAAGTCTAACACAAACAAATTCCTGATGAACCGCCCCCTTAAGTAATGACACCGTATCAAAACCCCAATACTTACTATTACTACGATACTATCCCACTGATTAGTGTACGCACAATAACCCTTATCCCCGAGTGGTTCATGGGTCTTGATAAGTGGTGACCCCATGTAAAAAAGGGTGAAACTCATAGAATTGCATCACTTAACCGACAGAGAAATAGTCAGCAGAGGAAAGTCCTAGACCCTGGTGTCTTTAGCGGCCGAGTGAAAATATTTGCACGTAAATGTTTCCCTTTTTCAACATACGGTTCCTGCTATTCTTAAATTGTTACCCATCTGGTATTGACGAGACTCAACTTGCTTAAAGCACTGAAGTTTTTATTAGCGTAATCTATTCTTTGTATCACACTCTAACAAAATATCTCACATGCGTCAAAAGCTTGATAACACAACGTGTCAGATTGTTAAAGTGAAATTGCGCTAAAAGTTCAACCGATTCTTTAACTGCTGCGTCATTGGAATTGTGTGTTGTCCTTCCGCCCGAAGAAATGTCTGCAACCTTGATAGAAAATTGATAAAGTCCGACTCCAGACGAAATACAGTTAATTCTTCCGAGGAAGAAAATGTATTGGAAATACGTCGCAACAGTCAAAAACACTCGTTGTTCATCTGGTGATAATCGCGTTAAATGTTAAACATAACAAGAACTGAGATAAGCAGTTTCTATCTCTGTTCTTGAGTTCTTCATCCTTTTTCTATTTCTATTTATTGGCTATAAAATATATATTTTTGATTTCTATATATTGAATATAACATCCTATACATGAAGTACCTTTCATGTTATTAGTGAAACAGGCATGGATTATACTCTAGCATGTTTCTGCATTTCAGAGATTAGAATTGATATTTGTTTTTGTTGGGTTTATGTTGAATACTGTTCTTTTCATGATTCTTATTTTCACAACGCTTTCATCGATGTAAACCTTCGACCTTCTTCATATGTATTTGTCGAACTCAGGAATGTTTCTGTCGAACTAGGAAATCTGGAATAATTTTAAAACAGAACGTTTTATTTAATCCGCGAGAGAAACATATTCTGGTTTCGTCGGTTATTATCGAGGATAAATGTAAATGAGTTAATGAGTGTTAGGAAACGGATGAGACAACACTGTGATGACCGTAATAGTAAAACTTAGGTAGGTTTCCTTTATTTAAAAGGACGCTTCGACTAAAATTTATTCATTTTAGACTTGAAAATGGTCATGCTATAGTCAACTGAGAAAAAGCACCATGGTATTATGTATTGCTGATGGTTAGTTCTAAAAAGACATTGTTCATGGAATTTACATTTAGTTCTACTGACAGATATATAAGGGAAATTGTTCGCAGTTGTCGACTAGTTTCTGCTATGAATGTTCTTTAAGGACACTATGAATAGAAGCTTAATAAAACACTTCACGAAAAGTTGCTCTTGATAGCTTCTCCCAATATATGACATAGGGTACGCCACCTCGGGGTATATGTGGCTGTTGTGGAGGTAAATGATTACGTTTTGAAGCGGCAAGACTTTCTAGCCAAGCAACTTTTTAGCAACAATATATATATATATATATATATATATATATATATATATATAATGTTAAAAGTCTACGTATGCTTCTATGATAGTGATTTAAAGGTTATGAGGGTTTTTGAAGCATGAAAAAACGATGTTACTTTTTGTATTTAATATTTTTATTGTTATTTTTTATATTTCAAGCGGAACTCTTCTCTTGATCACAAAAAAGTATCGAAATGAAAAAGAAAACCGTTGAAAGAACTGGAGATTTGTAGCGTGGATAGCGTTCATTCCTAGCAATCATGTTCGACAAAGTTCACGTGAATTATTTTAGCCGTTTGTGGAAGAAGATTGTGTTTTTTAATATTTTTTAATGTTGCAACGTAAAAGCGTTTAATTCAAACGGCAAAAATTAGACGCAATTGATTTCGATATGTATAATGGAATAGAAATGCAATTGTTAAACGGTAAAAATAGTGTAATTATTAGTTATGAATAATTCTGATTTCGCTTATGAACGTCTCTTTGGAAAAGGATGGGATTCATTTGCAGAGGATTTCCCTTAATCCCGGCTTCAAACCAGGAGCTTCAAAGATCAAGGGTTTTCCTAAGGATGTTGGTGGTTCCTATAATTGCAGAGGTTTGAAGGCCGCCTAAAACATCGGGGATTTGTAGTTTTTTCAATTGTCCTTCCAGACGACTTAATACTACTCCTAGTGTACCAACTACGACCGGGATTATTTATGTTTTAACCCCGTGTATACGCCTTATCTCCAAGGCCAATGGAGCATAATTGCTCCACTTCTCATTCTCCTTCTCTCTCACATTCCTGTTCCATGGTACTGAGAAGTCTACAATCTGCCAGTTTATTAAGACCTTGTCAATGACGACCAAATCCGGACGATTATGTTCAAATTGCTTGGTCGTTATGACACTTTTGTCCCATCATACCTCTATCTTGCCATCCTCACTTGTTCTCACTTCATCAGGCACCTCCTCAAATCATTTTCCAGCACACTTCACCCCAACCCTCTTACACACCTCCCAGTATATCCGGAATCCCATGTGATCGTGTCTTTTGCGGTACTCTCTCTGGGCCAGTCCACTACACCCTGCTGCAAGGTGCGCAATTGATTCTGAGGTCTTACCACAAATCCGGCATTCTGCAGCAATTTCCTCTCCTAGAACCAATCGTGTTCCTAATGCCTGCCCTTGTGCTGCACAAACAAAAGCTTAAGTACTCTTAGCCAGATACCCAGCTCTAAGCCATTGCCATGATCTTTCATCAGCTACTTCTGCTATATCATGGAAGAACCTTCCATGCATTTTTCTTCCTAGCCAGTTCCACTGCCCTTTCTCTTTCCATACGTTTCACATAATCAGCCTTGGTCTCACATACCTCCACTTCATTGGCCACAACCTTAAGCATCCACTCCTCACTTCTAACCACATGCTCCTTCAACGACATCTCCTCGGTTCTAACACAATCTTTTACACTTTTCAATCCTCTCCCACCATCTTTCCTCTTTTGATACAGCCTTGCTATGCTACTTCGAATGTGAAATATACCAAACATTGCTAAAACTTTTCTTGTTTTAATATCCATGGCATGCAAATCCTTGTCAGACCATTCTAAAATTCCCGCACTGTATCTCAAAACACTGACTGCTCATGCATTTACTGCTTTCATTAGATTTCCTCCATACAGTTTCGACTCCTAATAATAATAATAATAATAATAATAATAATAATAATAATAATAATAATAATAATAATAATAATAATAATAAAACCACTGAAGAGGGCAGAGTTAGATACAATGTCGGCTTTTTTAATGGTGAGTAAGAGATAAAACTAATAATAATAATAATAATAATAAATAATAATAATAATAATAATAATAATAATAATAATCAAACTACTGAAGAGGCCAGAGTTAGAGACAATGTCGGCTTTTTTATGGTGAGTAAATTCCGTCTCTCAGTCAATAAAGATGGGACGAACATAGATAAATAAATAAGTAAATGAATAATAATAATAATAATAATCACAAAAAAAAAATAATAATTAACTCATACGCTAACGCACGCGCAAATACGGATACATACATATACAGACATATGTACATTTCTACACATTGCTATGTAGAAACATAGGCACACATTTATATATAAAAAATGTATATGCAGACATACATGGATCTATATGCAGACATACACACACATACACACAACTCTTATACACATATACATACTCACATATATACATAGACATATATATGCACCTACCTATATACATAAAAATGGAGATATAGATCTCCAGTAAGAAGCAGATGTATATATATATATATACATACATATATGCATACATACATATACACACGCATGTACCCATACACACGTATATACAATTACATAAATATACATATTTATAAAAAATATAAATATACAGACATACATAGACATATATATATATACAGACATATATACATTTATACCTAGTTTAGGTAGACGCATCGTTAAGTTCATATACATATAGGGTGGGCTTCTAACAAGGTACTTTAGGCATATAAATATATATATATATACACAGACATGTATATATTTATACCAAGTAAATAAAGTAAAGTTAGGATAAATAAATAATAATAATAATAAATAATTATATAAATAGTAAAAATATGGGTGTAGTTAATAATGCGAGGTTAGGTAGACGCATCATTAAGTTCATATATATATACATGAGGTGGGTTTCTAACATGCTGCTTTGGGCAGTGGTTATGTTTAACTTTATTTTCAGTGTTAAATGTATTGTATTCTAGCAAAAAATATAATAATTTTATAACTTAAAATATTGCAGCATTAGGAATTGATTATATAATGCTATAAAGTGAATTTCTTTAAAAAATTCTTTTAAAAAATTCTTTCAAAATTCTTAATGCTGCAATATTATATTTTTTAATTCGATTAGCATACCCATAGGCATACATGACTTTTTGTACAGATGATTTGCCGTTGAAAAATTAAAGTAAGCCTGTTAAATTTGAACGTTTAAAATTCGAAATTAGCATGTATACTGACATTTTTCATAGACATTAATAGGCGTGTCTGAAACAAAAACTAAAGGCAAACGTATGAAAATGTTGAGTATAATTGATTGAAAAGTCACAGAGTACAAGGAAAAATCTAAAACAAAAAAATCAGCGAGAGATAAGAAGTATTTTTAAAATCCACTTTTTTTGTTTTTACTCAAATTTATTTCCCTTTGATTTGATTTTATAAAGAGAAAAATATGACGGTTTTTGAGCAAAGATAACAAATTCCCCCTTCGTCGCAGAATTTAATCAATACGAATGAACGAAAAAAAAAATCCTCTCTTTTAAAATGATACGAGTTCGTTGAGAAATATTTTATATCGCAATTTAAAAAAATAAACATATTTCTAAAAATGAAGTATGAATAAAAAAAAAACTGAACATTGAAAACGTAGTAAATTTATTTGAATTGTTTTTTTGTTTTTGTTTTATGAGTTGGTTGGAACAATATGTCTTCTTTTAATGCTTATTTTTACTTTATATATATATATATATATATATATATATATATATGTGTGTGTGTGTGTGTATGTATATATATGTGTATATATGTATATATATATATAAGAGAGAGAGAGAGAAGATAGAGAGAAGGAGAAACAAAAAAAGGAACAAACTTCCTTCTTTAGCAGCTTCCATCTCTGCATCAACGTTATGTTTTACGTATTTAGTCTCATTTAATGTTCCATTTCCTTAGGAACTTATTCAGTCTAAGGATTGCTTTAACTATTTTATTTTCCAACCCTCGTTTGTTGTTATTATTTTTCTTTCTTATATCTGTCATTTTCTTTTTCAGTTCTTACTTTTTTTCTTTAAATGAGTATAGCTGTAGATTATGTACTAGTTTTCAGAGTCGTTATCTTTTAGAATAACTTATCTGACTGTGAAGCGTAGGTGCGTGCGACGACACTACATTAGGTGTGTTTCTATATACATCCTAGCTTCAAAATTACAATTGTTGGTTGTCATTGTGATGTACCTATTTACTATGCCTCCCCACGGGACAGAGTTAGACACCAGGGTCGTTTTTTAACGTGGAGAAAAGGTACAAAAATAAAAATTGTCTCAGTCGTGAAGAATTTCTCCTCCACCGAAAGAGAACAAGAAAATGAAGTGCAGCATCTGAAGAACAGATACTACACTTTACTTTGATCTTGACCAAAAGGCCAATGACATCACAAAACTTAAAGTAAAAGCCAAATTTGCTATACTACGAGGTATGTACTTGGCAAGAAGTGGGCAATGGGTAGTAAATGAACCGACTGATTGTGACATATTTTTGTTGATTTCTGGGTCAAAGTAAGGTTTATTCGCTTAATGTAATAAATTTATTTGGAATAATTAAACTGCACTATTTTTAGAGGTACTAACGAAGCAACCCTTACAAAAGAAATTTAATTATATATCTATTTATATTATGTATTTTGTTTTACATTAATATTATTTTAGTGAATTTAAAATTTGGATCTATAGTTATTCCTTGCATCTCCTAGGTACAAATGTTTTCTAATAAATACTTATATATAAATGGCACTTTGTCTTTGTGTGTGAGTTCGTTCCCGATTCACTCCAGAATCACTAGGATGATACTTTTGAATTTACACAGTTGTACTTTAGTTATCTATGAGTGTTCTTCCATACGCTTCAGATAAGTATAAAAAATCACTAATCAGTTAAATTAGTGATTCAATTAAAGCGGTAATAGACCGATTTAACCATAGTTAACACAATTATACAGCCAAACATCAATAGTCATTTAAGATGTTTTATCACCGCTAAAGTAGAAAGACCAGACGTAAAAAATAAACAGTATGCTTTTCACAAGACAAGGTTATGTTTGAAATAAATGCTTCTGTTTGGTGATATTTGACCTTTGCATTTTAAACTTTACTTTAAGCCATGACATAAAATGATCTAAAAACATACACAATAAGTTATCTACAGTGCAGTGTAAACTACAATCTATTGTGGACCAAGTCACTAAGGATAGGCATACGAAACTTTCTCCCAGTGAACCGCGGTGTGTCCCTAACTAAAGCAGTCAATGACTTTATTTGATTGAAAAAAAATGGGAGATTTTACCGATTTAGATGATCATAAAAAGGTATTGAAATAATGGATTATTCGTTGATCTTCATTCAATCCCGGGAAACGTCGTGTTCTTCTTGCTAGTTAAAGATGGATAAAACATTATTCTCTAAATAAAAGTAACACAAAATAATATTTTTACAAATACTTCTACATTTTTTACTCGAAATAATTTTGGTATTTATGCAGCATACACGTCGGTATATTTCGTGAGGTTACGTAAATCGCCGGTGGGTGCCGAACTGATTAGCCAGAGCTGACAATTAGCAAACGGCATGTTTTGTTTAAAATGTTAGGTAGTAGTACAGCACCTTTATATGTTAAGTATAGCTTGGTAAATATAATTTCAGCGCGATCCATAAACTCTACAATGAACTTATCTAATTAGCGTTTTAATCATTGACCAACGTTTTTCAAAATTAAAACCACGAAGTTCTCTTTTGGTACCTTAAATATTGGCCAGCCTGGAAGTTTACGTCCTGCATCTTCAAGCGGTATACGTAATATGTCGCAAATATGCCGAAGATAAAGCTGTCACTATATTGGATAAATATTATTATATTAGCTAATAATGATAAATACTACACCAAAAAGTAGTTCACATTTCTGTGGATTTGTTGATTCCGTCTAATGTTGTGTAAGAAAGTTTCATTTTATTCATTTAGTGTTTTTGGTTTGTCATATTTGGACCATCACCGTCGGTGATGATTGAAAACTAAGACAAAAGACCTGATATTGCATTTTCTCACAAACGTCAGTGAAGCGAATCCTTTTTTTTTAGAGCTGATTAGAATAATGTCTGTTTATCGTGACAAGAAATTATGATCATCCATTGTCATCCCAATTATTATTATGGGATGTCATCCCAATACTAGATTATGGGATGTCATCCCAATACTAGATTATGGGATGGACGCAAGAATTCACAAATATCCCATAGATACCGACGAAATCGAAAGAGATCAGCGAAAAGAAACAAAAATGTGTTTCTGAAACAAATAAGACTTAAAGAAATCATATATCAGCAATAACTAACAGACGTAAAATAAGTGACATCATAGGTTTACAAGCTGTTAGCAGGCCAAGTAAACATCAACAAAGAAAAGCTTCTTCAGCTTAATATTAATTAAGGAGAATGAAAAACAATTTCAAACTGAAACAAAAGCACAGAAGCAATCGTTTGGACTTGAGTAATGAATAACTTAAAAGAGCTTCCCAATACAGTTGTAAATGAAAAAAATGCACACATGGTATAAAAAAAAAAAACTAGACAAGCATTGATCAAACAGACAATACACTGTTCGACCCATGCATTGGTCTACCGAGACTATGTGAAGACCGAATATGGAGTAGGACGTACAGAATGTGTAGTTTTTGTTTTTTTAAACAAGAAGTAACAACGTATCTAAATATTATGTTATTATTATTTTCTGTGAATGTTAAAATTTTATAGACTTTTTACTTGATTAAATATATGTACGTTTCCGTTGTAAGGGGGAAAAATGCCTCACCTGCAAGGTTTTGGGGCTGGTTTTACACTCTATCGAGGTAAAATTGGCGCGAATAAGAGTAAACCAAATATGTTCCTTTTTCATTCATTCCTAACTTTCTAAAAATGCTTGATCTATTTATAGACTATGTCGAGTAAGGTCACGATTAATTTGTTGCAACCCATCAAATGTTGTCAAAGATATCCGCTGGAACTCTGTTAAAAACTTGGTATTAGATTATAGTTAAAACATTTTTTATTATAACACCTAAAAAGTTTTACTTTAGGTTATCTTTACGTCATAAACACATAAAAATATTATAGATGGTATACAACAAAAACCTATTTTCGTTTTGATATACACTTTTTTTCAAATGAAGATTTTGAGGGGGAAATTTTTCCACCAAATACTTGTTGAATGACGGGAGATGGTATCCTTAAAATCTAATTGAAATTGAAACATTATCAGTGCAGAAATAAAGCAAAACCATTATGGCATTCATTGCATATATATATATATATATATATATATATATATATATATATATATATATATATATATATATATATACGAACATACATGTGTAATTGTGTCTGCCTTTTGCTATGAAATACGGGCGTTGTAATACATTAACATTATATATATATATATATATATATATATATAAATTGAGAGACAAAAAGAGATAAAGAAAGAGAGAGAGAGAGAAAGCGAGAGAGAAAGAGCGAGCGAGATAGGGAGGGGAAAGCAAATCTATAAAATTATAAAATGAACCGTTCCCAATATTTGAAATTCTGTTATTAAATGTCCATGGAAATTCGTTCACATTCGTTTCGCCCAAAAGAAAACTATTATCTTACAAAAATAGAAAGATGGCAAAAAACCTTCCTCGGGAAATGAACTCAGATTCGCTAATCTCGAATTGCTTGTAATCACAATAATAGCTTTCGGCTCTAAACCTCTCGTTTTAATGTGTAAGCATACATACATACATATATACATAGACACACACACATATATATATACATATATATAGATATAATGTTTGTTTGCGCGTGTATGTGTGTGTGTGTGTGTGTTAGTTAGTTTTGTACTCTTTAAATTACTTATCGAAATCTAAAAAAGTTTATATTGGCTATTCAGCATTATCCAGATAATGGAAGCTAAGCTTAAAATAGAAAATACCTGTAGCTCTAGGGAAATATGAGCTTCCATACTCTTAACTAAACGCGCGCGTAATTTTTCTAATGTGTGTGCATGTGTAAATAATGTTTATTTTAGCCGACAAACTTTATACTAAAATAAATCACATATTAATATTTTTTATCATACAAACTTGTGGTTTATTCCAAAGATATATTTTTTAGCATTTATAATTTAAATAAACTTCAGGAATATGGTTCCCACGGCTAGCGCGTATATGATATAATCTAGAGATTCAATTTTCACACTGCTGCGCATTAAAATATGCCGCATTTCATCAGTAACTCGTTGAATGCTGTCTTCCAAGTAATTTATCATGTCTTATTTATCAGCGTAAGAATTGGACAAAAATAATCTAATGGAGTTTAATCAGACGAACGAGGTGGTCACTTGACAAGTTCATTTCGTATGATTATTCGTTACTCAAATGCTTCTCTCAGTAAATTGATCGGACCGCGCGCTGTGCAGCATGTGGCTCTGTCCCGATAAAAGCACATGGTGAATATGTAAATCAAGCTGAACTCCAAATAATCAATAGTTTCAAGATCTACAATCGAAGAAAATAAACGTATCAATGTAAAATTCCTCACCTCCAAAAACATTCCGTATGTATACATATATTAGTTTTTTTTGTTTTTTTTTTACACAGTGATCACCACTTATCAAGGCCCGGAAGCCACTCAGGGATAAGGATTATTGCAAGTACACTACGTTAGTGAGGAGATTTGCTGAAATGTTTACTTAAGGGGGCGGTTCATTAGGAATTTGTTAACATTGGACTTGAACACAACCAAGTTGTAGTCCGGAGGGAAGCAGGCAGACGGAACAGAGTTCCACAGGCGTGCAGTTCTAAGAAAGAAGCTTTGTTCATGGAATCTGCGTTTTGATTTAGGCACAGATATAGAGTGGGGGAAATTTAGTTATGTAAAGATGTAATTTGTTAATCATAACCTATTAAAAATAAAAAGGCAAAACTAATGTACCGCTTTGGAAACTAGCTTATCAGCTAATTTCGAGATTAATAACGATTAAGAAAATAATCTATATGAGATGGAGATATGGCGGGGGATCAGTAGAAAAACTAATAACTAAAAACAGGGAAATAAACAGATAGAAACTATAGAAAGTACCCAAAAAGCTTCTCTTTGCTTGCAAAGAGTAGATCTGAAGGAGGTAATATTGCGAGTCTCTCAAATGTACAAGAGAATGGGAGAGTGTGACCAGCTCAAAACGGAGAACAAGTTGACACTGAATAGTAAACCCTCTTAAAGAGGGTTTACTATTTAGTTCTCAAAAATCGGATATTTGAATACAGATTAAATATATATACATATATATATATATATATATATGTGTGTGTGTGTGTGTGTGTGTGAGTGTGTGTGATAGATGGTAAAACATCGAAGAAAGTTCTCAATACTTCTGTAGAGTAAAATATGTTTTTATTGTTGTTTTTAATGAATTGTAAAGTCGTTGAGAAGTGATAAGGGGCGAATATAATTCATATTTATTTCTATGAAGTCTGATTAAATTATCGGATCGTTAACACGACTCAGTAAGCGAAACATATGTAACCCAGCAGATCAAAAACAGTAATATATATATATATATATTTGTGTGTGTAAGAGAGAGAGAGAGAGAGAGAGAGAGAGAGAGAAAAGTTTGTGTGTAAGGACACTTCTCAACTTATATACTAATCGAATTTTTATCTACAAACGAAAAAATTGGTATATAGAGTATTCAGACATGTGGAAAATTTTTGAATCCATTTTCCTCTGGAGAAAGGGACTGCTAAGAGGTCAAAATTAAAAAAAATGGAAGGCGTCCGATTTCATCTGTTTTCAGCTGTTTCACAACTATGCAGTCGCCAAACATGATAGCCTCCTCATGTAAAGTATGAGTTGTTTAAAAAAAAAAACCTTTGGAAGATCATTTCAAGTTATCGTTATCACTGTCTTTAGGTTTTGGTTTCGAGTATTTTTTTTACTTAGAAGAAGCGAACTATTTAGAAAAAAGCTATACTTGCATGTACATATCTGAGATCTTTTCCGCTTTTCAATTTATTTTTTAAAAGGAATTTTACATTGCACTTTATACCGGGCAACTCTGGGTGTATATATATATATATATATATATATATATATATATAATTTGTTCTGTTGAAAATATTCAGAAATAAAAAAAAATGAATTTAGCGAGGCTTATATGATAAAGCTCAATAATAAATAGAAGATATTTTTTTTGACCGGTATTTAACGTAATGTTAAATTTCCTTTAAAAATTAAGCAAAAAGCGGAGAAAAACTGAGATATGTACATGCTAGTATTATGTTTCTTTTCTAAAAAGTTCACCTTTTTTGCATTTATATCTGATTAAACATTCTTTACTATAAGTACACGCCTTTCACATTGTCATGATCGCTTAAAGGTAAGGTGATACATTGTCCATAATCCGATTCTTACAACACTCGCCTTTCTTGACTAACCAATATGCAGTGAACACACATATATTCTCTCCCGCGTAAAGAATTAGTTAAGCTAGGATAAATGAAATCATTTGTAATCGTACACCTTTTGTCTTATTAATGTATAATATTGTCAAATAAAGTAGTTACATTTTTATACAAATAAATAAATACCAAGCAGACCTCGCAGCCAGAGTGACCCCAGAAGGCGATGGCTTGTACTGGACAGCGGCCCCGCAAAAGAAGTCCACACCATTGAGGTATGTCTCATCGTTTTTGAATACCATTTGATCATACTGGTGTAGCTGATGTCATTAGCATGAGGAATTAAATCACTTTCCCCAGTAAACGATCGTTATAATTGATGCTTAACAGTTGAATATCGTTTGTTCACATCGGCGGATGAAGTAACATCCAACTGGCAAAGGGATAATTATAACTACATATACTTCTGTAGATATATATTACTAATATTGCATGGGTGATAGGATGAAACATAAAATGGTATGGGTTTTTTATCAACATACCTAACACCTAGTTTTAATATAGTGGTGAAATAACTAAATTCCTTTTTAAAATCGTTCTATTTCTAAACAAATGATCACAGCCCTTTGTATCAGGGTTATTAAATTGAATTCTTGTTTTATAAGACAATATGGCTCGTATTTAATGCTCTCGTAAGTTTCGTATTATCAGCCATCTTCCTCTCATTACAGACCAACTAGTCTTCTGTGCGTCATGAGTAATTTGCAGGGATTTATGTTAAATAGTGGCGTAGTCAAGCGTTTCAGCGAAAATAACTTTCTAAGTGACATGCAATATGGTTTCCGTTCTGTTAGATCTATAGCAAATATACTGACAGTTATATCCCTTAGGATTACCGAATCTCTTTACGGAAGTTTCACTTTCTAGGGAAATTTCTCTTGAAATATAAAAGGCCTTTGATAAGGTCTGATATAAAGGTCTACCAACAAAATCTCATGCTACGGTATAGCTGGAAATGTCTTTTAAATTATGAAATCATTAATCTATGATAGGTTCACGGGAGTACTTGTTCATGGGCAAAAATCAGAAGCTATTATTATTAATGCTGGAGTTCCTCAGGCGTCACTCCTGGGCCCAACTTTCTTGCTAATCTACATGAATGATCTCCCAAATCAGATCCTAAGATCGTCCGTAGACATTAATGCTGACAACACTACTATTTATAGCAGCACATCGAAGGCTGTAAACAACTAAGTTCTCTCTGATTCTTAATATTCTGATCTTGCTCACGTGGTGCCATGGGAAAAAAGGTGGCTAGTTACTTTGAATGCATCTAAAACCAAGCTTCTATATTTACATCATCAACGCTCTTATCCCCGTCTGGCATACACTGAAATGAAGGCATTAGCTGAAATGGGGAGGCTCCATGTTTTGACAAGTTTCTGGGTCTGGCCTTTACTCCCGATCTGCGATGGAACACTCACATCTAATCCGTTGTTAAGGCTGCTGGAAAAATTGTGAGGTCGTTCTGCCGCTCTAGTAGATATCTCAATGCTGATGCAATTCTTTACTTGTATAAGAGCCAAGTACGTCCAAGGATGGAGTACTGTTGTCACATCTGGGAAAGAGCTGCCTTGACAGAGTTAAAAATAGACTTCGTAGCCTAGTGGGAGATGCCCTTTTCTCTTCCTTGCAACATTATTCCAACAGAAGAAACGTTGCGAGCCTGTCTCTACTTTTTCGTTATTTTCATGGCAAGTGCTCGCCTGAACTCCAATCTATTGTCCCCCTTGCCCAACCTTCACGGAAAACACTCGTCCATCTGAAACCACTATCAAAAATGTCCCCCATAATTTATCTGTGATTAAACCTAAACGTAGATCCCATGAAAAATAGCTTCTTACTTATAAGTCTACGCCTGTGAAACTCTTATCCGTTTTCCTGCTTTCCAACTGACTACAGTATGTTCGCCTTTGAGTTCAATGTGAACACTTTCTTGATAAGCTGCCCCCTTTAGTCATCCAATTTACTAAGTTTCCACTACTAGCGATTACTACGGTATTTTCTTATTGACCATACAATCATTAACCCTTATTTTTCAGTGGCCTTCGAGCTTTGATAAGTGGTAAATCATTTGTAAACAAATAGTTTAAACAAGTGTATAAATCAATGAACGTAAGGTTTACGAAAGACAGGGGTTAATAAATGCGATCCTTATAAACGAACACATTCGGAAATGGACGGGTAGAATAAACTTTTTTGTCGAACGTAAACTTAAGAGCGGGATAAATGTTTTTTAAGAGGCGCTTTTGCGCTCGCTCCCTCTCCCTCTAAAAGTAAAATGAAATAGAAACGTCAAGTTATGTATCAACCACCCGATAAACACTTTGACGAAGAGGACAAACACATCTTAATGGTTAATTTAAAAGAGGCGGACATTTGAACATTTTAAGCGAGCAAAATAAAAACTTCAAATGGCTTAGTTTCTCAAAACTCTTTTTCTTCCAGAAACTCAGGCGTCTTGTTAGCTAGGTTAAAGTTTGAATCCGAGGCATATATATCTGCATACCATGCGCACAAGGCAATTCACACGAGGGTTACGAAAATGCTGACTATGATATCCTGTGCTGGCCAAGATTCAAAATGAACATTATGAGAAATGGATTCTTTTAGTCTAGGATAAGGCGACGAAGCACGAAACTATCATAATCGATATTGATATAGTTGTTCGAACTTCAGGGATCAATACGCATATTATAACATGTTTTGTTCCGGTTCAATATATGCGAAAGGATTATAATACATCGCATTGCATTTGCTTTAACTATGAAAACAAGATTCAAATCAACTCAGAGTTGCACCGATGATTGATAAATTCACAAATTGACTGTAACGAATTGTTTAATCACCGCCTAAATATTGAGGATAAGACTAAGATGGATAGTTAAATAAGAAAAAAAAAATGCCCGTACAAAATGAAAAGAAAACAAAAGTAACGATAAGGGAGAAGAAAAAAAAAGAAGAAAGTCTCAAACAAAGTACCGGTTGTTATATTTGCATCCGATCATTCTTAAATCTTAAAGACTGGATGTATTTTTGTTTGATATTATATGTTTATCGTTGGTTATTTGGAAAATAGAAACAGGTTCTAGAGTAAATGATGTTTGGTTATTTAAGTCCTGCTTCACTTGCTTGAATTATGTACAGTTAAAAGTGCGATCAGAATGCTAGCACTCAGTATTTAAAGAGCGATCTAGATTATTTTTCTTTCTTTTTTTTACACAGAGATCACCACTTATCAAGGCCCGGAAGCCACTCAGGGATAAGGGTTATTGAAAGTACATTACGTTAGTGAGGAGATTCTTTAACTTATCTTCACCTTTTTAATATCAGCAGCAGTATAGTTCTTTCTTCTATTCACCCAGAACATAGATTTTGTTTTTTGTATTTACAGTAAAAAATAATTCCTGTTTCTCTTCACCGTCATACATACACAACTAATTGAGCAAAATCATCACTCATTTATTCAGTTTTAATGGACTTTAAACGGCGCCTATTTTCCAAAATCACAGTCCTCAGATTGAAATCAAACTTTTCCTGGAAGCAGGCGCATGCCAGTCGTAGCCAAGCAATTAATATTTTTTACGCATGGTCAAACTTATTATCTAAGACTAGATTGCTTCTCAAGAAAGCATGAAAAATTCGAACTAGTATCGCAAGGTACACACTTATAGAACATAAAAGTAACTGTGCGGTTACAGGCATTATTTAATTCTTAGTAGCACCTGTGTGATTATCAATATAATAATAAAAACATCCGACGGAAAGCCACTCGTATGTGTTTGTCTTGTGACTTGTATGCAAGTAAATTTTGAAAACAACAAAAGCTACATTAATAAATATTCGGAGAAATTAAAGATTGTGTATTATTACGCAATAAAAGTTAGTTTCATTTCTGAACGTTACTATAAATGATAGTTTAATCCGATATTCAGAACCCTTTTTTATTTTAACGTTATTATTTTTATACTATTGCTTTTCTGTATGCAAACTCGATAGTAGAGTGCTTTAATAATTTAAACAACACGAACATTTTTTTCTTTTTTTGATAATATAATGTTTAAATATTTACGTGAATGCGTTCGTTAATAATGAATGTTTTATCTCGTCTGACAATCAATGACATTTTCACGTTTTTCGCCGGAAACATAAAATTAAAATGTTTCATGCATCTTTTAGAATTTAATTTCGACTTGCAACAAATTTTACAGCCTGATCCTAAATTTGCGAAGACCAAATTAACACAGAGGATCCATTAAACAGACTTTATTAAAACGATACTTTTACAACATTTTACTATTGTGGTTTTGTGCAGATTCGTTGTGAGAATCAGGTCGTATCACAGATATCTTGCCGTCATAGAGTTCAAAACCGGCTTCGAAATCTAGTTGGTGATGCTTTTATCTCTTCCTTGCAAACTCTTTTTTTATTACATTTTCATCCCAAACAAGGCAAAATGTCAATTTGACGTAAGGGGCTATTATCAGGGATATAAATTGCAGGGATATTATCATGGTAGTTGAGCAGCAAGATATTTGTTCACATTACACTTGAACTTCTGCATGTCAGTACAGTTGAGAAAGTAGGAATTCGGAAAGGGAATTCCATAGTCTATCAGTTCTGGGAAAGAAACTATTAGAGTAGAAGGCTTTTTTTACATTTTGGGATATCGTGTGTTACATGATAAGGGCTATCCCCTTTTCATGTAAGTATAAAAATAGAGAGATTACTTAAAATGAAAATAAAATGAGAGAAAGCAGAAATCGAACCTTGGATATAAGTTTTAAAGAACAATAGGTTTAAATAGAATGTCCAGTAAATTGTTTATTCTGATGAAATAAATAATCAATAGACTATTCAATTGTTAGAAAGAATGTGGATAATAAAATATGGGTTAGATAAATTAGATCTGTAGGTTGAATTCCTTTGTAAAAACATCAAAGAAAAAATAGGTTATTGGGAAATCATAATGTCGGAAATGTGCAAAGTCGCGCATGTTGGTGGCACGTGAATTTTGCTCACGTGGCCGGACATGCATGGATGTCTCAATATAGGAAGTAAGAGTTAGTTAGTTAGTTAGTTAGTCAGTGAGAAACTCAGAGAGAGTCCGGAGTTTGAAATTCGAACGTCTAGAAGCGAGACGATCACTTTTAAACTTAATATGTGAAGCTTTGAATTCTTGATGAGAAAACCACGGCCGGTCGTGAAGAAATAAATCCATCATGTGTTTTTGTAAAACGTCGTCTTGTGTTGTGATTCTACAAAAAGGTAAATTGAATTGTTATTATATGTCTATATGTCTGTGTTATAAAATGTCATGATATACACATCTCATATCTACAATGTGAACTCTACATCTCACATCTACACTAAGACTGTCTACACAATATCTCTTCACTCAAAGAGCTTTCTTCTTCTATACGTCTAAGTATGAACATTTTTTAATATATATGAACATTCATTATAAAACGAACAATCTCTCTTACAACCCATCTCTCTTCTAAGACTGCACTTATAATAAGACTCTCTCAATGAAACCCCTAAATATAACATAATGATACTTTGGTGCTGTGACCAGGATAGGAGTGAGACTTTGCTGCTTGTCGGGTTTGTCGGAGGTATTTACGTCAAAAGAGTACAAGGGCTTGTAGTTAATACTTGTAAAACAGGCAGAGCGATGCCAGTTCAAGACCTATCAGGTTGGTGACTCTCTTTTGAACTCTGCCTAAGATTGAGAAACTACTAGCAAATGCACCAACCCAAATGTGACAACAATACTCCATACATGGTCGAATGGTCGCATTCTAGAGATGCAGGAGACTTCAGGCGTAAGTAACTTTCTAGCACGGTAGAGAGAGCACACCTTCTGCGGCAGCCTTCGTAATGCTCTTGACATATCTGTTCCCGCGGAACGTAAAGCCGAAGAGTTTGAACAAAGTACTTTCAAGTAATGTATCTTTAGCCATAGTTATTGGTGGTTGAGAGGGTTTCTTGTAATTATAATAATTATCTTTCCCACAAATGAGATGTTGTGAGTCTGTCTCTACTATATCTATATTTTCATGGAAGGAGATCGCCTTAGCTCCAATGAATGCATTCCTTACCAAACCTTCACAAAAACACACGACTAGCAACAACCACTATCAACGACTCCCTCCAAGATCTATATGTGCATAAATCTAAACACAGATTTCATGAAGAAAGCTTATTTCCTAGAACTACAAGGAACAGTTGAGAAGAGAACACCGGTTTGGCTTCGTAGTTCTTTCATGTGAAGTTATTTAAAATCACTAAACTAAGCTGCAGTGCTCTGTGGCGTAGTGGTTAGCGTGCTGGACAATTCACATTATATTTTCACGTTCGCGCCGACCTACCGTAGTGGGTTTTTTTTTTCCTAAACAACTGGAATGAACTTTTCTTGGTGGCCGAACTGTTAACGTTGCAGATGTTATTTTTTTGTTTTTTTTCACACTTTATTTTCCTACTTTTACTCATGACTCCGGGTTTGATCCTTCCTACTTACCTACCATAACATTTTTAAAACTCCCCCCCGTCCCGGAAACAAACACTCGGGCAACGCCGGGTACCCCCGCTAGTTGTGAATAAAAAGATAAATTCTTAGTAAAAAAAAGAAAAGCAATCCCAAAATAAATTTTAAAAGATTCTTCGTCAGAATAAAAGAAGAAAACTTGATATTATATGTTTGCACTAGTTGAAAAACCTGTCTATATAATGTATCTAAGTTTTATTGAACAGTATATCTAAGATCAGAAGTAACATATTAGTTGTAGTAGCAGTACAAGTAGTAACTATGTTGTATTTTTGGGTGTATATAACGAGTATATTTAATGTGTGAATATAACATGCACCAAATGTGTATGTAATATAATCTGGTATGTATATATTTATGTGTTCATACATGTCGTCAACGTTCATGTTTGCTTGTATCACTGTCCATATTGCCTCGAGAGTGTTGAATGTAGGTACGCCACGATACATGTGATCGTGTATATAATGTATGCGTATATAATGTATGCGTATATACTTATTGTGGTATAGCTTGATTGTTTAGTGTGTATAATGTGTCAGTTTTATAGTGTTAATTGAGTGAATGTTCACAGTGGCTGGGTGTATATACATGCAATAAACAATACACCAAACGCAGAAAATAGCGTACAAGACGAGTCCTTTACAGTGACGGTAAACATCTTCTCTGGAATAACGTATCTTGTTTCACTTGATCCATCTTTTTGGTTCCGTGAAACTGCAAAAAGATTTTCTCCGAAAGACATTAAACGCCAGATGATATTTTATATAACACTAGCTTGGGTGCCCGGCGTTTCCCGAGTGTTTGGAGGTGTGTGTTGAGCAGAAAAAAAAAAGAAGTGGTAGTAGGCAGACAGGCTCGAACCCGTACCGCGAAGGAGGAAAAGAACGTGAAAAAAAAAAGTGACACCTTGGCCGTTGCGTATATCGCCAAATCGGAAGTGGCGAAGTTTAAATTAAGGCTAGTCAATCGAAAAGCGGGATGACTTTCGAAATTATCGGCGAAAAAAGTGACTCCTCCTTGTAGAAAAGTGCCCAGTTGCGAGTGAAGGAATTAATGTTTTTAAACATTTTTCGATATTTGTCGTCCGAAGGGTCGAGCTTAAAAACTATACAATCTCGTGAAAATACGTCGCCTCTGTCGAAATTTTTAGACATACATACATACATACATACATACATTTAAACAGGCGGGTGAGATTTATATTATAGATGTATTCCTTGAATGTTGTGTATTGTGTAGATGTGCGACCGTCGAGTATATCCTGGATTTTCTCTTATCTAGAAAGGATTTAATTATGTTGAGTATTCGTCCAGTGATACCGCATAATCTGATTTTCCTGAGAAGACCTTCATGCTATACCCTGTCAATGGCCTTAGATATATCTAGAACTACTGCTCTACCCTCCCTTCTTTGTCCAGTGAATGGTATATACGTTCAGAGATTCCAGTTAGGATGTCTGCTGTGGAACGGGCTTGATTAAATCCATATTTTTGGTCGGTCAGAAGTTTAGCATCTGTAAGGTGATGGACTAGAGCTTGGTTAATTATGGACTCAAATATTTTGGCGAAATGTGGGAGGAGGCTCGTCGGGCGATAATTTACTGGGTCGGTTCTTTCGCCAGAATTCTTGAAAACTGGTACCACAGTTGCAGTTTTCCAGCAGGTAAGAAAAGCAAGATTCATTAAGGCATGTGTTGTAAAGTTTGGAGAGAACTGGAGCTACTTCGGCTGCGCATTTTTTTAATAGCACAGCCGGGATGAGATCAGGTTCACATGCTTTTGAAGTGTCAAGATTTTTTATGATAGCATGCACCTAAGAAGGGTTGATTTTCAGATCGTCTAGTGTAGCGTCTGTCCGCAAAGGAAATTCAGGGAGGTGGTGTTTAGCAGGATCCAGTGTGGAGTTGGAGGCAAACCGACGGGCAAGCAGGTTAACCTTCTCGGTTGCTGAACAAAGAACCTAATGATTGTGTAATAGTGGGAGAATTGATGATTGCCCATTATTTACTACACTGTTGTAGATTTTCCAAAAGTTACTGGTTCTTAATTTCTGAGCTTTGATGCGTTTTTTTTTTTGTGGTTTCAGTAAATTCTTTCTTCGTCGCTATTTCTGTCTTACAGTTACTCCTAGCTTCTGTCTGTTTGAACTGAACTTATGTTGGTTAAATCTGCTGTACGCATGCTGCCTTTGCGCAATGACAATGGCACAAGTAGAAGAAAACCATTCAGGAGAGTGGGGCTTGCGATAAAATTTCCGCGTGGGAATATGTGCTTCAATTGCCGTTTTTAACAAATCAGTGGTCTCAATTGCGCACTGTTCAGCAGGAAGAGAAAATATATTTTTCCATGGAGCATCTCTGATGAGATCTCTGATGGCTCCCAAGTCAGCCTTTTTATAATATCTTGTTGTTTTGAGCAGTGACTCTTCAGTTTGAGCTCTAGAGTTTAGGGATATTTCAACCATTATCACTGCATGCTCCCATAGTGCTCTAGAATACAAAGCTATGACCATTCCACATCGGAAAATATATGATACCTTTTTACCCGATGATTCGTGTTTTGGACAGCATTTCACTTATTGAATTTTTACGCATTGCCGAACTTCAAATCTTATTCCCCTTTTTTCTTTTCTCGTCCCTCTGAGTGATTCGCAACATCATGGCTCCACTTACCATTATAACCATACGCCTCTTTTGTGTTGTTGATCCTCCGTGTCTCTAAAAGTCGATAACTCCAACCAGGCTTTTGTCTCATATAGGGCGAAAAAATGGATTTCTATGAGTGAAACTGTTCATAGATTTCTTTCAATTTTATCACCCCACAAGATCGGAGAATCCTCTAAATCTATATAGACATATCACCTTGAGTCTATGAACAACTCTCAATATAATACGGTAATGTACCGCCACGTAACACCCACCTTATTCCTCTAAACTTTTTATTTTTTGCTGAACATCGATTGAAGTTTTACTATATCACCCGAGTCTGTGTGCAACCTCGAGAAAATAACAAAAAATATGCAATCATTACAAATACATATCGGTAATACAGAGTGACCTCCCCCCCCAAAAAAGTGATATCTCCATTATTTATTCACCGATTGCCCTTATTTTACAGGACATGGCAGAATCAACGACAGTGGGAGCTGGGACAAAGAATACACTGTGTTAAATTTCGTTCGGACAAAACACTAAGAAATAACATTAACATACAATAACATGATACGTACATTATACAATAAGATGGTACAAAAACAGAATGCAATAGTATTATACAATATCATTATATATATACATTATACACAAAGAATAAAAGATCTTTTTGAGCCAAAAGTTAAAAAAAAAAAAAACGTTTTCATGGGAACACCAAACATCTATATTTATCAACTTTTCTCTCAAAGTAGTTGAAACTCTCTTTAAAAATCTGGTGAGATTTGCTAAATTCCTATTTGTTAGTTAATTTCTAAACTTGTATAAATTTGTCTTGCAAGATTAAGTCACTATCGGCTGTAAGTGCATTTTAACTCTTTTTGTGAACTGCGTTGATTTTGCCATAAATTGCAAATAGTATTTTTAATGTATAACCTGTTGATTTCTAAAATATATCACATGTGACCATATTTCTATTAGTGGATGAGTAAATATCTCACTTTCTAAACCAAAAAAAACTTTAACTTTCTCCGTTCAATTCGTGTATTTTAAGTTATTTGTAGTCATTACATACAGGTTCAACTCATTACTAAAATAGATATATTGCGACTTAATGTGTTACAATACAATAACATTTGGCATTAATAGAGATCGGGTTAAAAGGCTTTCAAATCGATAATTAGTTTAGTTTTTTTTTTTTTAATTTTTATTTAATTTTCACCCCAAACAAAGCACATTGACACTTTGAAGTAATGGACTACTATCGGGGACATTAGTTGCAGGGAAATTATATTATATCAACTGTTAGATCTGCGATACAACGACATACACGTTACAGAAATAATTGCTTAAATATAGAGATAGAAAGTTATAGTAAGCAGCGCGTCAGTATATATATATATATATATATATATATATATATATGTATATAAATATATATATATATATATGTATATAAATATATATATATATAGAGAGAGAGAGAAAGAGAGAGAGAGAGGGACAGACAGACAGACAGAAGGAGAGATATGCATAGATAGATATAAATATTTTATTTGTTTTCAATTTGCTTCTTTTAAGGTCATCAATTTTATTTGTTGATTTCTCCACACTTAAAACACCAACGGAAAAATCAATATTAATTTCCGTTAAATCTGTCTGTGTTTTTTTTTTATCGTCGGATTTAGAAAATATCAAGTAATGTTTTTAGCTGGACATGTTCAATTATTTTTTGTTTTATTTTTTTTTTGAGTTATAGTTTGATTGTTTGTCTGATTAATTTTTCATCTTTGCCTAGCCCAAAATGTTACCACCATTTCCATAAAGTTAGCTTTTATAACATTGAAATTCTTTTCCATTGTGTTGCCATTTCTAAGGCGACAAATGACCTTTGTGTTAAGAACAACCATCTTTCTTCCTTTAATAAAACCTCACTCTAACGTCTGGGTTCAACGGTTTTAAAAACCATAGGGAGTAGTAGGGAATAAGACAACGTTCTCTAAAAGATTCCCTCATTGTATGCGTCTTAAATAGCCTCGGCAACGCAGCTCCTTGGCTTCCCGTGTGACTTATCTACTATTCATGGCGAAAGTCTTAATATTAACTGAGTGAAAAAGCAAGGTCTGCCCATTGGCAACTTAAAAACATTCCCTTTTGGCAGGTGGAGCTTGTCAACTTGGATGGTAGCTCACGAAAATGAAGGCAACTTTGATTAAAAACCTCCGCTATCTTGCGGGATTACCTCATCAGAGTAAAAGATAACAGAATAAACCCAAGAGAAAATTCGGAGATGGAGACCCTACAGCGGCCTGACATTATATTGTCATCACTGGCAACGTCTGCGGAGTAGTTAGAGCCAAACTGTATCGACTGTCTTTCTCTTGGGCTCTCTGGTTTCGTGGAGTGGAGAGCTGCTGCACGAGAAAAAAAAACTGGCCTCCCATATCACTCTGCACAGAAACTACCTCTCTTGAGTTGGACTGTACAACCATTCCCGGCAGTACAGATAGACACCAGCAGCAGCACTACACCATCGCCTCCCGAGACATATGCTTGTTGACAACTCTTACGTTTACATTTTTGTTTAAACCATTTTAGTTTGATTTTTTGTTTATTTTACAGAATATCAACTGAGGTCAAACGGAAGCTGAATCGAATGGGGGCAAATAGTATCGACCTTTATCACGGTATTTACTTCAAAATCTCGACAGTTGGGCGAGAGTTATACTAGTGCTTCTAATGAAGTAGCACTCCAACCTTTTACAAATATCATAGGCAGTTACATCGACCTTCTCCGACCTGATAGTAAGCAAAATCCTACGCCATCCCAGTGACTGGGGACGTGAATCACCTAGAAATACTCAGCTTATAGAAGTTAATGCCGGATTAAGTGTCAAAATCTAAACCTTGACTGTCGTATGCCTGTGATTGCGACCGAATACAAAATGAATGTCACGAATAATCGGTAGCGTACATGCCTGGGATATGAGTAAAAAGTACTTGCAACAATGAGGATATTTATCGTTATTAAAGGCGTGTTTTGTTGTGCATAAAATGTTAGCCAATTAAATAACTGTTAGTTGCAATTGAACACTCGACGCGATCCAATAATAATAATAGCCACAGGCGAGAAAGAGTAAACAAACTATCAGATAATATGTAGTCGAGTTTTAGGATTAGGCGAAGGGCGCATATGATTCATTTTTTTTTTTTGACAGGAGATAGCTGATAGTAGAGTCGTTGTTAATCTTGACTTGGTTTTACTCATATCCTTGCAGAATGCCATGAGGTTCCGAAGAGACAAACGGGCAGATATAATGGTGAAAACCATTATGACTACTTTATTTAATCACATAAATTAATATACGAAAGTATAAATTCATGCGTTAACTTTAAGTATTTACCCCAACAGTGTAGAGTTAGGTAGTAAGTTATAAAATATAAATGGCAATTAAACTACACAGAATATTCCACGTTTCCTCCACGCTAGGATTTATCAGGCAAGTCTAATTTAAACAAAATTTTGTGTCTCTATAACAACATAAAGTATATTTTGATTCTTCTGTGAACTTAAAACTAATAATACACCGAAATATTCATAATCAAAATTTATTTCCCAGAGCTGACATTACAGGGCTGCTTCCTAACTAACTATAGCATGATCTTTTTTTAAGTCTAATTTCAATAAAATTTTGTTTAGTCGTTCTCTTAATATTCATCAGATTTTTCACAGTTTCAATCATCGCCACTAATCTCCACTGTGTTGTCATAGGTTCTACTTGACAAATCTATAAACCTTTATCCCTGAATTTTCCTTGGGTTTTGATAAGAGCACTCCCCTAGATACTAAAGCCAAAGTATTTACTTACTTTAATGTCCACCGCAGTCATTGGTGTGGATTCTCTTACTACACTGCCACAGCTGGTAACATCAAATAACGTTTCTATGTACTAATCCTTGACACAGACAATAACGTTCTCGATGCGTCTCCGAGATTGACAGAACTCGCAAGCTTAACTTCTTGGCCAGTTTCTGAGGATTGTATAACAAATGCCCATTGCCCTCTCGGAAATGCTGATTACGCTGTGATAATGATATACATCACCCTAAACTCTTGACCCAAAGTTGAAGAGCCACTGCTCAAAACGACAAACACTACAATAAAGCTTAATGAAATGCCACCATGCACCACATCAGATATGCTCCATGAAAAATATATTTATTTCCTGCGGAACAGTGAGCAAATAATACCATTAAATTTTTCAAAGGGGCAATTGAAACACATATTCCCACACGTAAGTTCCATAGCAAATCCCACTCTCCCCAATGGTTTATTTCTACTTGCGCAGCTACAATTACTCCTAGGCAGCATGCATACCGCAGACTTATCTGACAAAAATCCAGTAAAACATAGACACCATTTTATAGAAGCTAGAAGTACTTGTAAAAAGGAAATAGCCAAAGCTAGGAGAGCATATATTGAAATCATCTGAAAGCGCATTAACCTCCTGAAATTAGGAATTCGTGACTTCTGGACAATCTATAACAGTGTAGTATATAATGGGCAATAAACAATTCTCACACTGTCTGACGATCTTCAAGTTGTTTGCACGGCAACAAAGAAAGCTGATCTGCTTGTCCGTTGGTTTATCTCCAACTCTACTTTGGACCCAGCAAAACTGGTCCTCCCAGATTTTCCTCTGTGGACAGAAACCACCTTATATTATCTGAACACCCCTTTCTCAAGTACATAATATCATAAAACCCTAGACACCCCCAGAATATATGGCCCTAATCTCATTTAAAGATGCTCCGCTGAAGTTGCACTACTTCTCTCCAAAATTTTCAACTATTGTCTTAATGAATCTAGTTTTATTGAATGCTGGAAAACTGCGTCTGTGTTACCAGTTTACAAAATATCTGGCGAAAAAAACGAGATGACTATATTTGCTGACGACACCACGCTTTATAACAGACAGGAGGGAAAAAAAGAATGAACACATATCCAAGGCAATGACGGAAATCCTAGAGGAAGACATCCAGTCTGTAGTGGAATGGGGACAAAAATTGATGGTAACGATCAATGTTGCCAAGACTAAGCTTCTTTCCTTTAATGGCTATAATATTTCCTTCTAAACCACTAATAGCCTTGGCTAATAATACATTACATGAAAGTACTTCGTTCATCTCCTCGGCTTTACGTTCACAGTGGACATGAGTAAAAGAGATATATCGAAGGCATAACCAAAGCTGCTGCAACGAAGGGGGGCTCTTTCTACCGTGCTGGAAAGTTACTTTCGCCTGAAATTATCCTGTATCTCTATAAAGCCATTATTCACCCATGTATGAAGTAGTGTTGCCATATTTCGACTGGTGCGTCTGCTACTAGCTTTTCCGTCTTAGAAAAAGTGTTGGCAACCTAATAGGTAACGCGATGTCAGCTAGAGTTCAACCGCTGTCGCATCGACGAAATGTAACATCCCTCTGCCTGTTTTACAAGTATTTTAATGGTAGCTGCTCCAACGAATTACAATTCCTTATATCCTTTCGACGTAAATACACCTGACAAACCTGACAAGCAGCAAAATCCCGCCCATTCCCCCAGATGCCAAAAAGCCTTCTACTGTAATAGTCTTTTTCCTAGAACTGCTAGACTTTGGCATTCCGTTCCGAATTCCTGCTTCCATAACTGTACTGACATGCAGAAATTCAAGTGTAATGTAAACACATATCTTGCTGCTCAACTCGCTACATAGTACTCCTGCAAATTATGTCCCAGACAGTTGCTCTGTTCATAAAAATAGCATTGCGCCTTGTTTGGGGTGAGAATGCAATTAAAAATGCTACAAAACAATGACTAACAAATAAGTATCATTTTACTTTTACAATACGAGGATCGTTCTAAAAGTAATGGCTTCTATTTTTTAATTCTATAACTAAAACGTTGAAGAGCTATGAAGACAGAAATAGTATAAGCTAACAACTTTTTGTGCAATAGAATTATTTATCGTATTAGTCATTACCATTCTCAATGAACTTTTGTAAACCACTTTTGATACCCCGGTCGCAAAAAACACGAACTCGCTTTATCACACACATCCTTATCGCAACTGTGAAATCCACGAACCCATCTCCTAACTGTGTTGGCATGAATTGCATCGACTTTCTTAACATTTTAGAGGCTCCGCTGAATGTTGTCCTGTTCATTTTTTTTCGTAAACTATACTATAGTCGCATCTCTGCTTCTGACGCAGATTCATGACCGGAGTTGCTTTCCTAGAGTCTCAGACACAAAATATCTGCAACAGAGAGATGAAATTTTCAGGTTAAAATGCATCAGCTTCGGAGCCAAAACAGGAAATTTTCCATTGTCTCTGATCCATTTTGACCGAAAAAAAAAAATGAAAGCATTACGTACAAAGGTAATTTTCTCTAAAGGTTGACTATTAATTTGAAGATCTGATTTTTAAAATAGCTTATGAGTTTCCGTCTCTGAAAACTAATTAAAAATTGCAATTTTATATTTTTCACGTTCTGTTGTTTAAATGGATCGCCATCAAGAAGGGAATACTGTCTCAGCTTTGAGTTGATTCCACAAGGTTTCGAAGGTTGTAAGCCACGATATTCTTTAACATAGTATTTTCACGACTAAACGTATAAATAGAATGCGCGTGCATTAACAGTATTCGTTCTTGACATAAGTTTCCTCTGAAGAAATAAAAAAAAACAATGAAGTAACAATATGAACTGCTGATAATTAGGTAATTAAACCTTCCAGTATCAGTACCGGTTTTCTTCTCTCTTAATATCTTTCTCCTTTTTATGGTATATCTCCTCTTTAACCTCTCTCTACCGTCCCCTATCTCTCTTCTTATTGTATGACCGTTTTTCTCTGTTAGAAAGTATTAATGCAAATATGACAATGGTCTCTAAATTAAACCATTGAAAATGGCTGTTGCTATTTTTGTTATTATTAATCTTGCTTAAAAGAATGCTCGAAGATACAAAGGATCTTTTGTAAAATATCAGTTAAGTCATGGGAATCTGACAAATTCAAATCAATGATGCGAAAGAGGTGTAAGTTCATAGAACCAAGGCGTGTTGACACACGGGTCTAATGTGGTTAGGGACTAGATTTATAATGTCCATCAGGCGGCGTTGAATGTTGATTGGTTTAATTCATTCTGCATGTATAAATTCAATGACGGATCTCTGCTTCTGATGCACGTCCATGCCAGCGATTGCGTTGTTATAATCTCGCAAAATATTCGCAACAGAGGGATGAAACTTTCAGACCATGAATGCATGAGTTCAGTCATAATAATAATGCAATTTTAATCATCTCTGATACATCTGTGGCGTGACCACCGCCGGGAGCGATAGGGCCCCCAATTAGGGGGAGATTAAGACTCCCGAAACACTGAAGAATGCCGAGCAACCATGCTTCTATTAATTTTTAAGCATTATTGCGTAACCGAGTATCGGCGGCCGACCTTCCTGGAAGGAAGACTTAAGTTGTGAATTTTATTATTTTTGTGAAACCGACATATGCATTTACTGCTTGGTGGGAAAGTGACAATTTGATATCATTTTGAGTACATAACGAATATGATTTCGTTTCTGAGGCCAGACGCAGAATAAAAATAGGAAGCATTACTAAATACGGCAATCTTTCTTAAATGTTGACTGTCAATTTGTAAAATTTGATTTCTATAATAGTTTATGTCTCTGAAAACTTATTTTAATATAAGAATGTTAAACTACCTTGCATATTGTTGATAGACGTGGAGAACGAATTACTGTTCTCATATTTGGTTGTTTTTACAAGGTTTCGGCCGTTGTAACCTCCGACCTTGTTTAAAATAGCACTTTACTACAAAACCCATAGATAGATCGTTTATGTCATGTCTTTCCTCCCGAAAAGACAGTCCGAAAAACAATTAACGGTACTCCTGCAGTATTTTACCCACCGATTTCACGATCTTAGCCGAGCGTTGATCGACATCCGTCGGAAAACGCCGGAACATGGCGAGCGGTACGATGCTCTATCAGCCAATCAGGGCGCTTCAAACGAACGCGCAGCAGACGAATAATTTTCATTGAAATTACACACATAGCGTTTCATTTCAGTTATTTTATTGTTCAAAGTAAAAATACACAGCCTTTCATTTCAGCTATTTAATTTAGCGATAAAAAAAACAACAAAAAACCGGGAGCTGTTGGAAACATATTTATGCAAATTTATGTAGAGACAAAAATTTGGACACAACCCTTTTGTCTCCATAATAAATCAAATCGCGGAAGGCTACCCGGTTTGGGAAGGAGCTTCTTCTTTCCACATCCTCTGAAAACCCTTTGCTCCCTACTTTGCCTCTACACAGTCAGTAGAAAATCTTCCAGTCGGAACTAAAGATAAACAGTAATTGTTGTCCCCCCCCTACAAACATTACTGAAAAAAACAAAACATTGTTGTTACTGTTTAATAACGTTTTGTTAAAAACAAACAAAAAAAAACATTCAAGTGTTTATTACTGTTGCTTATCCCCCCCCCCAAAAAAAAGCTATCGGAAAACAAAATGAACCAAAAAAAAAAAATATTCAACAAAATAAATTTATTTTACTTTAAAAAAAAAACTTACGGTAAGTGTTTGTGATTTATTTTATCCAAATTTTTTGTATTAATTTTATCCATTTTGTTGTGTGTGTGTGTAATATCTTTTCCTTGTAATGTTGTTGCTATTCACATACTTTTAGCGTTCTTGCACCGTAGCTCCGAATTCTCGGCTTTCGTCGACGTTAACACCGAAAGCGTTCGTCAACGCTCGGCTAAGATCGTGAAATCGGTGGGTAAAATACTGCAGGAGTACCCAATTAACAAATAATACTGAATGCGGACAACTGTATAATGTCGCCTTCCAGCACCGGAAGCGTTTTTCTTCCCTTTCCCTCTCTTTCTCTCTTCTCTCGCCTCACACTCAACCCCCTTCTCTTCTCTTATTTTCGGATTCTCTCCCTCTCTCATCAATTACTGATCCGAACATAACAATGGAGTTATAATTAAACCATTGAAAATGGCTTTTACCCTTTTGTCATAGTTGACCTAACGTAAAAGAATGCTCAGGGATATAAAGTATCTTTTGGAAAGATTGCAGTTAATTCACGTGAATCTGACGTGAATCTGACTAATTCAAATAAATGGTGCGAAGTGTAAGCTAATACGAGCAAGTCACGCGTAAATAATTATATTCGTTTAGATGTAATAAGTTTTCGCTTGAAAAAACACATTGCAAAGAAGAGTTAAAATTCAACATTGATATAAAAATGTATATGCAAGTTTTATCGCAAAATTTGCAACCATGATACATCATCCTATTAATTTTATCTATACAGGGTGAAACGATGAAATTGTCGCCCTAGAAAAGACGACATGATTCCATTTCCGTTTGATGAAATGGGTTTTCTTTTTTGTTGCAGACCATCTACTTGTTTACAAGTTGTGTGCTCATCCCAAGAATCATACGAGCTTCCTATCACGTTTGAAAGTGACACAATATTCAACGAGCAAGACCGGAGATGCGCCGCTGTACAATTCAGGCACTCTACTCATCCAAGTTATTATAGTTTAACTATTTCCAGCACCCTCAAAATGCACACCTGGGCGATTCTACAATGTACGACACAACTCAACGCATTGGACGACTTACGGTTATGGTCTTTGGTGTGGTTACAAGTGTGGACCACATCATGTTACGTCACATCTCGGAAGTCGTCACATCTCGGAAGACGTCGCATATCGGAAGTCGTGAACACCTATTTTTTTCACATAGTTTCATTCGAGCATAATGAGTTAAACTAATGCACCAATTATAAAATTTGATTCAATCGTACTGGAATGGAGTTTCTATATTTTCTTGTGTTCTCGACAAAAATTACTTTGTCACCTTTCCAAGCAAATAGTGTTAGATCGATATTTGATTTCTATCATTGTCTACACTATTTTAGTTAGATTATTCTATGCGATTTCCTAAAGGTGCTCTTACGAAAAAGAATACGTGGGTGATAGATTTAGATAACGTGGTGACTAATAAACTGGTTCACTTCACACAATCAAATTTTCCTCAGAACTTTTCTTCTGAACGATGGTGTCGCCATCCTATTGAAATCCATATTTATCTCGGAAAGCAAAACTGGGGCTAATTAATTTAGTGTAAGTAAAGTTATCTTATATGACGCTTATCCCAGAGCATAATAGTAGAATGGGCACTGGAAATATGGTTGTGAAAATTGATATAAAAAGATTAAGAAATGAAAACGTAAGAAAAGCTAACGATCAGAAAACTCTTGATATATATATATATATATATATATATATATATATATATATATAATAGCAACATTAACGGAATTATATATAACACAAATATTGAGAGATTACATATACAACTTATAAAACACATAAACACATAAACACGCAAACACATACACACGAAGTATATTATTACAAAAGTAAATATTATCTTAATATTCAACCTAGTAAGATAAATAAAAAAAATCAATATGCTAATTATCAGACATGGAAATATTGAAAATGAAAATTGAATAAATTATAATTTTTATGCTTACTTTTTAATGGACTACAATTTTCATTTTTAAGCAAAGTAGCGTTTTATAATGGGAAGAATCTATCAATATAATTTTGGAAATTAGATATTTTCATAAATTTTGGATTAAGAAGTAATGCGTATTCAAAATGGATGGATTGATTTCTCGCTGATAAACCTTCCGCCTAATAAGACTTAGACTTATCAAATACGCAGAAATGTATGAAATAGTATATATATGTGTAACCTAGGAATAGAAATAGAATGTTTAAGAACCATTTTTTTTGTTAAACTGACGATTACGATAGCAGTATGTAGCTCAGATGGCAAGCATTATTTTAAATAGTTCGTAAAATTCATATAAATAGAAAATCAGGCGAACTCTTGAGAACATCTATAACACCGAATAGAACTGAAAAAGTAAAGTTGGTTTATAATAAAACATTATTTTTAATAACAAAATATCAGAGACATTATATTATACACATCTCACACTTTACACATGCATGATACGGCATTACTATTTCTACATATTGCTATGCTAAGCACTGTCCGCCTTACAGTGTTACCAAATAAGTAAGACGAAGCAAGGTGTTTCCACATGCACAAAGGGTCGTCAACCTAATAGGTTCCGCACTATCAGCTAGGCTTTAACCGCTGTCCCATCGACAAAATGTTTCATCCCTCTTCTTGTTTTACAAGTATTCTAATGGTAGGTGCTCCGAGGAACTACAATCCCTCGTACCCCACTTAACATAAATACCCCAGACAAACGCGACAAGCAGGAAAATAACACTCCTTCACAGTAGAAATCCATAAATGTAAGATAGCTTTCTATTGTATTAGTCTCTTCCCTAGCACTGCTAGACTTTGGAATTCTCTTCCGGGTTACTACTTCCCTGACTGCGCTGTTATGCAGAAGTTAAAGTTTAATGTAAATACAGATCTAGCTGCTAAACTTCCAACTCCATTCCTACAAATTTTGTCCTAGATATACGCTCTCTACATCAAAGTGGCTCTGTGCCTTGTTTGGAGTGACAATCCAATAAAACCACCATGGAGAATAACAACAAACAAATATTAAAACATTGGCTTAGTAAAAAGAGATGCAAGCGCCATTAAAGGCAAGTGAAACAGACAAAACCTCGCTTAAATTCTTTTCACTTATTTCCAATATGAAAATACTATGGCCTAACAAATGTTTAAACATATGAAAACGAACAACATAGCACCTATTTGAATAAAAAATCCTCTGATATAAAAATAGTAACATAGTATTATGTTTCTGAATATTTGAGATAAGAATGGTAATTAAGTTTTTTTTTATTTATTCGAACTACTGTTCTCATCTTAAATCTTATTCTAACAACGTCTCGGTCGATGTAACCTCCTACTTTCTTGAAGTGTGACATTGTAATATGAAATACTTTTGTCGAACTCGGAAATCTTCTCGGAATTTTGAATTCAACTTTTTAACTCGGGAAGAAGTCTTAAGTAATTCGCAATAGTATTGTTAGTTTCTCCCACGGTGTGGAATCTTTAATATTTAGAATAGTTTCGCTCAGCACTGAGTTTTATTTCGTATTTTATTAGTTCCGTCATGAATCCTTGCAGATTCTTGAGTTCGACAAAAGAAAATGCCGTGTTAAAAAAATATACACTTCGTTTACATCTGCGGAAACGTTGTGAAAATAACTATCAATATATGAATGGAAATGTACACAATCCAAATAATACAGAGTTACAGAGTACTATTATAACTCCGCCTCTTTAAATAATCTTTTATTTACATACAACATAATTGGATTTTTTTCCAAAAATACTGCGTAATGTATACTATCTATTAATATGTCTCTTCTTTACTTCATCGGTAATATTGTATTAGAAATCGCAGTTCTATCGCTAAGAACGCACATATTATTTGCAATCATATTTTTTTAATTTTCCAAACAATCAAAATTGGTTCGCCTTTTCTTTAAAAACGTCGATTTATTTTTTTTAAATCTGCAGAATTAATTGAAACGAATAAAATCACTTGACTGAATGTGTCTAAGAAAATATCCTTAAACGATGGAAAGGAAGCAAATGTTATGTTGCGGTGGTTCGCCATCAAATCTCTGAAAACTATTCCGTTCTCTCCAGTATTTTATATGGTATGTATTGTATACGGTATATGTGTCTGTCTGCTTTATTTTTTTCATTATAGTGAATATCTATCAGTCGCATATTCAAAATGAGAAATGCATATAACAAGTTGATATTTGATTCTGACTAGTATATTTTTTATTTTCCAAGATTATCTTTTCACAAATATAATTTACTTCGCTACATATCTTACTAACGTAAATATTTCAACTATAAATAGTTAAAAAGGAGAGCTTTTTTTTTCTCACTGACTATTTTACGTGTTCAATAATGAAAATCGTAATTAATTTCATATTTTCTACTTACATTACTTCCTGGATAAATTACTATGCATGTTGCGGTCATAATTATCAAATACTAAGTTTAAATAAGTTGTGAGAAATAGAACGACAATTATTCCATCAGCAATGGTAGGTAAATACAATTTAAAACATTTTGGTAAGATTCAAAGTTAATTCTTTTATTTAATTCAGGTTTATGACTATCAACCATTACTCTTACGAACCAGAGAGAAATGGTTTAATAATTGAGAAGACATTTTCAGCTATACCGAAGCTTGAGATCTTGTAAAGTAGACCTTAATACATTTCCCTTATCAAAGGTCTTTGATATGTCAAGAGAAATTGCCCTAGGGATATGGTTGAGCAGATCACTTCAGATCCCGCAGCTCTTGATGCGCTGGTGACCCGCGATGAAAGCTGGATTTATTACTATGACCCAGAGACCAAGGACAGTGTTCCTAGCAGAAGCATGCTTGCCCTTTATGACCTAAGAATGCCAGACTAAGCAAATCTACCCAGAAATTATGATATCTTTTTTAATAGCACGGGCATGATCTACATGCACTGGGTTTTCGCTGGATAGGGAGTCAACAAGAAATACTATGTTGAGATTTTAAGGGAGTTGTCGGAAGATTCCAACACTTATCAAATTGGGTCAGTGACATTTCCACTAGGACAATGCACCACTACATAACTCTATTCTTGTCACAGGCTAATTAATAAAGATGGGCACCGAATCAGTTCTTATCATACCTATAGTTCAAAATCTGCTTACTGTGTTGGTTATTCCCTAAGCTCAAGGAAAATGTTAGAGGCTAGCTTTATGGGAAAATTGAGTAGATGAAAGAGGCTGTAACGAGGGACATTGACACACAATAAGACTTCCATGGGGCTTTTCAGAAGTTGTTGGAACGGTAAAACAAGTGCATTGCAACTGTAAGAGATTACTTTGGAAGGGACCAGAGTTTCATGTATGAACTATCAATAAAAGTGACCATACGGAAATAGTCTGGAAACTTATTTAAGCCTCTCGTATCTTGTTGATCTGAATAACGGCGCTTCGATTTATGATAGAAAGTTTAGTGTGAGATAGACCATTATAATAAGTTGACTAGTGTTCCCGAGTAAGCCATGGATATACATCGTACAATACTTGGCTATCGTTGTCTACTTTGTTTTATTTATGTGATGATTTTATTGAATGAGATCACCTTCTAAATGATTGGTCAAAACTGACTCAGGGCAATTATTTTACAGTAGATAAGTAATGGAATTGTAACGCGAGCTTCACGCTCGAAATTATCTCGGATCTCCACGTCGCTCAGCACCGTTCAAAAAGGAACAAACAAAGAAAAATAAATCCAACTCTGGTTTTATTTTTATTTTTTAACATAAGTCGTTTTTCTTTCTCTCCGTCTCTCTCTCTCCCTCTGTCTCTCTATCTCCCCCTCTCTTTCTACCACTTCTGGGTTACATGTTCATATTCACCGAAATAAGCTTTTGTTTTCTGCTTCACAAGATGGCGGCCGTAGACTGCCATTTCTCGTTTTCGACTTTAGATGTCCATCTTTTACAACCGTACTTTTTCGCATCCTTAGGAGAAGGTGTTTTTTTTTTTCTTAAAATCAAACCCGCTTACACTTCCTAATTTGCATTTGTTCTTTTCGGCTACTGTTGCTAATATCTTTGCACGCCAGCTATCTTACATATTGCACCTTATATTTTCCTACGCGTGCATACGCGTTCTGTTACAAAATTAAAACAAAAAACACCTGTTTTGTAAAGCACTAAGAAAGAACGACACATTGTAATTTCAACGTTCCTTGGAATCTCTCAAACATCTAATAGTCTTTTCCCCCTCAATTATCTTTGCTTAAACTTGTAGTTTCACTCATATACAAATACTTGACAACTATACAAAACATAACTACGAGCACAAGTCATTTTTCACTGGAATTATAAACAACCGCCATAATAAGAAACGGTCTATGCGCGTTCATACTAGTAACGCTTTAGTTTCTTTTCCATTGTAAAGTAGACAATACTTAATTGTTGTTAATATTTAGCCACAATAAGTTAATTCTATATTCTCTTTTAGATTGTAAGTCACCATTTACTATACGCCTAATTCGATTTGTAAAATGTTTATCTAGTCCCAAAAAGACAAATTGCCACCGATACCTAATGTGCTGGTGGGAAATCAAATCTATAGAATCATCATGAAGGAGAAAGTAAATGATACTAGCTCACTAAATTTTTAAGACGATTAGTACCCTGTCAAGGCTAGAAAAGTGATCTATGAGATTCTATGTAACTGTTTTATTGATATTACTAGTGATGATAGACACACGATTATGCTTGTTGAAATCCCATCTAGGTTGCTATAACTGATGAATAGTCAGAAAACATACATCGTCATAGCTGAAGAATGGTCAGAAAACATGCATCGTCATAACTGAAGAATGGTCAGAAAATATGCAACGTAATAACTTATGTATAGTCAGAAGACATGCATTGTCATAACTGATGAATAGTCAGAAAACATGCATCAGTCATAACTGACGAATGGTCAGAAAACATGCATCGTCATAACTGACGAATGGTCAGAAAACATGCATCGTCATAACTGATGAATACTCAGAAAACATGTATCGTCATAACTGATGAATAGTCAGAAAACATGCATCGTCATAACTGATAAATTGTCAGAAAACATGCATAGTAATAACTGATGAATAGTCAGAAAACATGCATCGTCATAACTGATAAATGGTCAGAAAACATGCATAGTAATAACTGAAGAATTCTCAGAAAACATGCATCGTAATAACTAATGAATCGTCAGAAAACATGCATCGTTATAACTAATGAATGGTCAGAAAACATGCATCGTCATAACTGAAGAATAGTCAGAAAACATGCATCGTTCATTGTTCAATGCGATAAATTATCTCAATAGGATATGCTACGTATTAAATTGTTTTTTTTCCTGACAGATTTTCCCTTTGGAAGAATACAATAGAAAAATAAATATATACTTAAATATCAAAGAATAGTCGAATTTCTCGGAAGTAATATTGATGACTATAAAAGTGTCTTCAAGCATGTGTAAAACTTATTAGCATATAAGAATTTTTCTAAAACCGCACTTACTAATTAAAGAAATAAAAACGATTATAGATTGAAAATAGATGAATTGCGATTACATGGCGTGAAATTAAAATGGCCGCTTTACATGAAATTTTCCTTCCAGAAAAAAAAATCTTAAAACTGAACCTAATCTTTCTTAAGCGAATCACTTTTTGTCCACGTTTTTCATTTTCTTTATTTCTTAAAAAAACTGCAAAAAATAATGTTTTACTTTTCAGTTTTATCATTATAGATTGTTTATCTCTACTGTTTCTCTTCTACAATTTGTTAGCGTAATAACGTAGAATTACACAATGGAGCTAAAGCTTCCCTACAGGTAGAAAAGATGCACTATGTAAATAAAATCAGGCCCGGGGGATTTATTTACTTTAATTTGCTCCATCGTAATCTAAAATTCCGGAAAGGATTGTGGTGTATTCATCCATAATTGCGCTGGTTACTGTGAGACCATTTTGAGAAAGTCCTCATCTGCAGCAGATTCTTTATTGAGTAGAGTGGCAAAATGCTCCTTCAAACGATCCAGAATTGATTGTGGATCGTTGAGGATGGTGGCATTGTCAGCTGCAAAGAATGTTCCGGTTGAGTATCTGATAGAGTCAAAAATTTGTTTTACACCGGCATGGAAATTTCTAAGGTCCCGGGTTTCTGCAAAACCCTCTAATTCTAAAGCTTTCAACTGCCACCATTTGTTTTTTAGTTCCCATGATCTTGATTGACACTGTTTTTCTTGCAGTTCTGTAGATGTTGATTTTATGCCAGCTTCGAGGGTCTTGTTCTATGAGCATGGCGAGCGTTTATGTTTTCCTGAACGAGTTGATTAATTTCAGCACAGTCTTCATCAAACCAGTCTTGATTTTTCTTTTACTTTTAACCGACTGTGACTTTGGCTAATTCATTAATGATCTTACTGATTGATAACCATTCTTCTTCCAGGTCGCAAGAACTGGTTGGGTTTATACAAAAGTTTTGTTCGATGATGTATTAATATTTTGTTTTTACCTCTGTTAGGTCAAGTTTTAGAGGTTATAACTTTTTCCGAGGTTGCTGTATTAAGTCAAATTTGGGATTATTTCTAGTGGTAGATTTAGCACGTGTGATGACCAGACGATTGTCAGTCAAACAGTCATCTAGACTGTGTGCTGATTTAGTAATGTGGATATACTTTTTATTTTTCTGACGGACAATGGCATAGTCTAGAAGGTGCAAATGCTGAGATCGAGGATGTTTCCACGTTGTCTTTAATCTTTTGGGGAACTGGAACTAAGTGCTGATAATGAATCGCTCAAATTCTGAGCAAAGTCATAACAACAGGCGGCCGTTTGAATTGCATTTACCAAGTCCAAAATTATATAAGCATAAAACGATAACTATTATCTTGCAGAACAGAATACGTGCTTTCTAATGATATATAACACTTTGCCAAATATAAATTTTTTAAATAAAATGGCGGGAACTTATGCAACAGCCTAATATAAGCGAACATATCTGAACACATCTAGGTTAAAATAGATCAGCTAACACGCAGAAAATTATGAGCTATCCACACTAAAAACGATCAAAGAATACAAGTCAAGTGAACTTTTCCTGATAAAAAACGCGCCTTTATGTGCGTGTTGATAACAAAAAAATAAGATTTACTGGTAAAGAGTATAGAATATTAATATATAAACGAAAACAGCAGGAACATCAATTTTCTGCAATAGCCTGAGAGATCCTGGCGAGAATGAATCGCGGAACTTCTGTCTAGATTAATAACTATATATATATATATATATATATATATATATATATATATATATATATATATATATATATAGAGAGAGAGAGAGAGAGAGAGAGAGAGAGAGAGAGATGTTTATTTTTTAAATATTGTTAATTTCAATGCATACAATTTTCGTTCAACGGGTTGAGACTGTTATCATAAAAACTGAATCACAGTTGATTTCGAGTGAAGCTCAATATATCTGTTTTATAGGTGCAGGCATATAAAGTATAAAAATTTGTTGAAATTCAAAGACTTTCATTTTTCCTTTTTGTAACTTTTGTTTATTAGATTGCTAACCCATGACACCCAAGATGGTCGACTTGTAACAACGTGAGTATGGAATTTCTTTCCTCCAAACACCAAGTTTATCAGGTACAACAGCAACTTTTTTTTTAGTAACATCGAAAGGAAACAACATCTGATGAGTTAGTGAGAACAGAAAATTTTTATGAACAAATAAAATCATGAAATTGCCATCCCATTAACGAAACAGCTGTAATGAAGAAACCCAAGATGAAATAAACCAAAGTTAAAAAAATAAAACAAATGTAAGTCTTTGAATTAAAAAAAATGTTGTATTATATATATATATATATATATATATATATATATATATATATATATATATATATACATATATATATATACTCGTTTTTTTATTCAAAAGTAATAGACTAGTGAATTCAACGAGGTTGTTAGATAGTGCTCAATAAAAAGAGGTGATAATACTTGTTTATTGTTATATAAACATGTTTACATCCCGCTGCTACAAACAGCCATTTGTTTCAATCAAACAACAGATATCATCAGGCAACGACTTGACTATTCAAATGTTCAATGAATAAGCTAATAAGATTCAAATGTTCAATGAATAATCTCATAAGATTATTCATTGAACATTTGAATAGTCAAGTCGCTGCCTGATGATATCTGTTGTTTGATTGAAACAAATGGCTGTTTGTAGCAGCGGGATGTAAACATGTTTATATAACAATAAACAAGTATAAATATATATATATATATATATATATATATATATATAATTGACTGCTTTTTCTAAATTTCTTCAAACGGGTTCAACTTTAATTTCTTTAAGGCACGTTATCAAAATATTTTTAAATAAATAGTATTTTATACTAACAAAAAGTAGCATTTCGCGCATAGGAAATCATCATTGTACCCTTCTCGCTGACCCCTCCTCTGAACCCTCTCTTCACTAGCCCCGATGTTCCCCTAATCTGAACCCACTGGATTACTACGTTTGTTCATACGTAGAGAACATCACCAACATGAGCCCCCACAACACCAAAGTTTGCCTAATCGCTGCCATCTGCCGAATATTCACCGAACACCCGCCGGCGCTTGTGAGAAAAGCATGCTCTTAGTTCCGGATTCGTATCAAGGCGGTGATTGAGGCTGAAAGCGTCTACATTGAATAGATGTCAGCTCTACTACGGAAACAAGTTACATGAATTGATTTTTTTCAATAAAAGTTGGAAAATAAAACTTTAGTGTGTGCTTGTAGGTTGACAACTTAATTATTCCACCCTATACCATATATATATATATATATATATATATATATATATATATGTATATATATATTTATATATATATATATATATATATGCGTCCTTCGTATAAACAAATATACGTTTATAATGTCTACATTCAATCTGAATATTTTAAAATTGCAACGGTTTATTAAGCTCAATGAAAATGGATTTACACTTTCAGAGCATGTGTAATTTAATGTATATTTGTAAATGACTTTTTTTTATTTTTGGTTTAAAAAAAAGACAGTTTAAAAACGAATTGGAAAGGTTTAAAAGATATAAACATCCAAAATTAAGTAAAACCAGTAATAGCATCCACTTGATATAGATAAACCATTAAAGGCATACCGTTATGCAGAAAAGAGAAAAAAGTTTCGTTCGTAAGTGAGGAGTGGAATAGACCGATTCTAAACACCATATTTTAATTCATAAAAAAACTGTACATTTTCTTCTTCGATTAACCAAAGTCAGAGTCTCTGATGATTTGATTGTTTTATGCTATTAAACGAAAAACGTATAAGACGCAGTAATTTGAACAATATGAATGTGAATTAAGTGTATATTCCTGTGATTTTTAAATGTTTAATATATATATATATATATATATTCAATGTGTCTTTACATAAGAAGTAATTTGTTGATACACAGAAGGAAGAGAGATGACTGTGTAGCAACAAATTACTGCTTATGTAAAGACAAATTGAAAATGTAACTTGCTCTACTTTCGTATTTAGCACTCTTGTATTAACCTCGTTATATTTCACTGCTTACTCTTCCTTTAGAAAAATAGCAACCTAAAATTGTGTGTATATATATATATATATATATATATATATATATATATATATATATATAAAGATTTTTTAGACAGACCAAGTTTTGGAATGTAATTCCAGAATTACCTATGACCTTACATCAACGACAGAGAACACGCGACCTAAAAATAGAAATGACTCCAGTGGATTTAGAGGTCGACGTTAAAACTCTAGCCTGCGCTCAAAACATGTCTTTATCATTGCTAAATCTCGAATAAGGCAGTAATTGAAACATGCAAGTATACGTGTACACATATTTTAATACAAAAAACATTTATACTAAATTCATTTATTTCTATTCTAATGATACACCACTCACGAAGATACAACGCAAGTTAAAGTTTAATTTTATATCATAATAAGCTTAATGATGAACATATTATGCAAATATGAGAAAAGGTGAATGGAATTAACAGAATTTGAATACTTCAGTTGACGCATATACAAGTATGTTTAGCATTACATGTAAATCAAGAATGTTGTCGTTTACTGAAAAGTAGTCCCATGATATTATCTCTACTATTATATAAAAATCACTTCGTCTGTGTGTGTGTCATATGTTCCTAAACGGCTGAGCCTATCTTTTTCAAATTTCACACAAAGGTAATTTATATTTCTGGCAATGTTCTTAGATGTTTTCTACAGAAATTCATCCGATTCGTATCGAAAAAAAAAAATAAATAATAATAAAATAAAAAAAATACGATCTTAAAAATATTTTCTTTCTTATAGAAAAAAATACAGGAGAATAATTTACGTTACATTGGCCAGGAGAGATAAATAAATCTCAGTAAATCATCTCTTCAAATAAAAAAAAAATGTTTTCATCTGGAGGTTTACTTCAGTTGTAGATCATTCGACTATACCTATAATGATCTCCTGTTCATGATCGGGTGTACTATACCATTTTATTTTAATTATTTTTATTAATGGGTCCAAATTACGATAAAAGTAGAGATACCATTTAAAATCACCGCAAATCATTTCTTCGTTTGCATATTTTAAAACTAAACATTATTCAGAAGTGACTTTACTTCAACAGTTCTCAATACGTGACTAGAGCTAGTTAGTAAGTTATGGAAATACATTAATAGCGATTAAGCTACCTGTGGAAGGAATTCCGTATTTCATCCCCTTAAGGAATCGTCAGGTTAAGATGCATAGAATTTTTAGCTTTCTTTTTCACAAATGTTATGCTGCGCAAACGGGATTTGTTTTACAATCCACAGAGGTACAAAAAGTGGTCAAATATAAAATATGTTACAAATAAATATTATCAAAGACAAAATAACTTACTCTTCTACCTATTTAGAAAACTTTTTAGTGTTTTTTCACTCACTTAAAAACATTTAATCGGTTCGAAAATCATATAGTGTTTATCGATAGGTGCGAAGAATAAAAATAGCAGCGACATGACTACTAAATATGTAAAATTTAGGAAAAATGTTAAAACTACAAAATTATACAAAATACTGTTAGAAACCTGCCCAATATATGTTGGGATATATACACCTATTTTTAATTGTTCTTTAATAGCGCTCAATGTTTTTTCTAACCGATTAAAACTTTTTATATTAAATTCGTCGTCAACCACAAATATCAGCTGACTTGATATTGTAAACAAACACAGACGGAATTTGAGGAAGGATATTATCATTATTGTTTTTTCTTTTTTTTTTCTTTAACGATTTAATCACACTGGCAAATTATTCCTTGCAATATATAATATTTAATACAGGATTCACTTTATTATAATACATACGCAAACTGCATGAATAAAAATATGTTTAAGCGTATTGTACGATCGGATAACGGCGGGCGCTCAGCTTATATATGTATATGAATAAAAAATATTTACAGAGAACATGATATTATAATTGCCAAAAAGTAAGTAACCAGATAAAATTTTCTGAAATTAGACAGCATTGTGACTAAAATTTTTGGCATTTAAAATGTCACACTGCTATGTCATGTACATAAGTAAAACTGATGCCAGATTACATGACCATTATTATCTGCAAAGTAACTAATCAACGGAAATAGGTGTGATCAATTACGAGGAACGATTCAGATGAGTAATAAATTGTTTCCTCTTTATTGTATTTCAAGACAAGTGAAAGTTACACGACATTATCCATGATAAATGAATTAAACTTTTATCTATGTTTTAATACATTTGCAAATTACTTAGGACTGATTCTCAGTAACTGAACGAGAACCTGCTACCCCGGTGATTAAATAAAGGTTATGTTGTGAAGTTTTGTTCAGAGTAACGACTTCAACAAAAAGATTTTCGGGTTCGACAAGACACACCTGAAGATGTTCGCAGGTTATATCGACAGAAACGTTGTGAAAGTAACACTTTAAATGATAACAGTAATCCGAATAATACAAATAATACTCAATTAATCCTCGTCTAAAAACTTCAGAAACAAATAGAAATAATCAATTGCATTAATTTCTTTTCCTTTAATTTATTGTCACCAGTTTAATAGATTGTATCTCATGATTTGTGTCCGTTTTTATTAACTACCCTAATTAACTTTTTCTTCCTCTTCTTTTTATTCTTCTGTCTCATTCCTTTCTATTTGTTTTCGTCCTCTTGCTTTATTTCTTCATTCTTATTTTTTTTTCTTCCTCCACTTCTCCTATTTTGTTATTTAGTTCCTTTCTTTTTTCTTTATGCTATTCTCTTCCATTCTACACGGATGACGTCTAATTTAATTCCCTTAATTTTTATTTAGTTGTGTTCATCGTCGTATTTTTCCTCCTGAGTTTTCTTCGTTACCGTTTTTCTCTTCAAATAGGACTATTTATTCACCCGTTTAATATCCATCTGCTTTTTTATCCCACTAGAACTCGTCTTATTTTCCCATCGCAATCAATCATTCCTAGAATACACGTGTTATTCTGGCACATCACTTAGGGCCAACGGCGCTAGAATTACAGTGTGATAAAAAAAACCCAACCAGGTTTTTCTATTATTGAGTTGTTTCTAATTTCTCATTCGTTCTGTTATTCCTATAGAACATTTCGTCTCCTTACACTCTTTATAGATTTCTTCTTTCACGTCAATTTTTCTATTTTCTTTCTTTGCAACTTTGTGAACCCAATCCGTAACGTCTACAAGAGATTAATAAGGAAAGGTAATAGCAGAATCCGTGTCCTTCATTATACAGAGTGTCCTAAAAGAAGCTGATAGTTAAAAAATATTCATAACTAATCTAAACAAACGGATTAATCCTTCTAGAATGACCTTGTATGTGTTAAACCCTAAGTTGTCATCTAAGTATATATCGTAAAGAATGGACGTGAATCAATAACCTAACAACTTTAGTTAGGGAAAATCTTGCGCAACCATCTTTAGCCAAAAATAACATTCATGGAATAGACAAAACTATATTTATAAATCAGATGTCTTGAGAATTTTGCCTTTCTACTGACATGATAATCAACCTTCTGAAGACCTTCCTGGCTTAGAATCCATTGGAAGATATTCAACGACATGGTGATCGGAATAAGATGATCAAAGGTGGCTATGGTTAAATATAACGAAAAAAAAGAAACAACTGTATACAAATGCGCGAAGAAAGATTATATAATGTAATGCAAAGGTTTACTGTATATTATTACCTTATCCGCGTTGCTTGACCGATTTCGAAGAGCGTTTAAACATGCAAAGGACAGGGAAACTGGGAAACTTTAGTATCACTACATGCTTAACAGATATGTAAAAAAGTTGCGATTTGGACATTATTTTCATTATCCTCATACGATTATGTTAGAAGGAGAATTTTTGTCATGTTCTATAGTACTAATACATATGTCCACGTTCCTCTGAAGTAGAAGCTTAACTTCCGTCAAAGTAGAAGGATTACATTCAAAATCACAATTTTGTCATGAAATGTATTGGTTGCACAATTGCATGTGTGTCTACGTGTTATTTGACACATTATTTGACAAATAGGCTTCTCTTCTCAGTCTATCTATATATAAAAGTGAGCACATGTGCGCGAGGACACTTCTCAACCTATATACCAAACGAATTTTTGTCTGCAGACTTGAAACTTGGTACATACGATATTCAAACACGTGGAAAACATTTTAATCGGATGTCATCAAAAGGCTACTAAGGGGTAAAAAGTGAAAAATTGTTTCTTATGGACCGTCAGATTTTTATCTGTTTGTGAACTGTTTATAAAAGTTAAAAAAACACTTTTAAAAGATCATAGAACGCTGTATTTATGTTTTGATTTTAGTCTCAGCGCGAGAGTTTTTTTTTTTTACTTACAAGAAATGAACTGTGTAGAAAAAGTCATGATACTCGCATCAGTTCCTTTTCGTTTTTTTTACTTCATTATGTAAGGAAGTTTACGTAACATTTAATACCGGGCAACGTCTAGCTGAATCCACTGTGAAAAATTTCCCCCCACTCTATATCTGTGCCTAAATCAAAACGCGGATTCCATGAACAAAGCTTCTTTCTTAGAACTGCACGCCTGTGGAACTCTGTTCCGTCTGCCTCCTTCCCTCCGGACTACAACTTGGATGTCTTCAAGTCCAATGTTAACAAATTCCTAATGAACCGCCCCCTTAAATAAACACTTCAGCAAATCTCCTTACTAACGTAATGTACTTGCAATAACCCTTATCCCTGAGTGGCTTCCGGGCCTTGATAAGTGGTGATCACTGTGTAAAAAAAAAAAAAACGCCGGGTAAAAAGTATATATATATATATATATATATAGGCGCATCACCACTTATCAAGGCCAAGAGGCCACTCGAGGACAAGGGTTAAAGAGTGTAAAGTAGAAATTGGACAGTATAGTAATCGTTAGTAATGGAAATTCGGTAATTTTGTTAACAAGTGGGACGGCTCATCAAGAACGTGTTTACGTTAGACTTGAAGACAATATATATATATATATATATATATATATATATATATATATATATATATATATATATAATTCAACCACTACTGTCTTTGTATATATGGTTAAGTGACAGTTTTGGTCATCATTTAGAACTGCTTTAAAGCTTCACAGCTCATTCATTTTTTGACCAAATTTCATACAATTATTACAGTTTATAGATCATCTTCTCAGTTATATTATGAACAAGAAATGTGCAATTTTCGTTCAGTAAAACAAAAATTATGTGAATTTTCTGGTGTTCAAAATCGTAAAAATTATGTAAGGAGGCTTTTTATGACTCGTTTTCATAGCAACCACGTTGCTACTAATTCGAAAAGAGAAGTAACAAGTGAAAAAGAGAGAATGAAAGCATGAAAGAGAGATAACTAGAGGGGGGTTATTGAAAGCAGACGAGTGCCGTACATAGTTATTATATATGTGTTTATGGGTAAAAAAAATAAGAGTAAAAAAGAAAGAACAACTGAATTTATTGGAAGCCTGGAAAAATCATGGATTACAATAGAAAAATGCGAGTATGCAAAGTAACATGGTTAAGCTTAAACATGGAAAAGTAAAGGACTAGTTGTTAAAACTGGAAAAGAAAAGGACAAGTAAAAATATAATAAATTTATAACTTAAAATATTGCAGCATTAAGATTTTTTTTAGATTTAATTTATATCATTATATAGTCAAGACTTAATGCTATAAAATATTGTTGAGAGGAAATATTTTTATATAAAACAATCACAGTCAGCTAAAATAGCTCAATATACAAAATAGAGCAATTCTGGGATTGTAGAATTTAAAATTTAATTTAGTGAAGTAAAAATATAGTATGTTTAAACAGAAACTTATTGTTTAAAACAAGAAAGTAAAAGTTCTTTTTTTTTCTATTTTTGATAGAATATTAACTTTCTTGTATTCTTTGTTTTAAACAATAAATTTTTGGTTCAAAATTTTTATATTTTTACTTCAAAGAATGTAACTATGAATGCTACAATGTTTACTTATATATACATATATGTATATATTTGCTGATAGATAGATAGATAGATAGATAGATAGATAGATATTGAATTATATATTAAAGATGACCTCTTGACCCTACGATTCATTGGCTCGAATATATCATTGAGGTGGGGTATTTTTCATAGAGATTACTTTTTAATAAGCTTTAGCAAGTTTTCTGCTTTCATCTTTCGTTACTTTGGATTGGCTGATCTTTTGTTTAGTATTTGCAATCTGTAATACTAATTCGTAGTTCCATCGTGTAATTCACAGTATCACCTACTAATACTACGAAACATGTGGCAAGCATTTAAGAAAAAACCATAGGCATTTATACATAAAACAATTTATAAATATATAATAAAAATATTATAAAAACATGGTCTAAAGAAAAGTTTTCAATCTAATAAGCCCTATTGTGCGAATCACGATTCAACACTGTCCCATCGCCGCAATATTGCATCTTTGTGCCTGTTTTACAAATATTTTAATGGAATCTGATCTGATGAACTCGTTATCCTTGTGCCCCCTCGATGCATATATCATCGACAAACCGCGTAGTACCAAAATCTCACCTCTTACACCGTTGATGCCCTCAATGCCAGAAAGTTTTCTATTCTAATAGGTTCTTCCTCGAAATGCTAGACTTTAGAATCATCATTCCTGCTCTCTGCTTTCCTGGCTGTACTGATATGCTGAAGTTTAAATGTAACGTATGTTCCCAAATAGTAGCATGGTCCAAAATAGTAGCTCCTTATATCTAAGTGGCGATATGCGTTGTTATGGGTTAACGTCAGTAAAAAACAAACAAACATCCAAATGTCTGGATATCAGTATAATCATGAAAATAATAGACTGAGGGGAATTCCAAAACATATCCGTTCGAGGGAAGAAACTTTTTAGAGTAGAATGTTTTCTGATATCTAAGGAACCCTACGTTGAACGTATAGAATGTTAATGCTTGTCGAGTTAATCCTAAATATTTAGGTCGATATTGTAATGTGCATCCAGGAGACAAGCGCCCGCGTGTTTGTGTGTTGTGTGGGTGCGTAAGAGAGACGGACGAAAAGGAAAGACATACCTCGGGACCGGCTCGGCGTCGCCGACCGAAAATAGATAAAAAATGAAGAAGATGGCACCCTACAATGGAGGCGTGGCAGTGAAATTCCAAGCATCCCCAACATCGTTACAAGTCGGACCGTTTTTTCTTGGTGTGGAAAACTTGTTGGTCACTTACTGGTCTGTGGCTGGCTCCGCAAAGCTGCTGGCTAATCACTCCAGATATTTGTCCTCACTTAAACTTGTCGGTGCACCGATTTCCTGGGGGCCGCACCCATACTGGATCTCCCACTTCATATCTGTTACATGTTCCCTTGTCGGCTGGCTGCGTAGGGTTGATTCCCTTCACTCCGACTCGGTACGCGTAAATAGCATTCGCAGGTGCGGTTGAAGGAGACGTCCCGTCCTTTGGCGTAATGTTGTACCAATATGTGGCTTCCGTAATAGTACATCGCTTCCTGGCAGCAATTATCTTGATGCTGCGATGGCTTCTTTCAGCAATACCATTTCCTGACGGCACATGCGCACATCGCAACCGTAGTCGGACGCCCCACTCATCTAACAACTGCCGGACTTGCTGGCTACAAAACGCTGCATCATTGTCAGTCAGGAGCTCTTCCGGCGCACCACGCTCAGAAAAAATGGATGATAGGTGGCGAACAACATTTGCTGAATCCTGTCTGGTCATCTGCCGCCACACCGCAAATCTCGTAGGCCCGCAATCAATGAGAGTTAGAAAGGGCTTGCCACTGTAATGGGTAACTTTGATCTTTCTCTTAGTCCAACTTGGACACAGCCTGAGTCGAGAAGTGCTGAGCAGGGTATCCTGTTTACGTAGACGGTCATCACTGGTTGCGCCTTGTTCAAATTTTGCTCGGGGAGCAGGGCGGCGCTGACGTCCTCTCCCCTGATACGAGGCCAAATAGCTATTTCGGCTATTTGGCCTCTAGGACTATGACCGAGTCGAAATTCGACTTAAAGCTCATACCCGAGTTTGACAGGTCCACGTCCATTGCCGACTGGGTTGAAAGGGTCGAGCTGACGTGCGACCTTTGTGAGGTAAAATGGGTACACATTGTGATTCCCCTGAGATTGGCTGGGGGTGCCTTGAGTGTATATCAGCAACTCAGTGCTGCCGAAAAGGGAGATGTCACCGCAATTAAAGCTGCGCTGTACAAGGCATTCGCCATGGATCCTTGTACGGCCTATGAAAAATTTGCTTCCCGAAAACCTCTACCGGAGGAAACCGTGGACGTTTTCTTTGCGGAGTTAAAGAAACTCGCAGTCCTATTCGGTGGAGGGGTGTTGGAGCGGACGCTCGCGTACGCGTTTGTGGCGGGCCTTACCACTTGTGTGAAGCAGCTATTGAGAGCCTCAACCAGCGGCCTACAACAGCCATAAAAGCGGGTGATTGAAAGACGTCGGGAGAGCGATGATTGACTTGGTCGGGAATCGTGTTGCTGTTGCTTCTCGTGCCGTGTGAGGATATCTTACCGTTGTTGGCTCCGGTCTGAGTAACCGTTCGCGTCCGTCTAGGCACCTTGCTAGTTGGATTCCGTGCAGAACCGGTGTTTACTGGTTATTGAATTGCTTTACGTTGCTGCAGCATTATACATCTAGAGAGGGAGCAGTACTTTTAAATGATTTTCCTTATACATCTACAGAGGGCGCAGTAATTTTTTTAAGGACTTTCCTTACACATTTTCTACAGATATTGTACAAGTGCTATATGTTTATCAGAGCACATTACATTAAATACTTGCTAAACAGACACAGCGATACAATATTGAAACGATGAGACAGGGATCTTTAGTATTATTGTAAGAATTGGGCGTTTAAACTATTTAAGATACTTTATATTAAGGGTTTAGCAGTAGAGGGATGGTTGGGTATTTAGGACGTCTTAATGTGTGTGTAAGGTTTGGAGTAAAGGTTAATATTAGAGTTTAGGGTTAATTAGAATGAATTTTAGTACAAATTTGCTTATAGTTGAAGTTAGGTGAAGAATAAGTTGGTTTATCTGCTTAAGATTTACGGTTTGAGTTTATGTTAGTGAGGTTGTCTTGGGATAAAGCTGAAAGTTTGTTAAGTTTGATAAGGGTTGAAGAATGAAATAATAAGACTAAAACACATTTGAACATATAAATATAAAATAAAAGAGAAATAAAAAACGCATTTGCAAATAAAACACGTTTGGAAAGAAGTTTGAGTTCATTCAGGGTAGAACGATAAACACAACACTACAGCCTTATTTTAAAACTTTTATTGAAAAATCAATTCAAATGTAGTAGACTTGATATCTATTTAATGTAACCGCCTGCAGCCTCAATAACCACCTCGATACAGGTCTGGAACTGGGAGCCTGCTTTTTACACAAGCGCCCGAAAGAGCTCGGCGAATACTCGACGGATGGCAATGATCAGGTTGTATTTGGTGTTGCGGGATGTCATGTTGGTGATTTTCTTCACGTCTAACCAAACTAAGTTGTTCAGCGGGTTCATGTCGGTTAAGGAGGGGGCAATGAGAGAATGGTACTATATAGGTATGATTTATCTGTCCCTGACACCATGAGGCAACCAGGGATGATCTTCCCTGAATAGAAAGTAACCAGTAGAGATCTCCCCTGGTGTCTATATATATCACAGAATTCGACGCAGACATGTGCATTTTGTGTTAAGCTCAACAATGGGCCGGAAAGATTCATTTTTCTTATTTTACGCAACCATTAAATGGCACTGCGAATAGGATTACCACTGTAAATCGTGAGAATTTGTAAAAACGATATTGGACATTGGAAATATTCATCACCAAAATACCATGGAGAGAAAAGGCATGCTTTTATTGAAGCAACTTGTTCAGCTTCAAAAAAAGAACGTTAAACTAAGTAAAGAGATGCTATGGGGTCGTCCCAACATGTCGCGAACGAATAAAAACGGAACAACACTCGATAGGACTGGATTTCACTGACGGAGAATGGTCGTTGTTTTTGGACACATTGGCGTGATACAAAGAGATATGCGGATTGGAAGATCCAGCCGTAATCCAGAAAAAGACTACGGGAGACCTGTACGCTGGAACAAACAGGTGAGGCTAAACTGTGCTTTAAAGAAGTACCTTCTTTGTAAATTACGACTGGTTGCTGTAAGAAGATTGGACAAAGAAATTTAACTCATTTTTTTTATAAAGACTGCGTGGCCAGGCCAGATTTTATGACTTTCAAATTCAATGTCTAACGAATAGAGTTGCTGGTAGCAAGTAAGCTATTCAAACGATATGGTTGCCGGGCAAATGAGAACTGGGTTGCAAAATACCGAATACCAAAGAAAGTTACTGGGGCAGGTATCTTTGCTTACTACATTAGAGAAGTTCTCACAGTTGGCCTGCATGAAGGCGACAGACATATCAACTCCTCATTTAATAATGCCACACAACCTCCTGCGCTATCTGATGTACAATTGTCGAACCAAGACCAGCATAAATAGGAAATAAAGGCTTCTTCAACTCCATGATATACCAAACGTTGAATACGGTTGCAGGAAAACGCCACACTCGAGAGGGTCGATACGTCGACGGGATTGTTCAGCAGTGGAACTCAAATGCTACTTTTGCGAGTAAAGGGTACGCCATAAATTTGAGGGGTGCATTCTGTGTTGAGCTCAGCAACGAGCTAGAAGGATACACTATCCTACTTTAAGCAACTATTACAGATACAAAGACGTAGCACTCTTTCTAAAGCCAAGCCTAAGTCTCATTGGTGTTGTGGATCGACGCCGGGTCTAAGTGTCGCACTCAGAGTCTGTCAGCGGCTACCTGGTTACACCAGGATATCAGCACATTAATCAAATCCACGTACATATTGATGTGGACTTTCAAGCCGACTTAAAAGATTTGAGGTGGCATGATGTGGCTCTCACTTGAAACCACACCAAAGATCATAACTGTAGCTGGAAAAATCATTGCGTTAAAGCATCCAGATTTACATTTTAAGGGTGCTGGCAATAATCGCGTTGTCATAACTTCAATCGGTTAGAGATCATGGGGTGCATAACGGCGCTTTTCTGATCTTTTTTGTTGAACATTGTTTCACTTTCAGACATAATATCGCTCTTAGGATTTGTAAACAACAGGCAAAGTAGTAAATGGTCTGCAACAAAAAATAAAATAAGTTTTATCAAACGGGAATGGAATCATGTCGTCTTGTCGATAGTGATAATTTTATCATTCCACCCATATAAAGGAAAAACTTACACAAACTACTTTGTACGTAAACAGCATTCATACATCAGTTACCAAACAAACATTCTATTTCATAAAATTTCTATTTGCAACCCCCCCCATAAAATAACTAATTCTTTTCTACATTAGATATGTTCAACAACATGTTTTAACATTCAAATGTCTTGAGAATAGTTCGTCGAAACTCATTCTTTTATGATGTTCATAACATGTCATTTTCCTAAACGTCGATTAAGTATCTTTACTAAATACCCATTCCAATGTTTGATTCGTGTTGTCCAGGACATATACTTGCCCGTTTTGATCGCTCTTTTTATCACATTTTCTTTTTGTACATCTTACTTTGTTTTCTGTTGTTCTTTCTATTTCTCATGACAATCAAATATCATTTAAATCCTTTTTTCTGTTTTGTCACCGTTCCCCTCATATTTAATGATCGATGTATATTTATCTTCCTCATTTTATCATAATATTTTATTTGTTTTCATGTTCTTTATTTTCCATTTTTGTTGTTTCGATTTGATTTATCTTCTTGCTTTTATATCGCAATAGTTTCCCTTAAAATGTCTCATGTTTTCTCTTCTTTACTTTCTGGCAAAGATCCGATAAAAATCAATTGTCTCTTAACAATAAAGATTTGTGGACTTACACGCAACATTGTTGTCAGGGCAAATACGTGACGTGTCAATATAAGGAAAGAGTTCATCTCCGAGGCACCAAAACTGAATGAAAACGTTCAGACCAACGACCGAGGTCATTCCACGCACGCATTCACCTAAACTATTTTCTCGGAAGACTGGTTCTTTATTTTTTTTACGTTTGAAATGCATTTCTTTTCTTCACATTACTACTGTTGAGTCGTTTCCAGATTAGCTTAGTAGACATTCATCTCAATGACATAATACATACACACATATGCATACACATATGCACTTGCACACACACACATACACACACACACACATATATATATATATATATATATATATGTTTTATTTTTTTATTACCGTTTTATCTGTTTGGCTACATATGTTTCAGATGTTGGACCATGTTTACGATCCAACAACCTCGTCAGGCCTCGCAGAAGTGGTTGTTTGTTATTGGGGAAAAATTGTTTTTAAGAAAAAAAAGAGAAAGAAAGAAAAGGGGAGAGGCGAGTGTTGACAATATTTCAGTTTTGAATGTTAAAGAAACATTCGATTGTATTGTGTGTGGGGGTAGCGGATTCAGGTAGCCGTGGGTGGAGATATATGGATATAGAGAGGAGGAGGTGGAGAGAGGATGATCAAGAGAAAAGTGAGGGGGTAAGGGAGTTTTAATAGCTTGGTTTTAAATTTTAACTGGCTTTTGGATTTTCAGCAAGGTATATTAAATAGAGGGGAGAGAGAGAGGGAGAACGAGCGGGGAAGTGAGGGAGAGCGAGACGAAAAGAGAGGGAGAGAGAGAGAGGGAAGGGGTTAGTGTAGATGTCTATTTTTTGACATGTACGGGGTTCGTTTAAAATTTTGTAGTCGTTATACGTCGGCTTGTTCGTTGTCGTTTATAATGTTTTTTTATTACATAGGTTAACGCACGCGCACATTCGCATATATACATATACATACATACGTACACTTCTAGGTATCCACATACAGACACATACGTACACGCACATATATATATAAACAAAGTAAATGCAGACATACATGGGTTCATAAGTAGTTATACACACATATATACACAACTCTTATACATATATGTACACTCACAAAATATATAGGCACATATATGTGGAGATAAGGTTTCCAGTAAGAAGTAGATGTACAGACACACATATATGTATATACATATATATGCATCCACTCTTACACACGTATATGCAATTACATAAATATAGATCTTAACAAATGTTAATAAAAATATAAGCTCGTAGACATATATAGATACACACAATTATATACATACATACATATATATATATATGTATAGATATATATTCATATATATTCATATATATACAGACATGTCCATATGTATACTAAGTACATAAGGTAAAGTTAGGACAAATAGACATTAATAGGCAAATAAATAAAAATAATAATAATACTATAAAACATTAAAAAAAATATATAAAGTTTTAAAATTTAAAATTTTAAAATTAAAAAAAAATTTAAAAAGTAAGCAGGTGGTTGTGGTTATATTGCAAGGTTAGGTAGATGCTCGCTAAGTTCACATATATACTGGATGGGCCGCCAACCTGGTGCATTGGGCATATATACCTACATGCACATATACATATATATACATATACATACATACATGCATATATATATATATATATATAAATATATATATATATACACAGACATGCACCTACCTGTACCAAGCAAACAAGGCAAATCTAGGATAATTAAGTAATTAATAACAAATAATAAATAAACAACTACTTGTACGGGTACAGTTTACAAGGAGAGGCCGGGTAGATGCATCGTGAAAGTCGCACACACATGGGGTTGGCCACAAACCTGGCGTATATATATAAGTATATATATACATATATATATATACATATATATATATGATTACTTCAGTTAATCACATAAATTATATACGAAAATATAAATTTATGCGTCAATATTTCAGTATTTACTTAAACAGTGCTCAATACATAGGTAGTTATGACAATATATATATGGAAATTAAGCTACACAGGATATTCCGCGTGTCACTCTCGTGAGAATTCATCAGAATGAAACGCGGAATATGCTGTGTAGCTTAATTGCCATATATATTTTCATAATTTACTAATTATATATATATATTTCATAACTTACGATATATATATATATAATATCGCTAGATTCAGCCTCTCTAATGAGTCGTAGACGACGAAACACGTGTTAGTGGATAATTATATTTTAAGAACAATGTATATATATATATATATATAAATGTATATATATATGTATATATATATTCACTTTATAAATATTGGTCTATCTTCATTGGACAAGCATCATATACATAGAAACTACAAGACAAATCTCCACCTGCATCAATTTATATATTGTCATCCTACAGATTGGCAACAATTCAACAAACTCTGGTAGTATCGTAATATAATGTTATGCCAATTTGCGAAACTCTGCTTGAACACAGTCATCATCTGATGAAACCATTAAAAGAAGCAATGTGTCTATTCAACAAACAGTTATTATTTCAACATTATTTATGTAAATATATATTCTCATATACGAATGTTCATGTATATACATATATATATATATATGTGTGCGTGTGTGTGTGTGTGGAAAGTATACACATATGATAAAATCAAATAATCGTTTTCATGAGTTTATTTAGATTAAACGCTGTACAGTATTCTAATGTTTAAAAATAAGTTGTAAAATATATGTCCAAGCAATAGTTTTAAAATTGCATGTTTTATTGCTTATTGAAGGCCTGTTGCACAGTTTTGCTAGCATGCTGTAAATAGCACATCCTTTACTATTAAGATGCCCACATAAATCACACTTTGGCTTATACTATATATTCCATGTTGAACAGGTTAGTGTGTTAACAAGCATGCACATACTATTGACGATGTAACGCACAACGTAAGGTAAAAAAAAGTATGACATAACGACTGAATCAATGGCGTAGCTAGAGTAAACGTCACTCGGGGCGGTCTGTCACCACACTGATATTTTGAGTCACCCCTTCTTTGCTGTCACCCGAACCGCCCCCTTACATAGACAATATATATATATATATATATATATATATATATATATATATATATATATATTCGTAAGCAAAAAAATGGACCAAACAAATTTTATAAATTTTATTGCATTAAAAGCTATATTGAACAAAAAACAATTGAACAAGGAAGCTTAAAAAAATAAAACACAGAACAAGACATTTACTTAAATAATTGCTTAGGATGGAATCGCATTCCCTTTTGATTTCTTTACAAGGTCAATCCTTGTAGACATGCTCTCAACCAAAGTGTAACACTGTGAAGAGGAGATGTTATTCCATTCGCTTTGCACAGCTTCCCACAGTTTGTCATTGTTGGAAAAGTTGTGCCATCCAATGCAGGAGATATTCTGGACCAAATAGTCTCGTTGGGTTTAAATCGGGGCTTTGACCTGGCCAAAATATAACATTAATTGAATTATCAGAAAAACATTTTTTGTGACTTTAGCAGTGTGTGAAGGGGCATTATCGTGTTGAAAAATACCGTTCTGAGATATTCCCAGCTTCTGGATACTTGGGAACAGTCCTGTTTCTAATATTCGAATGTATTCCTTTGCATTGATTGACTTTCCACATCTAATAAGTTCTTCATAACATTATCTCCCCATTGCAATGTTCAACTGTCGTTTTTATGCAACTTGGTGAAAATATTTCTCTAGTTCTTCGATTGCACCATTAGGGGACATCAGGAGCATCAATAACAAGAAAAAATCTTGATTCCTCTGACCAGAAAACATTCCTCAACCAGTCTGTATCTTTCTTGCCATAATACGAGAACAATCTCTTTCTATCATTGATGTTCTTCTTAGATAAAAATGGCTCTTTTGCACACCTCATAGAAGAAAATCCGATTTCTTTCATTGGTCTAGATATTGTATGGCTAGAAAGAGAATTCCCAGTCCCTGTTTTGAATTCTTTGCTATGGTGAACATAAGTTTTTTTTCAATCCGTAAAAACAGTTAATTTAAGCCTGTGGTCGTCCTTCAAAGTGAATGCTCTAGGGCGACCAGATCCAGATTTGCCTTTTACCAAGCATTCGACTTCGAAACTTTTATCAATTCGCTTCACTACAGAAAGAGATGTTTTCACTTTTTCTTTTCTTAAAATATCAAAAATCTGCTTGTAAGTCATTTTGAACTGCCTTAATCCTGCAATTCGGTTTTTTATATCCTCACCAAGATGCGGTCTTACCATTTTTAGGATTAATTTTTCAATTTATTATTATATACTATAATAATAATAATCTGCGAAATAGAAATTTTCAGTTAAAATTAAAAAAACATTTTTGGAAAAATATTGAAAAATCGATTTCTTCATTTTTTCACTCTTGGCCCATTTTTTTCTAATGAGTGTATATATATATATATATATATATATATATATATATATATATATATATATATATATATATATATATATAAACCACTTAATCCTTTTTTCCAATTGCTTTTCACAGTATAAAAAATGAAATGAGTGTCATCAAATTATTTCAAATGTACTTTTAAAAACTACAAAAATACAGGTTTAGAGTTTTCAATAAACATCGACAAATATATCATTTAGTTATTAATTTTTAAAAAGTGTAAAAGTTTCTAAAATGTTAGAAAAGATTAAAACTTTACATAATCCATGATAAATAAATCCTATTTTCAAACTATTTTTGCACCTTAGCCTGGCTGAAAAAGTTTGCACCTTAGTCTGGCTGAAAAAAATTGCTGTCACACGGGGCATACCGCCCCCTCTTGCTACGCTACTTGCTCGAAAATTTTTGCTTTTAATTGTTTTGTATCTAAATTATAGTAAAAGTGTTTGCGACATGTCCCCTCAAATATACGGTTTATAAAATAAATAATCTATGTTTCTCGGTCGGTTGCTGAGAATATATTTCAAAATACGTAATAGTCGGTTTCAAATCTAACCAAGCATGCCAGAGTATTTGTTGGTCAAAATGTGGTGAGACAATAACAACTATCGAAGGCAGTAATTACTGGGGATACTGTTAACTGACTCAGCATTCCTATCTCGTTGCGGCTAATCACGTGAGAAAGCCAGAGGATGAGTTGGCCAAAATGTTGTGAAACAACTGTAACCCCTCGCGAGAGAAGGTGGTTAAGGACCCCTTTTTATCAAGAAATCTCGGCTCGTGCAGTCTAATCTTCTCTGAGGTTGTTACATGAAACCTGGTATGCTTAAAGCGAATACCGAATCAGCAGGCAGGAAGAAAGACAAACTCATGTAGTCTATCTACAGAAGCTTAATTTCGCAGAATTATCTACAAGTTTTTACAAATTCATTCAGTTTTTTTAAAGTTCTTTTCAAAGTCTGAAATCTCTTTACAGACAGTGACAGACGGATGGATGAGGTGGGTGGAGGGGTAACCTCTCCAGGGAACGGCGGGTTTATACGATCTGTTCTCCCCGAATTCAACAAGCAATCTGCTTCAATTCCCAACTCTACTCTAACTAATTTTCGCACGACAGTCGTATATATAGTAAGGTATGTGAATGGGGTGGAAATTCCCCCCCAGCCAATAAGATTTCACCACGAAATCGCCACGAAATCCTAAGCCACAGGTCCCTGGGTGGGCACCATTCCCATACCTGAAATCTGAATGACTAATTCTCATGACTGCCAGTTCTGACATCCGACCTTGAGTTCATTTAAGGCCAGACAATGTTATAAGTGAAATTCTCTGTCATCAACTTTTAGCCGTAAAAATATATTTCTCTGGTTTCAAACAATATCTATTTTGACATGAAATACAATACATATATTTATCTTCTCTATCTTAAATCCTTGGGTTATCTGGCGTCACCCGGGAATAAAAAGCTACTTCAACGTAGTTCTAACGCTCCTCAATGGGGGATTACGTTACAACAACAAAGAACTATAAAGATCAGGATAATAGTCTGCAAAAAATGAATGCATAAATTATTAAGCCTAGTCTCAAAGGATTCACATTCGTCACTTCCGGTATCGAGTACCGGTGCCCAGAGTTAGAGATTGGCACGCAACCAAGGAGGTCGAGCCCACACACCCCACCGTTGAGGAATGGTATTGCTCAACTCGATTTGCCTGTAACACACACACACACACACGCACACACACACATATATATATATATATATATATATATATATATATATATGTGTGTGTGTGTGTGTGTGTGCAGGGTGACCAAAAAAACGGACCCCAACTCTAATTGCGCCCCGTTTCTTAGTGTTTTGTCTGAATGAAATGAAACTTTAGTCATAACTAGGTTATTATATTCAAAACATCACATCAAAACACTAGGGTCTCTGACCTTTTTTCTCCGTTCTACAGTATATGTTCTAGATAGTCTCCATTTAGCTCCGTGCATTTCTTGAGACGTAGCGTGAAGTTGTCCATGACGTCCTTACAGACCGAATTGGTAATGGCTCTCATCTCCTCCCTGATGGCTTCTATGAGTTCCGTGATGGTTTTGGGTTTCCCTGCGTAGACTCTGTCCTTAAGATAGTCCCAAAGAAAAAAATCGGGGGGGGGGCTTAGGTCCAGGCTATGGAGTGCCCACTCAAAATCAGTCTTGAGACTGATCACTCGGCCTCCGAAGTTCTCTTTCAGCCAATCTCGGGACAGGTTTTAGAACTTGCTCCGTCCTGCTAGAACCAGAACTTGCACTTAAGCGACGGGTAGACGGTCTGGAGCTCACTCTTGAAGGTTTTGAGGACCTCCACATACCGTTCCTTGGTGACGGTCACTGCTGCGCCAGATTCTTCGATGAAGATTCGTCCGATGATGCCTCTGGCCGAGATTGCAGCCAACACCGTGCACTTAGGAGAGTGCAGAGGCTTGGTGGCTACTTCATTGGGTCTGGAGGACCCCCAGAAGTCATTTGTCTTGGAGTTCGCCCTTCCATCAAGATGAAAGTGGGCTTCATCTGAGGTCCAAATGAGGTTAAAGAAACTTGGTGTCTCCTCGAACTTCTCGAACAAATTGACTGTCATAGCCCTCTTCTGCTTCTTGTCTGAGGCTGTAAGGGTCTACAGCGTCTGTGTTCTGTATGGGTAAGCCCTGATATCGTTCACCAGCACTCTCCTGCAAGTCTCACGGGCATACCAAGGGACTGACTTCGCTTACGCACAGAGTGTTTCGAACTCTGCTGGAGAGACTCTCTCACTCTTTCGCCCATCTCGGCTGTTAGCTTCTTGGGACGTCCCGAGTGGCTTGGACGGTTCTCCCTGGCAGCGTTGAAGTTCTTCACGGTCCCATACCTCTCGAAGTGGTCCACCCAGTTCTGAATTCTGCTTTTTGGTGGGGCCGTTTCACATACGAACTGACGCATGAAACTGTCCTGGGTTTACTTAAATGAGCCTGTTTTGTAGTAAAATTTAACGCAGTGTATTCTTTGTCCCAGCTCTCACTAGGGTATTGGTGTACTTACGGTCGTTGATTCCTCCATATCCAAATAAGGGCAATTGGTGAATAAATAATGGAGATATCACATCAAGTGTACACGGAGCCTGTTTTTTTTTGTGGTCACCCTGTATATGTGAATGCATGTTCGTTTCCTAAAAATCCCGTGTTCCTTCGTTCTTATTACCATTTAACCCCATAACACACATATATTCTATTTTTCATAAGCTTTCACTATCAAAATTTTAAATATTAACTACAGTTTCATTTCTAAGATCTTAAATAATGTTTGCAAGAGTTATCCTTCTTTTGGGTCCAAATATCCTTGTAAAGTGCAAGTATGATTGTTAAAAATCAGATCTCTTTTATATTTAATTTACTCTACGTTTATCTTTCCCTTTTTAGTTTTCATTAGTAAATAATCTCATCTAGCTGAAATATTGTATGAACTTTACTTATGATAAAGTGAGCGAAATAAGTGTTATGGTATCCCGTCGATACACAGCTAGAAATTAATAAGGATTACTCACCATGATGCCACGATTACTGTAGACGTTATATATAAGGTCTTCATTCGTATTAAATAGACAATAACTTTCGCAAGTTTTTCAATATTCTTTTTTGTTTTGTGTGAATGTACGATTTATACTTTTATTATTTTATCATAAATCTTACTTTCACCATACTTATGATAGTGAGGGCAGTAAATCGCGATATTATAGGAAGCACACTCCGTTTTCGTTCAACTCACATCTAATAAAGTGTAATTTTTTCACATTATCTTCGTTATGTCTTTCAATCTTGCTTCTATGCCATATATTTACACATTGCCATCTGAAAATTGGGTTTATCTAAACAAACGTTTTCCAAAATATAGAATAAGGAAAAAATATACTCTAAGATTTAAATTAAGATTTCATAATAGCAACGTCTTGTCCACATTGCTATACAAAAGTTAAACTTGTCTAAAAATTGGCCAAAATAGGAATGTAAACGCGTCTAATTCTTAGTGCCTTAAAAAAATTCTAGAGATCAAATGGCTGGCTTAGAATAAGTGGAGAAATCGACAAAGTCTCGGTGTGGCTAAGCGCCACCGTGCCTGCCGAACATGCCTACCGTCACATGCCTGTGCGTGTAGGTGCCAAGTCGAAAAGCTAGCAACCAAGAAGTCAAAAATCGCACTGTCGAGCAAGTGATATAGACAATAATTTGCGACCGATGTCAAAGACTGTCTGGATAATAACCTGAAATTAGCCCCAGAGAGTAATGAACCCCTGGTGGAGAATTAAGAAGAGGAAAAACATGAATTAGAAACTAATAATCGGGAGAGATTGAGTTGGAACGAAAAGAAGCTTAAGGGATACTGTGGAATTGCTGCAGATCGAAAACGATGGCATACATTGGCTGTCTCATGCGTTGCAGGATACGGTACTTTCTAAATCTAAAGTAAAATAAACGTTATTAATATTGATATAATCACAGTCAAAAATGAAACTTATTAGATGAAAAATATTGTATTATTTTGATTACTCTTCAATCTTGGGTGTTTTTACAAAGACCGATAGCGTAACGGATAAAATACGAGGTAGGATTCAGTTTTATTTGATATTCTACTGAAAGTTAAAAATTCCATCTTCATTGCGGTGCATACTAAAACACAATTGTAAATTACCTGAGACCTTTACTCGCTATGACTGACTGTACGTGAGCATAATACCTACGTGGATTAAATAAAGGGTTCTGTTCTAAATTCCGTGCAAATTTCGGTGTTCGACAAAAATACTCTTAAGTGAAACAAGATAAAACTAAAGAAAGTCGGAGGTTACATCGACCGAAATTTGTGAAATTCACAGACAAGACAAGTGTACCGCAGTAATCTGAATATACTAAATAAACATACGCATAAATCTTAATCTAAAAAAAAATATCAGAAACCTAACGTAAAAGTTTATTCCTCGAAAACTAGTCATCTCATAAGAAAATAATTATATTGACATGCAGTTTTATTTTGTAAATAAGTAATAATATAGACAGTTTTAATTATATATAAGTTATAAGTAATGTAGTGAAATATAGTATATATAACAAAAATAAAGTGATTAGCAGGATTGGCTGAATATCGAGGACGAAGCATTGATAAGGTTGGTAAGACGATGTCGTGTGTGTTTTTCTTTCTGACCAATTCTCAATGGAATTGCAACGATTAACTCATATCGAAACGATCGAAGTAAAGGGAATTTTGAAGCATTCAAGGCTGCAGGTGAAACACCATAATGAACAAGGGGAAATTTCAACTTCTACCGCGAACATGTTTGGTGGAAAGGAACGGACAGTGCAGACACAGTCAATTTAATGGAAAATGCTTCAGATGTTAGGGACCTAATCTGATGAGAGATTGTCGAAAACTAAGACCAGACATTATCTATATTCGGTATTACCTGGTTTGGCATCTCAGTAAGAACTGCCCTTCGCTTCAGGGAAACGAATAAAGCAGCGATATTACGCCAGTAGTCATCCTTTTCATCCTGAAAAGGTATGTGAGATTCAGTTGTCACACAAAGTGGTCACTGTCCGCGGGAAGAGGACTAGAGCTCTTGTTGATAACGAGTGTACAATTACACTTGTCATTTCATGTGTTGCTGTCCCTTGGAATGGAGCCAGCAGTATTAGAATAGTAGATGGCAGATTGAAAGTTTTAGGGATAGAGCGATGCTCGGATCGTTGTCAGGAAAATATTGTTGTATAACGGTGGCGTATATAAACACGTCATATTTAATTACTTTATGTAAATGTCTATGTATAGATCTATTTACCGAGTTAACGTGTTACACACGTTTTATTTTACTGCTGACTCCGCTCGTCTGTTCAGTATGAAATCTGACCTTCTTTGTGAATCTGGTAAGATTTCTATGCAATATATTTAATACTATAAATTCTTACACATATATATTACTATATCAATTAAAGTTAACAATGATTTTATATTTATTTAATTCACAAATTTTATCATTTCAGTACATACCTGCATTACTAACTAAATAATACATTTGTTATTAGTTATTAGTAATGTTACATAAGTTAATTTGATTTAAAACACGTATCCGTTTATAATTTCTATAAATAATAAATGATTTAAAGTTCTTGAAGATAAAACTATTACAAACATCACATTTACAAATATTTTAGCTAAAAGATCACGAAGACTCAAAACTGAAATTTAAAAAATCCATTGTTAAAGTAAAACCATAAGCGTTATCTTTAAACTGACAGAGAGAAATCACACACACACACACACACACACACACACACACACAAACAAACAAACAGACACACTCATATATATATATATATATATATATATATGTTGCCTGAATTAAATAAATATGAAATCAGTGTTAATTTTCATATATATATATATATATATATATATATATATATATATATATATATATATATATAGAGAGAGAGAGAGAGAGAGAGAGAGGTGGAGAGAGAAAGAAATAGTGAGAGAGAAAGAGAAAGAAAGAGAAAATGATTCACTTATAAACTGTTATTGTAATGTGGCTGTTACACTTTAAACGTGTCGTTACCTTTTTACCACTGCTCTTTTACCACTCTGACCCACACGTTGCTCTGATACCATCGCAGGGACAAACCTTTTTTGTTTTGAGCTTTTATGTCGAACAAAGATGGCCGTAGTAAATCAAATCGGCGAAAAATCAATGCAGTCACCATCTGGAGTGTTGAGTAATTCTTTAGAACAAAGATGACAGCATTAGATCGACAAAGAATCAACGAAGCCCGGATCAGCATTGGTTCCGTGGTGTAAAGACGAAGACTGATAGCAAGCTGACTTGAATAAAAAATTCGATATTTTTATAAGGTCGGAGGATTGTCATTGGTTTATTGTCCAAAAGCAATAATTTTGACGATCTTATTTATTAAGATCGTCAAAATTCTTGTGGGTATACCCTCATTATGAATGAAAAAACATTCAACGACCCCCCCTTATTTGATATAATGAAAAAGTCCTTTCCCAATCAATTTGATTTAATAGTGTAAAACTAAAATGAAAAAATTATATTGTTTTTTTTTGTTTCTTGTTTAATTTATATTTGGAATTTATGTTTATTTTCATCAGTTAGACAAAAAATATATAAATCTACTGGTATATATGTGTAAAAAGATGCTATTTTTAATCCAATTATTTAGGATTTAAACAAAACTCTTGTTAAAAATACATATAAAATTAATACAAATATACATACTTTTCAAATATATGGACAAATATATACATATATACATACTTTTTAAATCCATATACAAATACATACAGATATACATACAAATAGATATTTATATAAATACTTTTTACATATACAAATACATACGGATATACATGCATTTTAAATATAAATACAAATAGATACTGATATAAATACTTTTTAAATACATATACAAATACATACAGATATACGACCATGTAATCCCTACAGCCACCTACCTTGAAAATGCTGCTGTAAAACCTGACATAGTTATATGGAATAAGTCAGAGAGAGTTGCAACCTTGATTGAAGTGAGTGTTCCTAATGATGGCGGTCTTAACAGAGCTGAAAGAGAGAAACAGACCAAATACCAAGGTCTCATGTATGATATGAAAAGAAACTGGAATCTAAAGGGGATATCAATCATACCAGTTAACAGGACTTATGAAGAAGAACCTGAAGTCCTACTTAACTAATATTCCTGGTGAACCAAGTGCAAAAGAGATTCAGACAATTGCACTTAAGGCAACAGCGAGGATACTAAAAAGAGCTCTCGGTTGGTTTCAATAAAAAAGCGGGGCAATGTTGGCAGCTGGTTTGGCTGCCCAATACCCAGCATTACAATCTTCAAAGGAAGAAAAATATACATACAAATAGATTCTGATATAAATGCTTTTTATATATACAAATACATACGGATATGCATGCATTTTAAATATAAATACAAATAGATAGCGATATAAATACTTTTTATATATACAAATACATATAGATTTATAGAACCTGCATATTGCATATTGTTTCCTTGGTACAGGTAGGTGCATGTCTGTATATATATATATATATATATATATATATATATATATATATATATATGTGTGTTGTGGGGAGACGCCCACTAATTAGCATATGTAGGTGAACAAGATATAGATAAAGGTATCAAGTCAGCAAGATCGGAGAGCTGTGTTCGAACGCCGGATAGGCAAGACGCATGTGCCGGTTGCTCCATAAAAGACTTTAACACGCCCTCTGCCGGACAATCTTCCAACTGCAGTACAACTGCACCTTTGTAAATATGTATTTTATTTTCGTCTTAATATATTTGTTTTACCTTTACTTTCTGCGTTCGTGTTGTTATTGATACAGACACAACAATATATATATATATATATATATATATATATATATATATGTATATATATATATATATATATATATATATATATATATATATATATATATATAACCGTATTTATCTTGAAGCTTATCCACAATTTTCCCTGTTCTATTAAGTAGACCGCTCAGGTTAATTTCATTTCCAAACGTCAATTCATTTAGGCGATAAAGCTCTGTACATTGTAAGCCTTCATGTGTTGTCAATTGCCTTCATTAGTTTACGAAGTGGATCTCCATAAATGGCCATTATAAAATTGCGTGCTGTGAATTGCAATTTGATCACATACAAAAGTTTCGATAGTAACCGGTTTGTATTGAAATTAATAGCAACTTGCAAATGAAGACAAATCTAATTAAAGAGCGTCAGGGAATTTGGGATTCTAACACATCCTTCCACGGGAACATGCGCACTTTGCTGTCATATATCGATGTCTTACTAAAAAGTAAAACACGCATTATCTTATGAAAATTTGTATTTGTTTGAATATTCGTAGAATGCGTTCGTGTACCTGCGCGAAAATATTTAAGGATTAAATGTATATGTTTCAACCCATTATATCTATCCGTGTATCTAATACAGATATATAAAAATCTTTCCGCAATCTTGATTATACTTTTGTTTTCTTTTTGAAAAGGAGAGGTATTTTCTTCTGAAATTAATCAAAGTTCCATACTACTAACGGACTTTATATACACCGGACATACAAACAACTTGGTAACAAATAAATTATATAATGGGGTGAGGAATGATAGATGAATAAACAGTTAGACATTTCTCTACTTGAACATACCCGTGTATTTGTTTGTTTGTTTGTTTTTCTTTCCTTTACTCTTGTGATTCCGGTCCTTTTTGTATTGCATTTGGCTTTTAAAACTTCCATATATTCATTTGTCAGCAATGCTTAAAGCAAACTACCATTTACTTTTATAAAAATTTCGTAATAGTTATATGTGATGCTTTTATAAACTGTTTTATAATATGAGCTATGTCATAGTGGACAAAATTCAAACCAGTTATATTAAATCCGAATTTGGTGTCATAGCGGAATAGTCGAAATAAACATCTTAAGAATTATTAACAGCTGTACAATTAAAACATAACGGAGATGAGAACGGGACGTAAAGGTCTAACGGAATTTCTCTTGAAGTGGCTAATTACTGCCATCCCTTAAACCTACTTGGGTCAAAAATAGGTGCCTGTCCCAATCTGGTAAGAGGCTAGCCAATTTCTTTGTAATTTCTCTCTCCCCTACCTCTCTCTCTCTCTCTTTTAACTAAGTGTATAACTAGATATAGCTCTCCTTTTCTTCAAGTAATGGTGACTAATCGTTAATGATAAAGAATGGTTCGAAATACTATTTTTAGTCTTAAAAGAAGTCAAGTCATTTGTATGGTAAGTAAACTTGTATTATTTGTATCACTTTACTGTTTTTAGTTTAGATCAAATAGTTACCAAATTTGGACACACTGACACATTAGTCTTTTTCTAGTGCGTATTGTCGAATCTTAGCATATGTATGGAATTTTAAATATAAACTAATATTTTATCAGCATTTGTAGTTTTTTGAACCGTCATTCTACATATCATGGTATATAAAACAAAAGTAGAATAAACCCATGGATTAAATACTACTTTCTGTTCGAATTTAAGTAGCAGAAGTGTGAGATTTGCAGACATATTTTAAGCTCGATATTACGCATTTAAAGAATTTGAAACTTACACTGATTAAAAATTAAGTGGAAAATCCAAAATAAAAGCAGTAGTTTGTATTTACCAAACTTATCAATTTTTATTTCCAAAGTTATTAACGTTACAGTATTATATTTCCTTTCTATTCGTTTTATTAGATAAATTGTCGGCTGTGACTGTATTTATGTGGAAGAAACTGAATTTGAAGTAAGCAAACCGAGGTTTTCAGTCTCTGTCGTTTACCACTTGATCACCGTCATAAATAAATGTGTTTTAATGATATTTTAAAAGTTATTTGCCCTTAATGCAAACGAAGATAATAAACAACCATTTCAAAATACCGATAAGAGGATTCTCACATTTAATAAAGAAAATAGGCAAATCTTGTCACAGATGTAGTATTTTGACCGCTAATATTTTGTCACGTTTTTGTTTAAACATAAAACTGTATTATTTGGATTCATGAGACTACCGCTCTCATCTTGAGTGAATTTTCACAACTTTGCAGTCGATGTAACCTCCGACCTCCTTCAAGCGTATCTTGTCAAACTCGGGAATTTTCTGTCGAACTCTGAAATTGTGATTTCGAAATCAGAATCTGATTTTATAAGAAAAGATGAATTATTTTTATGAAAACTGTAAATTGTAATGTGTTATGTACAGAAAAAAACCATTTAAAGAAAATTTACAAATTATTTTTTGTCGACAAATGTTAAAAAAAAACAGAAAAATACCCATCATCACTCAACAAAATATTTTTAAAAATTCATTTTTATGCAGAAAGATGCCGATTTAACGTTTCGACATTTGAACAATATTTTGCTTCGTCCGGTGATTGCCGATCAAGTCTGAGCCATGATTTACTGTAGATCCCGAGGCTCCGGGTCAAATTCTGCAAGATTACGTATTAATCATATAAATGAAGATTAAATCCTCCCTAATGTAACAATTGAGATAAAAAAAACAATGAAGAATCACAAGCTTTAAACCGCATTGATTGTTTCGCATGGAAGACATTTAGTTTTCCGTGACATTAGAAATTGTGTTTTTAGTTATAGATTTTATTGTTTGCATTCATGTTGTATAATTAAGGGGACAGCTCTAGGGTTTTTCTAGTAAGAAACGAAGTAATTAGGGTCGAAGATGATTATTTTTAAAGGAAAATGCTGGAATCGAATTCAGCATCAAAAGTTAAAGTGAATACATTATTGTTATTTAGATACGATTCCAGGAATGCAGTGGAATTATCCATTGTAGTTAACAAAGTTAGGTCAGAGGAATGATGAATAATCAAATTAAAGAATGTCTTTTGTGTCGCCAGGACACGTGTTGGAAGCATATATCCACGTGCAAAACATGCACATGTTGGCCACGCTTTTACGTCACACAGAAATATAGATTCAATATATACACTTAAGTTAAGGTTTGAAGTCCAGTTGTGAGAGGAGAGGCAGGTCTATCAAAGTTCAGTTTGAGTTAGAGAGTAAGTTAGCCTAATCTCGTTAAGGAAGGGGAGGAGGAGAAGACAAAATGTAGAAATATAATACGGCATTGGATTCTCATGATTCTCATCACCAGCTGGAAATAAATGTCTTCATATTGTTAAATGTCTTCATATTGTTATATAAACCTTTGTCTTTATTTGTCATCAACCGCAAGGTAATGTGTTTTGTCTTTCATCGTACTATGTAATGTACTTTATATGAAACCCTTTTCAAAGTGTTGACTGTATCCCCCTCATCAATAATGTATCCCCGTTCATTACATCATTCTTCACCTCTATAATCTATCTCCTATTATAAACGTCTCGTCCCAGTTATGTACACTCCCGCCATACAACATCCATTTGCTTATGAGACAAACACCTTCTTTAAGAAAGACAGATTAAAGAAGTTGTATTTTTGAACGCGTAGAGACCAAATGGTGCTGATATAGCCCGATGTCAACTGAGATGCTGTTGAAGAAAAGTTTCATTAATTTCTTTATGAGATTACATTTACTTACGAGGATTGATTGCATACTTTTCTCTCCAATATCGTCTGTGCAGAAGATGGACCATTCATTTCCAGAAGACTCAAAACTAAAACTCATGATTACGTAGCTCTTCATCGGTTGCACAAAATTTAAACCGAATCAGTATATTTTATTATTTAAATATAAAAAAAATCGAAACTAACGAGATTTTAGTCACATGAACAACGTACCTATGTTACATAGTGATTTTCTATTTGGTTATTTTTCTGCATTCGAACTTAAAATAAGAATGACTTATAAGAAAAACGGGTATAACTTGCGCAAACACTCTGTTGTACGGATGTTATAAAAATGGAACAGAAATTTAAATTTCGTTCCGTTTTATTTTTTTTAATTTCTCCCCCTCCCCAAATCGAAAGTAATTGAAAAACTAACATTCAATAATCGTACATTTTATGCATATAAAAATAAACACAAGATTTTTCTCATTAAATTTTAGTAACAATAACGAAACAATTTAATTTTTAAACGAAAAAAGTCAATTTGGTATACCTTTTTGGTATTTTTTTTATTTTACATAATTCTAACTCACCGTTCACATTGGAAATATCGACTTTTATACGATTTTCGGGTATGCTTACAACGAATAAACACCCCGGCATCCTCATGTAAAGAACAGATGTTGGAATAGACACTCCCAACCTCCCCATATTAAAAACGGCTTTCGGAATAAACACCCCCAACCTAGTCAGTATACCCGAAAACCTACAAAAGTTGGCATATAGAATGAACGTTGAGTTGACCGTAACCCAGAACGAAATTTATATTTATGTTCCATTTTTAAAACAACCGTAAAACATAGCGTTCTCCCCAAGTTTTACCGAAAAACGTTTTAAGAATACGGGTTTCTTCTTTATTCGATAAAGATTGAATGAACTTAACACGCCGATGCCTTTATAATGATGTAAGTATATAAGTCAACAAAGCTGGTTAGGAAAATCAAATCAAAACACAACACAGAAACCCACAAAACAACAGAGACAGACTAAAATAAATGCATTGAATGTTTTACCAATTATGTTGAATGTGGAGAGGAGGACAACGCGAGGCAACAACTTGTCAGCCCACAATTGTCCAACATGTGCAACATGAAATAATTTCAAAACGTTTCAGTCAACTATTTCTCTGGCTTCGTCAGGTGATTTATAGCGACGTGATAGGAATACTGAGTCTATTAACACATCCTCAGTTTTTGTGCCAACTAATCCTCTGGATGAATATGGGTATGATTGAAACCGCTATTTTCAGACAATGCTCTCCTGGAACCGTAAGGGTACGAGACCCGAGACGCAGTAGACAGAGGCGTTTAATCTCGACACTTCTAGGTAAACATTGTCTGAAGATAGCGATTTTGATCCTACCCAAAGTCGCCCAGACGATTAGTTTTTTTTTACATGGTGGTCACCACTTATCAAGGCCCGGAAGCCACTCAGGGATAAGGTTTATTGCAAGTGAAGTACGTTAGTGTGGAGATTTGGTGAAGTGTTTACTTAAGGGGGCGGTTCATTCGGAATTTTTTAATAGTTGGCAAAAACATGGTGAAACAACAACTATGGAAGGTAGTAATTACTGATGGTACATTTAATAGACTCAGAATTCCTACCCCGTCGCGATTAACTACCTGAGGAAGGCAAGAGGAATAGTTGGCCGAAACGTCGTGAAACAACAACAATGAAGATTAGGATAACAGTTCGTAAAATAAAAATAAATATGTTTTACTTTTCTTTTAGTCGTTTCTCTTTAGTCATCTAAGCAAATGTATTTTCCGAACTAAAAGGTAAATCGTAAACTTTCCTCTGATAATTTATCACAGAAGTGCCACATTATAGACTCTGAAACAGAATCCATTTTTATCCGTATGTACAAGGAATAGGCAATCAATCAAGTTGTCGGTGTCGTGATCTCTTAACTACAAAAGAAAATACGCTACAATCCGCCATTTTTAATGTCTTATTCAACATTCGTATCAGAAAACCACTAAATGATGAATGTTGAATATTATTTGACCGCAACGTCAATGTCCATTTTTCTCATCGAGAAAGAAAGTGCGAGTAGGTTTGTTAAAATCCTCTATTTACACCCACTTCAAAATATAAACGCAGATGCGTTGAGCATTGCAAAAGACAATAATTGCACTCAGCCTGTGAAAAGGGCGCTAGAAGTTACATTTGAGAATTTATCAGATACATTTCATCTCGTAATAAAAATAAATTGAAGCACATTAAATTCTATAACATACATATCGCAAAAACATACGTCTGTATTTAAAACTCTGTAAAATAAGTTTACAGTTAAAATATAACTACGTTAACTTTATTGGAAATTAGTAGCACTACTCGTAATTCTTAGGGACAAAGGTGTTACTTAATCTATACTCCTAGAAATTCGTTTTCTTTTGCGTGTATTGATATTCACATTAAACACCCTCTTTTCTATTTATTTAAAAAAGAAAATACAATTTTCTTATATATAGTTTGTAGAATTGCATTCACAAGCAAAAGATCTAGCTAATCTGCATATTCTTTTAAAATTCATTTTAATTAATTCCCTATTAGTTTTTTTCGGTTTTTAATGGGATAATCATCTTTCGTAAACTATACGTGTAATTATATTCAAGCAGATATTCTACATGATTTATACTTGCATAATATTTGCGTAAAAAGTTTATAGCAAACAAAAAATTGTTTCCATATATATTATGTATAAATATATATATATATTTGTTTAATCTATAAAAGTGAACGTGTCTGTGTCTGTGTGTGTGTATACATTTTCCTACGCAATAACTCTGTCAATTTTAAGTCTATATACTCGAAATTTGATATACAGGGTACTGAGAGGTGGGAACATCTTTGTGATCCGTTTTCGGACAGAAAAGTGTTTAGACGAAAAATTGCCGGAGGAGTTTGGTAGAGATCTCAAAGGTCAAATCGTTGAACTTTGACCCTTTAACAGCTTAATTTCTGGCCGAAAATTTTAGATATAGGTTATTTTAACTAAATAATTTGATTTGAGCCCAAAAGAGTACATTTTAAGGGCTCATAAAGGGGTCAACGTTAAAAAAAAATTGACCGCTTTTTTTTTTTTTTGCTCAACATACACCTCCAAACACCCGGGAAACGCCGGGCACCCATGCTATACTCCTATAAATTCATTTTTCTTTTGTGTGTATTGATATTCATATTAAAAACACACTTTTCTATTTATTAAAAAAAAAGAATACAATTTTCTTATATATGGGTTCACTGGCAAAAGATCTAGCTAATTTGCATATTCTTTTAAACATTCATTTTAATTAATTCCCTATTAGTTTTTTTTTCCGGTTTTCTCATGGGATCATCATCTAGAGTTAACTGTTACGTGTAATTATATTCATGCAGATATTCTACATGATTTATACTTGCATAATATTTGCGTAAAATCTTCATAGTAAACAAAAAATAGTTTCCATATATATTTATGTATACGTATATATTTTCGTTTAATCTATCAGTCTATCTATCTATCTATCTATCTATATAATCCTATATATCGGTTATTCTTTTGTGTGTATTGATATTCATATTAAAACCCCTATTTTCTATTTATTTAAAAATACTATTTTCTTATATATGGGTCATCGAATTGACTTTATCCGCAAAATATCTAGCTAATTGTCATATTCTTTTAAACATTCATATTTATAAATTCCCTATTAGTTTATTCGGTTTTCTTATGGGATGATCATCTTTAGTTAACTATTATGTGTAATTATATTCATGTAGATATTCTACATGGTTTATACTTGCATAATATTTGCGTTAAAGTTTACTGGACACACAATATTGTTTCCATATATATTTATGTATACGTATATATTTTTGTTTAATCTAGCTATCAATCTATCTATTTATCTGTCTCTGTCTGTGTGTCTGTGTGTGTACATTTCAATACGTGATAACTCTGTCAATTTTAAGTCTACATACTCGAAATTTGATATACAGGGTACTGAGATTTAGGAAAATCTTTGTGATCAGTTTTCGGCCAGAAATTTGGCTTTAAAGCGGTCAAAGTTCAACGATTTGACCTGTGAGAACTCTACCAAACTCCTCCGACAATTTTGGGTCTACGCACTTGAAATTTTAGATATAGGTACCTTGGATATGGATCTAACTTAATAACTTGATTGAGCCCCGAAAAATAAATTTTAAGGGGTCATAATAATGGTTAAAGTTAAAAAAAAATGACTGCTTTTTTTGCTCAACATACATCTCCAAATCCCCGGGCAACGCTGGTCACCCACGCTAGTATATCTATAACAGTGAACACGTCTGTGTGTGTCTCTGTGTCTGTGTGTGTACATTTCCCTACGCAATAACTCTGTCAATTTTAAGTCTACAGACTCGAAATTTGATATACATGTTACTGACATGTGGGGAAATCTTTGTAAATCCATTTTTGGACTGAAATTTGGCTTTTAAGGGGTAAAAGTTCAACGGTTTCACCTTTGAGTACTCTACCAAACTCCTCCGCCAATTTCGAGTCTAAACACTTGAAAAATTACATATAGGTTCCTTGGACATGGATCTAACTAAATAACTTGATTTGAGTCCAAAACAATAAATGGTATGGGGTCAGAATAGGTGTCAAAGTTTTTTTTAAAAAATACCGCTTTTTTTTCCGTTTTTTTTTTTTTTTTTTTTTTGCTCAACATACGCAACGCCGGGCTGAAATGCAAGTTTTAAATAAACGTCTAATTTACTATTTCCTTCCCAACATTCTCTTTCTTTTTTCAACTAGCTCATTTCAATTTCCAGTTAAATATATACACACATAAAATTCTCTTTTTTAAATAGTCAACTTGAATAATTGGTCAGCATTTTCATTCCAAATTACTACATAATACTATAAAAATCGACGTGCACAGATGAAAACTGGCGAAGTTGTACACAAGAAAAGAATCTATATATGTTTCTCGTAGTACCCTTAACGTACACATGTGTGTCACAGTTTCCAGATTATAAATTATTTGATCGGGAGATCCTATTTATTAAAAAAGGACGATATAAGGCGATAACATACTACAAACATTAAATTAGTAAATAAATACGCTAATTTAATGTTCGTAGTATTTTATCACCTTCTATCCCCTTTTCATAAAGAGGATCTTCTGATCACCAAGGACGCAACGTAAAAAAAACAAAACTAAAACTAAAAATAATGATGTCGCTTTTGAGCCGTACGTGAAACTAGAATATACCCTTAAGGGGTCAAAAATGTGTTAAAATTTAGAAAATCCGCATACATTTTGTACTTTCATCTTAGTTTATTTTTAATATTAAATCATTTCATATGCGTGTCACGTTGGTACAGTCACCGGCATTAAATACCTCGGTTTCGCTTCTATCAGACAGCACAAAAAATATTTTTATTTTTACTTTTGAAATCACGACTCTATAATAATATATATGAAATATAGACATAATATAATATCATAATTGAACATAGTTCAAAACTGGGAAAAGCTTCCCCCCCCCGCTAGTATACTATCAGCATGATCTAAATATTATTATTTAAAATCATATTATTTAATGATGTTAATATTATTTTTAAATTTTATTTTTTGTAATTATTATTCAAACAGTTTCAAACCTCGTGTATTAACCCCGAAGACTTAAAAAAAGAAGTTTGGAACAATGATAGAAAACAATGACGTCAGAGACAACCAGCTAAATCAGTAAAAACTGACCCAGTAAATGTAATGAAAACAGAGAATACATATTTATATAAATTGGAAGTGTTTTTTTTCTGAACTTCCTTTTTCTCCTTCAAGTAAAATAAGCATAGTAATTGTCTGTATTTTTGAGATGAGGTGTTTTCATTGATTGAGATTGCCGGACTGACTTCCTCATCTTGGTTGTTATTGTCATAACGTTTCGGCCGTTTTGCTCTCCGGCCTTCGTCAGGTGTTTTGTATCAAACGAGTGGTCCTAGACGTTGTATCAAAGTTTACAGTTATCTAAAGGTGCTAAGTTCAATCCTGAACGAAGGCAGTGAAAATGTAACATTCAAAACAGAGAATCTGCAACTATGTCCCAAAGCCTAGCGGGAGTCCGAACACGGTACCCCCGTAATAATAATAAAAGGTTGGGTTCGAGACTCCTAACAAACGGTTCCCCAGTTCGATACAAAACACCTGACGAAGGCCGGAGGGCAAACCGGCCGAAACGTTGTGACAATAACAACCAAGATGAGGAAGTCAGTCCGACAATCTCAATCAGTAAAACAAGCATGTTTCGATTTGTACCTAAGAACATTTTTTAATCATGTCTAAAAGGTTCTGGATATGACCTTAAACTATATCCCATAGTGAGGCCCCAGCATGCGGACTTGGGGAGTGTGGAGCCACCCATTAATTGCTATTGCTCCCAGGTCCACTCTGAACCGGAGTGGTAGTACCTGTTAGGAACCCAACTATTGGTTAAATAGAAACCGATTTGAAAAAAAACCCAACAAAAACAAATATATTCTATTAAAAAAAATTCTTCAAAATCGGCATTAAATAACCTGAAAGGGTTGATATGCCGTAAAACAAAAACAAGCAAAACACCCAACCATGTCTAAAAAAAAAAACAAAAAAAAACATGCATAGAGTTGAACAGCGAAACAAATGTGATGGATGGCTCTCGTCTGGGTGAGGCTCCGTGTTTTGACAAGCTTCTGGGTTTGACCTTTACTCCTGATCTGAAATGGAACACGTACAACAAGTCTGTTGCCAAGGTCGCTGGAAAGATGGTGGGATCCTTCTACCGCTCCAGAAGATATCTCACTACTGATGCAATTCTCTATCTATATAAAAGCCAAGTACGTCCAAGGATGGAATACTGTTGCCATATCTGGGCAGGAGCTGCTAAAAACAGCCTATCCTGCCTTGACAGAGTACAAAATAGACTTCGTGGCTTAGTGGGGGATGCCCTTTTCTCTACCCTGCAACCTCTCTCCCACAGAAGAGACGTTGCGAGCCTGTCCTTGTTTTATCGTTATTTCCATGGCAGATGCTCGTCTGAACTCCAATCTCTGGTCCCCCCTCGCAAATCTTTCACGAGAAACACCCGTCTAGCTGAATCCACTGTGAAAAATTTCCCCCACTCTATATCTGTGCCTAAATCAAAACGCGGATTCCATGAACAAAGCTTCTTTCTTAGAACTGCACGCCTGTGGAACTCTGTTCCGTCTGCCTGCTTCCCTCCGGACTACAATTTGGATGTCTTCAAGTCCAATGTTAACAAATTCCTAATGAACCGCCCCCTTAAGTAAACACTTCAGCAAATCTCCTCACTAACGTAATGTACTTGCAATAACCCTTATCCCTGAGTGGCTTCCGGGCCTTGATAAGTGGTGATCACTGTGTAAAAAAAAAAAAAAAAAAAAACAATGAGAGAAGCCGGAAATATGAGTTCCAAAGTTTAGAAGTCTGAGGAAAACATCTTTTTTTTCTTTTTTGAAGGCTTTTTGGCATGTAGAGCCGTCAGCAGTTAATGGGTGGGATTTTGTGGTTTGACGGACTTGATGTGTGTATGCATGTCTAGGAAGCATGTGATATAGGTTAATCAGACCACATTCCATCAAAGAATTTGTAACTTGTAAATCAAGCACAGAGACCCAACATTGCAGCGAATGGACAAAATTTAGAGCAAAGTTGATAGTACGACACCAATTTGATTAGATACTTTATAAACTTGTCTAATATGGAGAGACTAGTGGTAGATGCATCAGCCCCAGTGTGTCAAAACGTCTCCACGCGTGAGAAAATAGTACGAGTTGTAGAAGAGCTGTTTTGCGAAGGAAGTGTGCGCGAAAAAAAAGATAAAAGAGCAGAGAAAAATGCACCATGTGGTCGGACAAAAATTAAAACGCGACTGAGGGAGATGGACGTGTGACCCCGCAGTGGCGAAGAAAGACTTTTAAGGTGATGTCGATATGGCTGGATGTTGGTAATCTTATGGTAGACGTAATGAACAGTAAGAAAAATCAAAAAGCAAGCATTGTTTGGAAGGTAATGGGTCGGATTTATTTATTTTTGTTTGTTTGTTCCTTTTCGAAGGTACCATACAGTATGGGAGGTCCAAAAGAGGTTTGAACTGTAACAAACACGGTTCGAAAGTAACGGCCACGTTACACATGGCTGAATGATCATTTTGTATAGATACAGGATTTTTACAGGTAAGAGTAATATTCTAGAACAGTCGAAAGAACACAAATTCTTAATTTTCTTGAGTGAATTTTTTTACTCCATAAAAAATTAAGTAAGAAAAATTTCATTTTTACATATCTTTTATGTATTTTTTTTATTTTGCTGTCATTTCAAGTTTGAAAGACGAGAATATCAATCATAGAAATGTCATAGTTTGGAAACAATTATATTTTAGGTTTCTTTGTTAGTCGCGAGTTGATTAGCTGCGTCTTATCCCGCGCCTTTTCCGATGTACATTTGTATTGTACTTTAAATTTGACACCTTTCAAGACGACGATAGTCAAACACCTTTTTTAATCAACCTTAGGTGTGTAATTACTTTGCTTCTAAAAAATAGCGCCTTTCTTTGCACGTAAGAATAACAATTTTCTTGAAATCAGCGAAAATAAATCTGTAAATAGCAACGACAAGACATGGTGTTAAAAGTAAAAACAATTTCTTAAGAAAAATCTTAAACAAGTTGTTTTGTTTTATGGTACATAAACTCCTTTATATTATATGCCGAATCTATTCATTTTTATAAAAAATGTTTGCTCTTTAAGTTTTAAATCACAAATTCGCCCTAATCTACCGCTTTTTATCATATGTGGGGTTAATTATTAGTAACTGGGCATTAATATTAGAATAAAAATATGCGTTGCTACATGTAGGTTGGTGTGCTCAAGGCTTTATATAGCCGTGTTTTCAGTGCTTTTGGACCACCCATCCCGAGACATTGACCTATTTTTGTTCTTAATTTAAAGAACCAGAAAGGCAGCCAGTCTTAGTCAGGCAGACAGGCATCTGTCTTGTAAATAATTCGCTTGTTAATAGGGAAGTATTTGCTTCTTGCTAGCGGATCTTGCCGGCTCTTTCGCTATAACGCCTTCAAGATTGCCTATCTATAGGGGAATTTTCCAGGATGAGAAACGTTACGTTTCTTTGAAAATATTTGCTTATTTATTTTTATCTTGTACAAAACGATATGAAACTTTTAGTATCCTTTCGTTCATTTTTCGTTTTGCTTCATACATCTGTAAGTATTTAATTACAACCAAAATATGGTAAAAAGGTCTTAGGCTTAACATAAAAACTATGAAACATGAAGTTTATAATTGAGGGAAGCCCAAAAATTGCATTTATAAACCAGATTGAGTAATTTAACAAAGCAATTATATGACAAAATTGATAAATGAATCAAAATATTTCAATATCACGTTATAACAAGATTCTATGAGCATTAATTCAATTTTAGATGGTCTTAATTATAATAAAAAAGGAACGTAAAAAACAAACTTTACTAAAACAAAACGAAACGAATGAACCATATTTTGTAAATCTTTTGCTACGAAAGTGTATATTCACTTTTGTACTTCAGGAATACGGCCTTATGTGTGGTTTTGTATGGTTTAGCTTGACTAAAGAATTTTCAGAGCCAGCCTATCTTTTTTTTACACAGTGATCACCACTTATCAAGGCCCGGAAGCCACTCAGGGATAAGGGTTATTGCAAGTACATTACGTTAGTGTGGAGATTTTATGAAGTGTTTACTTAAGGGGGCGGTTCATTAGAAATTTGTTAACGTTGGACTTAAAGACATCCAAGTTGTAGTCAGGTGGGAAGCAGGCAGACGGAACAGAGTTCCACAGGCGTGCAGTTATATCCCCAGGTAAATGTCAAAGTTGTATGTAGCAGCGCGCATATCTGCTGCCGAACTTTTGTCTGCTAAGCTACCGTGAAGCATACTTAAGGTTCATGGGTTGCCAACCACGACAATCTGTTTGACGTATTAGGAGGGAAAAAAGAAGGGAGAAAAAGACAAAGAATAATAGAGAGCGAGAAGATTGATTTTGTATTTGGCTTTGCAAAAGACGATTGTGTTTTTTTATTAAAAAAAAATCTAATACTAATGTTTCGTTAATTTCAGGGTAGATTATGATAAAAATAAAAGTAAATAAAAAATAAGATGTAAAAATTACAAAATAAAAATGTGAAACAAAGACAATACAGAAATAAACCAACGTAAAAACAAGCAACTAAAACAGACAATTACATATTATTTTTTATTGGAAGTCTTTGAGATGAGTAATTTATGCATTTATGTATTTATAAGCAGACTGTTTTCCTCATCTTCATAGTTGTTGTCGTTTCACCACGTTTCGACCAACTTATCCTTCTTCAATTGATTACCGCAACAGAATGCTGAATTTCATAACTGTACCCCAGTAATTACTGCCTTCAATAATTGTTGTTGTCTCACAAACTTTGGGCTAACTAACGGTCCGGCTAGTTTTGGGTATGATTAAAACCGCTATAATGTTCACCTGAAAGCGTAGAGATTCAAAGCAGTGGACAGAGACGATGAATAGACGAATCTGCAAAAAAAAAAAAAAAAAACGTGGAACTACTTTCTGCCAACAGTATGTTCTCAAATCACCTCTCATTTTATCAGGGATTCTATCATGTATAAATTCCTCCCTCAAACCATGTAAAAAATATTTGCACCTCCTTACAAGATGATATTTAAATTACCTCTGATTTAAATAGGTAGTTCGCCATTTTGAATTTTCCCCTGTCTATAAAAACACGAAGTCGTTTTTCACCTCTACCAAGATGAGTTCATGCGAGTCGGAATTTACTAGGGACAAACAATAAAACACCTCTTACACAATTTTGCACGGCCAAAAATATGGAAGAAAAACTAAGTTGTTGTTGCTGTTGATTTTTTTAACGAATTAAAATCAATTATGATCCAAATTATGATATAAAACTTTTTCTGCTATTTTTAATATGATAAAACTTTGGGATTTTCCAAAAGCAAACACCATTCACTGCCATTTTTGTGTCGATAGATAAAACATTTGAATATTTTAAAAATGTTTTTGAACCAATTAACTTTTTGCCTTTTTTTTTTTTTTTTACACAGTGATCACCACTTATCAAGGCCCGGAAGTCACTCAGGGATAAGGAGTATTGCAAGTACATTACGTTAGTGTTGAGATTTGATGAAGTGTTTAATTACGGGGGAGGTTCATTAGGAATTTGTTAACGTTGGACTTGAACACATCCAAGTTGTAGTCCGGTGGGAAGAAGGCAGACGGAACAGAGTTCCACAGGCGTGCAGTTCTAAGAAAGAAGCGTTGTTCATGGAATCCGCGTTTTGATTTAGGCACAGATATAGAGTGGGGGAAATTTTTCACAGTAGATTCAGCTAGACGGGTGTTTTTCGTGAAAGATTGGCGAGGGGGGACCAAAGATTGGAGTTCAGACGAGCACCTGCCATGAAAATAACGATAAAACAAGGACAGGCTCGCAACGTCTCTTCTGTGGGAGAGAGGTTGCAGGGTAGAGAAAAGGGCATCCCCCACTAAGCCACGAAGTCTATTTTGTACTCTGTCAAGGCAGGATAGGCTGTTTTTAGCAGCTGCTGCCCAGATATGGCAACAGTATTCCATCCTTGGACGTACTTGGCTTTTATATAGATAGAGAATTGCATCAGTAGTGCGATATCTTCTGGAGCGGTAGAAGGATCCCACCATCTTTCCAGCGACCTTGGAAACATACTTGATGTACGTGTTCCATTTCAGATCAGGAGTAAAGGTCAAACCCAGAAGCTTGTCAAAACACGGGGCCTCCCCCAGACGAGAGCCATCCATCACAATCGATGCCAGCTGGGGATCAGAGCGTTGATGATGTAAGGATAGGAGTTTGGTTTTGGATGTATTAAAGGTAACCAGCCACATCTTCCCCCACTGAACTACGTGCTCGAGATCAGAGGAGAGAGAATCATAGAGAACTTTGTCATTTACAGCTTTTGATGTGTTGTCGTAGATGGTCGTGTCATCAGCATAGATGTCAACGAATGATTTAAGTATGTGTTTAGGGAGGTCATTGATGTAGATCAGGAAGAGAGTTGGGCCCAGGATTGACCCCTGAGGGACTCCAGCATTTATATTGCAGGCCTCCGATTTTTGTCCATCTACCACTACTCTTATGAGCCTATCGGAGAGAAATGATTTAATGATTAAGAAAACATTTCCAATTATACCGTAGCTGGAAATCTTGTGAAGTAGACCCTTATGCCATACCTTGTTGAAGGCCTTTGATATGTCAAGAGCAATTGCCCTAGAAAGAAAGCCTTTGTCAAGAGATTCACTAATCCTGTGGGATATAACCGTCAGCACATCTGATTAATATTATATTAATATATGTGTAATTGTATGTATCCATATATATGTATGTATATAAATGTGTACGTATTTATTTTATCTTTCTTCACATTTTATTTGGTGTCTTTTAATAACTTCTGCTGATAATTTAATTCTTAAGTAATAACTTGTACTTTTAAGTTGACCCCTTTTGCTTTAAATGTTGGCGCCTTTCAACGTCAACTTGTCTGGGTCGTTTTGAATTTGGCTTTTCTATTGTAAAATTAATTCATTCACCATTCTATTTCGCCTTCTTAACTCATTTTTCTTAATTTAGCCTTGCCTCGACAGTCGAGTTTAAATTTTATTCCATTTTTTACGCACATCTTATCTTTCATTTAATAATATCATTGGAATTCATTCCCTTTTCCTTGTACTTTTTCTTCACTCTATTCCTTCCGCTTCACTTTTTGTTATCAAGTAAGATCTACGACTTACATGTAGTTTCATTAAATACTTTTGCAAGCGAAGTCCGATCAAGCATTTTTCTAAATAAATAAATCTTGTTTTATTCAATAAGTCTGAAAAATAAAAATAACACCCTTTTGAATTATACACACACACACATGTATATATATATATATAAAATATTGTTATTGAAAATTTATTCAAATTTACAAAGAAATCTGTAAGAAAGGTATACACAATTTTAATTATCCGACAATGAGTACAAATATAAAAGAACACACACACATACACACACACACACACACACACACACATATATATATATATTTAAATAGGGGAGTAGTCACCAACAATGTGTATTTTTTAACATTATTTTATTATTCCGTGTCTTGGTTTTTCATTGAGAATTATGTTTGAATCATTGTAATAATGTTTTTAAGTCATATATATAGGGAGAGATAGAGAGATTTGTCATATGTGACAAAGCAGTAAACCTTAATTATAAATCCAATTGTTTAAAACTGGAAAACCATCCATTATTCATATAAATTATGTGAATTATGTGTGAAAACTTCCGTGCTTTTTAGACTTTATTATTACAGGGAGTAAATAATTTTTTCTACTTTGTTTATATTTCGCTAATGCATATCTTTGTCTGTTTTTTTTAAAGTTTCTTTAGCACACAATTTAAGCAAACATGATACATTTTGAAAAAATTGATTCTGTTTAAAATGTAGTGATATTACTGACTCTCCGATGGTCAGTTCAAACGATTTTTTTGAAATTATAATTTCATTTGATGTTTGAATGGATCTGTAGATGGATACATAATAGACTTATATCTCCATTGGCGGAAATGTACACGTTTTCTCTAAATAATTGTCTATGTACAAGCATGCGCAGTCGTGAAACAGTTGGCTAATAGATAAAAGTCTGATGACCTTAAAGTACCAATTTTTCCAGTTTGACTCCTAAGCAGCCCCTTTTTTCCAATGAAAACTGATTTCATTTTTTCCACTTATCTGAATACTGTATATACCGAATTTCAAGTCTGTAGATCCAAAATCCGTTGGGTATATAGGTTAAGAAGTTTCCTCACACACATATTCTCACTTCTATAGATATATAAATATTTGTGTTTGAGTGAAATCGAAACGTTTAACGGTTAACAGTGTCAGAGATAAACATCGGGCATATCTCATGCATATCTCGTGAATCCTGCCCAGACCCTCTCGTTTTATTAGTCATGCAGATAAAACAAGAGAAGACACGCAAACTTAAGAAAACAAGTGTAGGACGACTGCATGTGTGATAGAGAGAATTATTAAAACTGAATGGTTTGGTCTTTCTCTCTCTTTCGTTCTCACACACAGCACACTAAGTTTATATTCGGTTCTTTGAATTAAACTGGTAATAAACTAACAAAAATGTAAGCATGGTTTAACCTAGCGAGGATATTAATAGTATCGATGATGATGATGATGATGATGATGACGACGACGACGACGACTACAAAATGTTAAACTTGCATATGTAAAATAAATTATAATACCATTGGTAAAAGTGTGTTTCTAATCAAATGATGAATTTCAATATAAACTAGTTACCAAAATGTATGGCTTTTGTGGTTATTTTTCAATGAATACAGTATCGATGGAGTCCATTTTCCCCGTTACTTAATCTGATCGTTAGACAATTATATTCCAGTATTCCGATAAAGATTTACTCAATCAAATAGACCGGTTAATAGGAATAGGAACAAAAGAGAGCTGTTTACTAGGGAAGTTGTAATTGATAATAGAAAATATAGCGGAATAAATAAGTGAAACAATAAAGGTCTTTTTCTGAAATTGGCTCCAAGAGGTGGAATCCTGGTGAGTGATTAAGTACTGGTTATACATTTTAGAAAGAGTAAAGTATTATCTCCTGAAGATATAACATTTTGGAAGAGCCTGGTTAGCAATAATGTAGAAAATAATAAAATATTCGTTACTGAACTATAATTATCGGAAACATGTACCAGTTATTGACAGATTGGGTGAGTATATTATAAGATTGTGTCCGTATGTTTTAATATTTTATCTGTCAGAATAGGTTAAAATATTAAGATTTACTCATTAGTAAGCAAATTATTAATACATACCATTCCGTTTTCACCAATTCCAGATTCGTTTTATTTCCTGGATAAGTTCTTTTCCGAGCGAGAAGGTTTTCATTTTTATAGGGAATTATGTTTTCGTTTTTAGGCTTATTTTAGAAATATAAGAAATGAATTAAATGTCACTTTTGAAAAAAAGTGATTAAAAGCAATTTTAAATACCACACTTGTTTTAATAAGAATATTTCAGCAAAGCAAATTAAACGAAAAAAGTAACAAAATAAATAAAATGATGTAAATTCCTTTGCGTTTGTAACACAGTGAATACAAATGAAACGAGAAAATGGGATTGAAAATTATTGCAAAGAAATATCAATAAGAATTGGGAAGGTCAAAATTGTTGAATAGATAGACATGGGGAAGTGTGGACGTGAAATGCAGAACAAACAATCATATCTCAGAGCACGAATATCTGCAAAAATCCTTTAGTATCTGGATTTATGTATAACTTCTCTTGGTTTTAATAACTATTTCATCATAGCAATTGCCTTCTTTTTTATGTGGATATGCTAATGTTCTGCAGACATTCTCGAAAAATAGAATGAAGAAAATTACTTCGTGTCCATCAAGTAATGGGAAAATGAAGTCTAAAATCTGAAGCAAAACACATTAAAAAATGAACTCTTTCGATGCATCAAGGACAAAGCAATTTCACAAAGAATGCATAATAGCGAGAACAAGGGAACTAAAGTAAAACAAGATAAAAGGTAAACTGTTACAGGACGAGGTGAATTTGCCATAAAGAAAATGAAACATACAATCAGAATACTTAGAGAGCACATATCTTGGAAATACATTAAATAATCCTCCATTCTTTTATGCATTCTTTAACTGCTTCACATTTCGTTTAATTCTTTTTAATTTTTGAGAAATACCTTCCTTCAAATTAGGAACTGTGGTGACAGAAAAACCTTGTCATTTAAATACCACATTTCATTTAAATAGTCCATTTATAGTAACATAATTTGTCCTGTAATTCTAATTAGGCTAATGTCTTTTTGTCTTTCATTATAAAAAAGAATGCGCCCAAAGTGAATGATTCCATATCTATTATAAACTTTCTTAAGTAAGTGTTATCTGGACTTACTCATTCACTTGTAATGTACTCTTTTAATCACTAAATAACACCTCGAGTATACAGGGTGGAACGATGAAGTTTTCGTCCTAAAGACAGCAACACTACAGCTTTAGTTTATGTAAGACTTTTATTGAAAAATTAATTCAACTTGATTATATAGTAGGGCTAACATCAATCTAATGTAGCGATCTTCAACCTCTATCCCCGCTTCAATACGGGTCTGGAACTGGACGCATGTCCTTTCCACAAGCGCCGACAGAAGCTCGGCGAATACTTGGCGCATGGTGGCGATTAGGCTGGCTTTGATACTGTGGGAGGTCATATTTGTGATGTTCTCAACATATGACCAAACGTAGTACTTCAGCCGGTTTAGGTCAGGGAAGGAGAGGGACCAGTACGAGAAGTTTACAAAGTCGTAGCACTCCTCCTGTAGCCACCCTGGGTTTTTAGACTTGTGGGCTGGGGCTGAGTCCTGCTGCACCCTCAAGGCCTTCCAGAAACCACCTGATAGCACCAGGGGATCACGACACTCTTTAGCACATCCAGTTCGGTGTTAAAATTGCAAGCCGACTTCGAAGATATAAGGTGGCATGATAAGGCCTTCACTTGAAATCACACCTTGGGCACGTCCATGTATTTCGTGGCAATCCAGTGCTGCATTTTGAGGGTGCTGGCAATGGTCCTGTTATCATAACTTGAATCGGTAGAAAGCATGTCGTACAACGGCGCATCTCCGGTCTCACTCGGTAGACATCGTGTTAATTTCAGACAATAAAAGGCACTTATCGCGCTTTGGATTTGTTTACAATTGGACAACTAGTTGATGGTATGTAACAAAAAGGAAACCGGATTTCATCAAATGGAAACTGAACCATATGGTCTTTTCTAGGGCGACAATTTTATTGTCATTCTTCCGTAAGGAATTATCGCGAACTGGTGCGAGACTACAGACTGTCTAACTTAACAGTCGCGAAATGTCGACAACTATTCTTTTTTATTCAGTTAAGTGTACAATATATCCTTTTTATCTAAACCCATTCGTCCAGTATTTTTTATGACCCATTCTTAGGGCCAAAACAACTGTCGGCAACGTATTCGAATGAACAACGTGATATTCAAATGGATCAACCTCAACATCGACCTTGCGACGAAGTATTCGAACGAGTAAGATAGCGTTCTAAAAACACAACAAATCAATGAAATAGTCGATACAATAGAAGACGGACGACTAATCGTTCTAAAGACCAGGAAGCAACTCTTAATGTTGCACATAACTTTGCAATTCTTAAAAAGAGTTGTTTGAGAACGAACCTCTGAAAAGACTAAAAACAAGATAAAAATGATTTGTTCAATTGGGATGTTATAAATCAATACTCGATCAGTTTATGCATGTTTGTTTAAATAAAAAATCACTTTTCAGTTTTCTTCATTTGCGATTTCTCTTAAAGCAAAAATTAAATGTTGTACACAGATAACTTTATTTAGCATTAGATAAACAGGTGAACTTTGTTTGAGTTAGATTTTTTTTATTTTTACCTCAATACATAGTGTTGACTGTTAAAAAAGGCTACGTTGAAAATTGTAAATTATTTTTGCACGCTCAAACAATGTTCATTTTCCCTCTTCTTAAAAGAGAAATATAAGAAACAATGGAACAATTTAATCAATTATGGCACAACTGTCAAATGGCAAATGGAACAAAAATAAAAATGGAAGTAAAATTTCAAAAACTCTACTGGAACAATAAAATATAACAGAATTATTACCACAAACTTTAAGAAATATATACTAAGTTAGAAAAAATAGCATAGCATCTTCACAATACGTAATTTGAAATGTCATTGACGAAGACATATTTTTCCTCGTAGTTAAGAAGGTGTTAGAACGTGTATTGCATTGGCTATACCAATTAAGTGGATTAAAAAACCGTTTGCTTCTTGCTTCGAGAGCAAGGATCCATAAAACAATAAATTCGTGAAATACTTTTTACCGTGAAAAACGTGTGGCTTAACTTTTTTGCAGAACTGTAAAGCTTTGGACAAAATAATTCAGCCCGAAAATATTGTTATTTCATACACGCTGAAATTACCTGAATTTAACCAGAAAAAGATGACCATGACTATTTAACATTTCCATTAATAGTCAACAAACAATTCGACTAGCTTACCGAGTTCCAACAATTTCAAAGATCTGATATTTGTACAAGGATTTATATCGATAATAATCGATGCAAACATTCTGACATTCGATGCAAATTTTAACAAAATCATTAAGTGGGTGAAACCTGTCAACAGGGGAGGAGGAGACGGCCAACGAGTGATAAAAGTTAAGAAGGATTTAAAAAGCATTGAAAGTCCGCGTAGCATCCGTATGAATAATACATAAAAAAGTCAAAACCTCATTCTCCAGAGTAAATAATCAAGAAAGGACACCATTCCCCGCACATAAAAATATACAATTCATTGATAATTAAAATAAGTTTCTAACAATTATCCAGGAAAAGATAATGCATTGATATAATAATATTCGTCTGTTTCTGCATAAGGAAAGAAATCTGTAAAAACGTACCGAGCTCTTTTACATGAAATATAAATATTTGGGTCTGTGAATGTTACTATACTCCTATTCTATTCCACATATATATATATACATATATATATATGTATATATATGTATATATATGTATATATATATATATATATATATATATATATATATATATAAAAACAACTAGTTAATAAAACATATTAAAAACACTTTGAAAAAGAGTTAAAACATATTTAATTTTAAAAAAGAAGCACAAAATAATAGATAGTCCTTAATCCGCGGAGTTTCAAAGAAATATTTTCTTCTCATCAGAGGGTAGGATTTAGCAAAATGCGGGATCGGATTTTGCTTGCAAAATTATTTAATAAAACTACAAGTAAGTCATAGATCATACTTGGTAACAAATAGTGAAGCCGAGGGAATAGGGTGATGAAAAAGGTAATTTCATGTGAATGGATAGTTTGGTGAAGGGTAAAATATCCAATAACGGTACAATCCTAAAATCGAGAATCCAAAAACGTTGATTAAATTTCCATTTCCACAAGTAAAACCCAAGGGAATCGCGTAATTGGAAGATGGTCCAAAGTAATCCAAAAGGCAGAAATCCGTGGAATAATTCACAAATGGGTACAAGGAAAAGGGAATGAGTTCAAATAATATTATTAAAATAAAAATAAGATGTGCGTATATATATATATATATATAATGAGTGTAGCTCTATCTCTATTATTTTTCTCTCTTGGCTGCGGTTTAATAGTTTTACTTATTTTGGCCTATTTTTTACATTTGTATTTTCTATTTAATTGTTATTTACGATATGCGTCCATTAATAAAGAGTATTAGAGATATGTAATAGGAAGACAGACAGAGTGAGAGAGGGAAAGAAAGCATCGTTAAATTAGAGATATACAACCGTTATAATAAAAACGTGACGTGTCACACAACATACTGAGAGAAATAGTATTATAAGTCATAACTTATATAAAACACTTGATCGATCAACAGTATATTAAGCTTAATTAGAAACATTAAAATATATTCTCTTGCTAAATAAACCTCAATCGCTAAACAGTTAAGCATTTTATTATGCATTTGGTGTAATTACAATATATAAGATATACCACTAGAAAAGCAAACAGTGATTAAGTAAGTTTATTTTTATAAAAAAAAATGTAACAGCATGTTTACATTTTTAGTACACAAGTTTCTGTTGTGTGGATATCTCCATTTGTAATTTATTAATTGACGTCTCTTGTTGACCAACATTTCAAATGGTATACATTGTTTATTTAGTGGAATTATTTGAGAAAAGTAATTTGTGTACTCATTTATTCATTTATTTGCGGCCCGTTATCCTCATCTTCATAGCTGTTGTTGTTCCACCACGTTTCAGCCAACTCATCCTCTGGCCTTCTTCCGGTGATTAAATGTGATGGGATAGGAATGCTTCGTTTCAATACTGGGGATACGTTACTGAGGATATAGTTGCAAGACTCAGCATTCTTATCACCTGAAAAAGGCCAGAAGATTAGTTAGCCGAAACGTGGTGAAATCGGCATAATCACATTGACACACCGGTTCCCGCTGGATTACCGAAGTTAAGCAACGTTGAACCTAGCCATTAATAAATGAGTGAGTATTTGGGATTTCCAGGTGCTGTATGTGCTCTCCGCTTATCTCAGCATTGTTTCCAGTCGTCATTGACTTTTCCTTGCCACTGGACTCAAACAATACCGATTCAGGAGAGGTGTGGTTCGGGATTGCGCAACCCTTGCCTCACAATTACACGCGCAACTGCTACTACAAGGGGTATCCTTTGTCTTCCGAGACTGAACATAGGCATCGGATATCGGTAAAACAACAAAAACTATGAAGATGGAGATAATATTCCACAAAAAAATAAATAAAACTCAAATGTCTGTGGAAAATAATTCTCTTGGATAATGGCATTCTTTTGACATTGGCACTAAATTATATACACATTCTGATTATTCACTAGAGAAAATAATTGTTTTAAATTTGGTTTGTTTCCTCTTTAGTTAGTGTAGGCGTAACACAAAAACACGAATGAAAAATGATTGATAGTTTTGGACTTCGAGGATTTTTATAATTTATTTTATTGATATTTTTTTTTATTTCTATATGTTTTTAACAACATGCTTATGCACGTACATGAAGTCTCCATCGCTCAACATTTCAATGTTTAATATAATGACACATTTCACATCAACATATACACAGACATTTGGTAAAAAATATAAATGTGTGGAAAGAGATTGTATTCACAAAATAATTTGTATTTTTCATATTCGCAATTCTCACTCATATATACACACACTCGCACGCACACACACATACATATATATATATACATATATTTAAATAATATACGTATGAAATACGTTTGGAAGCCAAATTGCAACGAACTATTATGAATAAAACAAAGAAGATGTCGTGTAGCGCCGAAGTATTCATTAAAAAAATATATATATTTCATACGTATTTTAATTTAAAGTTCAATCAACTTCTTTTGCGGAAAATATCTGACTTTTTTATATCGCGTTCGCCAGACGCCTTCTTCCAGCATTTAAAAATAACACTGCAGAAAACAACACGCAGACTCTTTAATGATTTTTTCTTTAATTTAATATCACAGCGAAGGGAAAAACAGAAAATAATGTATAGAATTTTGAAGATGACGTATAACGCAGAAATATTAATATTCAACAAGTGTATACTTGTTTATCTTTAATATTGCGACGTAATTTGGCATTCAAGGTTTCCTTTATTCTTTATTAGCCTTCGGGCTAAGATCAAAATGTAGCATCTGTTTTGATTCTGCACTACACTAGATTAGTCTCCGTTAATGGAGGAGAAATCCTTTATGATATATATATATATTTTTTATTCCTGTTACTATCCAGAGTTCCTCGTTTTGGGGAGCGAGTTTCACATTAAAAAAACCGACCTTGTGTCTATATCTGACTTCGTAGGAAGACAAGTAAGCAAAGAAAAACCATATTTCATGCGCATTTTATTAAAAAAACTAATGAACGCCTCTATCATGGAAAACACAAGCCTGACTCTCTCTCTCTCTTCTCTCTCTCTCTCTCGCTATATATATATATATATATATATATATATATATATATATATATATATATATATATATGGGGACGTGTGTGTGTTTATGGGAAATGTGCTTATTCAATTATATTTCAGCTTTTATACATACAAATTCTTTCATTTATTAAGTTCGTTAATGTGACTACATAGTATATACAAATACATGACAAATTTCAAAATGTTGCCCATCTTATCGTTTATTTCTTTCAGTGTGTTAAAATGTTAAATGCTTCACTGATCCTGTTTTGTAACGTAAAAGCATTCATGCAATTACTATGTTATTTTTTTTTAATTTAGTCTGCCCTTACTAATCAGAAGAATAGGAACTCGTCACCGTCAAAAGAAAATAAAGGAACGCAGTCATGATTACAAAAGCAGAAAATCAGAAGAGAAGTTGCAATTGTGTTTTCTTTTTGTTACGCCATATTTGAAAAATTATGTATATATATATATGTATGTATATGCATATATATATATGTATGTATATGCATATATATATATATATATATATATATATATATATACATCTATTGTATATTTGTCCTCCCCTTATTTTTCTTGATAGTTATGTATTTACTTTTAGATTATTATTTAATCTTATAGATTCTCCTGATTTATATTATATACCTGTATTGTATAGTTTGATTACATTATATATCTGCAAATCTATCAATTTATGTGTATGTTGTTTATGTATTATTCTCTGTATAATATTTTGATTTCAGAAATTCCGCTCCGGACCAAATTACAATAGGTTTGCAATAACATGCAATTTTATTATTATGATTTTATTTTATTAAACTACCAATCTTATGGAACTTTAGAATACCGTTGCATACACGTTTATTCGTTATAATAAAATAAAACATTCTATCTTAGGAGAAAAACCATAACGATCGCAAACACCCTCCAAGGAAGTAGTTATTAATTTCCTCACTAAAACTAAAGTACTAATACCACCATCAGCCTATACTGAGTAATATTATGCACTTTATACACCGTCCTGTATATCTTTGTGACTGGCTCATAAACTCATAAACGAAACGTTACCTTTCCTTTTCCATTTACAAAATGATAATTTCTCCCTCATTCAGTTACGGGTATTCTCATTGGCTGAGATTTCAAAAGTCACTTACTCCAGAATACAAACCTACATAAATTAAAGAACCCGCTGAACAGTAACAAGCATCGCTCCTTCATTAGAACTTAACATAATAATTTTTCTCCTTTATTGTCGTATTATAATACTTCGTTTTATATGTTCACTTGCATACACCTTTCATTTCAGCATAAACGACCAGGCATATTAGCACGAATATGCAGCTTTTCCCGACCAGCGAGCTAGATTACAAGGAAGAAAATGTACGCGGATATATATATATATATATATATATATATATATATATATATATATATATATATATATATAGTTAGTTAGTTAGTTAGTTCGTGAGTTAGTTATGTGATGGATAATTTAATAATAATTATAATTTTGACATATAGTTTTTTTTAAACAAAGTCTCCTTTTCTTTAAACAAAGTAGTAGACTTTGTTAAAAAAAACTATATGTCAAAATTATTGTTCGTGGCTTAGTGTCTATCACAATAAAAACATCGTTTCCGAAACGATCGTACAAATTATTGACTGTGTTGTTGCTCCTTCTTATGAAACAGATTTTTAATTTTTAATTCTAATTTGAATTTTAAATTATCAATCACATTACTAAATGTTAAAGTAGCTCTAGGATATTTGCCTATCGAGCTTATTATATATCTGAATTACAACGAGCACTGTTCTGTTCTTGTATTTTCATTAGTTGCTTTACCTCTGAAAAATATTAATCTGGAATTCTATAGATATATAGATATATGACAGTGGTGTATGTATATATATAAATATATAAATATATATAAGGTATAACTGGTTATTAGTAAAAACCTAAAGAGAGTGCTCAATACTATTGCAGATATTTTTATTGCCGTTTTATCTGTTTGGTTACATGTTTCGGATGTTGGACCGTGTTTACGATCTAACAGTCTCGTCAGACCTTACAGAAATGGTTGGTTAGTATTAGGAAGAATTGTTTTTAGAAGGAATACGAGAGAAAAAAAGAGGGAAAGAAAAAGAAGGCGGTTTGGGGGTAGGAGATAATAGGGGGTGGAAGGCAAGTAATGACAATATTTCAGTGTTGAAGGTTAAAATATATTAAGTTGTATTGTGTGTATGGAGGTAGCAGATTCAGGTAGGCTTGGATGGAGATATGTGGATATAGGGAGGGGAGGGAGGGGAGGGTGCTAAAGAGAAAAGAGAGGGGGTAATGAGAGGAGGGGGGAAATAGGAGTATATATACACACACACATATATATATATATATATATATATATATATATATATATATATATATACAGGGTGCACACAAAGTCTGGCTACATAATCTACAGGATGCTTCCACAAAGTCTGACTACATTATGTAGCCAGACTTTGTGGACACCCTGTATATATATATATATATATATATATATATATATATATATATATATATATGTGTGTGTGTGTGTGTGTGTGTGAGTGTGTGTGTGTGTGTGTGTGAGAGAGAGAGAATAGATCTGTTAAGGAGGCTTTGTGATACATTAAAAGAGTTTTCATTTTACATGGGCTTCTATATTGCATATATATATATATATATATATATATATATATATATATATATAATTTTGAAAATATAATATTTTAAAACTAATACATATGCCACTCCCCATTTAGAGGGTACCAAAATTGGTTTAAGGGAAAATTATTCCCAACTCGCATTTAGGTAAAATGCACTTTCGTCTATATAATGTAATTCATTCCAAAAGTATCGCAAGACAAAAACAAATAATATATATATATATATATATATATATATATATATATATATATTTGTTTTTACATAAACATTTTATTTCACAACATATTTATTTAAACGTAAGCTATATCTACTGAAGAGGTCTCTAGTTACTATTAACTATTAGTAGCTGACCGAAACAGGCTCATGAATTTATAGCGTCCTATTAATGCTTATGTAAAAATAAATAGAAAGTATATCTTGCCCTATCCATCATCCATCATCTTGTATTAAATTCTTTAAAAATATATTGGTTATTTTACCTCTATAAAAAAAAAATTAACTTGGAATTATATATATATCTAACTTCGATAGTCAGTTCGATAGGAACTGGTCAATTTCGGGGCCTTTTTTTGTCGGACTGATGCAATGATGCAAAATGTTATTTATATCCCCAAAAAGTTTGCCCTCCCAAGTCTTGCTTCCTGGCTTTCGGGAGGAGCAAGTGTATCGCTTTCCGTAAGAGGCGCCCTTAGAAGGGAATGTCCATAGGGTACGCAGGCTGATATTTACAGAGCCAGAGGACTCTTTCTCTTGAGGTCCTAGCACATTTTCCTACCTTCCGACATTGGGAAAGTGGTTATACAGGTGAGTGAACTTTCGTACTCTGCCATTTTGGTGGTACTTACAATGACGGTTTCTCTTTTATATGCTGTTTGTTGTTTCAATATAGTTTTCCTTTCTAACTCATCTCCGTGCCCATGGTTTCCTGAGCGACCATTCCAAGGTCACAACATCTTAAGACTAGAGATTCGAACTTTCAAAGGGAATATCCACAACAACTTTGCGATGAGAGAATAAAATTTTTAAAAGGAATATCCACAACGACTTTGAGACACAACTTAACGAAAGAGCATTCGTAATCCACTTTTCAAAATAGTCCAGTGTCTGACATGGTGGGTGTCAACATTCGAATTCACAAAAGAGAAAAACTCACAATAAATTAAACTGAAAGAATGACAACCAATGAAATTTCGAATCAAGCAAAAAACAAAAAAAATGCTATCCTTAATTGTACGGAAGACGCAATTAACACGAAAACAAGTCTTTTTTGTTGGACACTTGCGTATTGTAATATTATAAAACTGTGAAAAGGCATACATATCTAAATAAACAGGTGTTATTTAGATATGTACGCATTTTCAGTTTCATAATATTACAATACGCAAGTCTATATAGTTAAACGTATATATTCACACACACGTGCGCGCACACACACATATATATGTTATTTATTTAATTTAATTTTTTTAAACAGTGTTCTACGTTCACGTGTTTCGCTGCTCTACAGCTTATCAGCGTAGTGTCATATAGTGCGTGTGTACGAGTGGAAAGTATTGACAGCAGGAAAAGATGTCCAGCATGTTAGGATATTAGCAGTAGCTGAAACAGCAGTAAAAAGCTTGCATATGCAAATTAGGAAGTGTGCGCGAGAAGAGGAGGAAAAAGGGGGAAACTGCAACACGTGCTCGCGGCAAATACAAAGTCTGCACCAAAAGAAATGGACGTGTGAAGTCACAGGCGAGAAATGTCTTCCTAATGCCGGCGTGAGGGGAAAAAGGCAAAGTCAGCGTCAAACAGAATGGACGTTTAAATCGAAGGTGAGACATAGCTGCTTGCGGCTGGCATGCGGTCAGAAGAAAGAAAAATGCTTGCCAAGCTGAAATGGACATGTAGCAGCGAAAGATTTTTTGTTAATGTGCACAAGAAAGTAGCGGTAATAAAAACGTCTTCTAAATAAATAAAAAAATTTCAACCCGGATTTTTATGTATTGATTTTCGATTTTATTTGTTTGTCGCTTTGTAACGTAACAGTTATGGTACAGTAGCTTGAATTGACTTTTTATCGTGTTAAAGTTATGTCGTTTTTTTTTTGCGTTTTTGATTTTTTAGCGATTATTAAATATTTGGAATAATAGTCTCCTACGTAGAGAATTAGTGAAAAAGATCGCCCATATGTTTTTTACGATACAAAGCGCTGAAAATGAGAAACAATTTCAGCAGGAACCCGTGCCTTAAGGCATACGCACTTGACACACGTTTCTTAGTGAGTAATGCTAATAATATTGGTGATATTTATGTGACAAAACGTGTGCGGCCCGGGTCGTCATTTTCCCGCTGGCGACTGTCGATGAGAGCACACGTAGTTTTACAAAGTAAAAATATTAAAATAAAAAAAACGCCAATGTTTCACATACATATCAGAAGGGATCTGGGTGTGTGTGAAACTATAGTCCAACCCCCGCGTACTACCAAGGCTAGGCTCGTCTCTCAGTCGCAATTCGGCTCTATCTCTGTTTCGCAGTCAACTCCAACCGTTGTCGCTATCAACTCCCATCCGCCGTGAACGGCATCTCGTTGTCAACTGGTTGTCTTCTCTACGTCGGTCTTTGAAGTCGCCCCCATCCCCGGCCACCCGGAACCTGTCCTTCCCTTGTAGTCTGTAGGCTTGTATTTTCCTTGTCAAATCTAAAAGGCTCGATCAAAAATGCCTAAAGAGTCATTGTTTGTTACTTCCCATCTCTTTGTTTATTGTCAGACACTTCCTATTTCTTTGTCTATTGCCCCCCTCTCAGCACTTAGTGACTCAGGTCCACTTAATAGTATCACATTTACATCAATAACAATGATATACTTTATGTTAGGGAGATCGTACCAGACAAGCCATAAAATAATTTGATGTATGGAGCTAATCAAAATAATAAAAGAAGGCAGAGAATGATAAAAGAAAGCGAAATCAATTTAAAGACAGACCAGTGGAAAAAGACTTATTACTAGCGTTCAATATTCTGGACACCAAAGAACCTATAAAAAAAATGTAGGCCCTTTAAGAGCGCAGTATGAGAGAATCTATGTGGAACAAATGTTTTCTTTCTATAATTGATGATTTATAATTCTTGTAAATGTAATGATTCGGACTACTGTTCTTATCTTGAATGTTATTTTAAAAAACGTTCGGTCGATGTAATCTCCAACATTTTTGAAGTGTCAAACTCGGGAATCATTCTCTCGGGCTCGGATGTCTGGATGGAGTTTCGAACGGAACCGTTTATTTCATCCCTTGGAGTAGCTGGCTTGTTCCATAGATCATGACTGTCTTAAAGTCTTAAGTTGTTTGCTGTAGGATTTGATTGTCGGCCGCACAGTGTATTGAACCTATAATCTCCAGAAGACTGAATTTTACGAAATACTAAACCACTACGCCATGGGGCCTTGCGAAAGATTCCCGTGTTCGACAGATAAATTCCCAGGTTCAAGATGCAACTGTAGAATGTCGAAGGTTACATCGACCAAAATGTTGTGAAAATTACACTCAAGATGAGAAACATAGTCCGAAAATCCAAATAATACGAAAAGTAAAGTATTTTCTCCTAACCCAAGCGAGATCGCCCAACAGTATCTGAAAATGGAAAATAGTACATAAACACGTGAGTGTCTCCAAAAACGCAATGCGAATTTATGAACGATACTCGAAATAACTAACAAAATTACAGACTATAATATAGCACATTATCGCCATAATAAAATATTAAAAAGCAGTCTGTCATGAATTGTTAAAATTAATTAACGTCCTGCGTATCAACACTAAGAAACATATATTATTTTGTTTCGTTTAAGGGACACAAAAGCATTTGATGTATTATGTTTTGTATTTGTCTTTGCTTGTTGTAAACTTTCGTTGTCTGGTATAAATTTTTAATTGCTGTAACTTGGCCTTGCACCAGCTTAATTATTTAACATGTCCACAACAGTTTGGATAAGCTTTTTCACACGACAACTTGCTGATACACTCATGATCAAAAACTTAAGACTACTTAAAATTTTTTAAAAAGAAACCCTTTTTTAAGGATTTATTTAAAACTCTTCCCACTTAAGGTTACCAATACTACAACGTAAAAGATTGTGGTAAAAAAAGCTACATTCCAAACATTTGATTCAAGAATTTACATTTAGTTTAAACAAGACTTTTTTACACTTGATCCAAATTATAAGACCATGGGGTATAAATTGTTCTTAAATTTTTGAGCAGGTTTTTTTTTTCTGTTTTAAAAACAATTCCTAATAGTTTTCTTTATGTTTCTTATCACAAATAGTGGATCGGTGTTAATCAAAAATATCTCTAATGATATATTAAGCCGGAATATTTTCTTAAAATGCTAGTGTGTACTTAATTGCAGGTAATAGCGATTACGTTATCAAATTATTGCGATAGATGTGACATACATCTTTAGAAATAGGATATGTCTTAGGATATACCATGCTTGACCTGTTAGATGAGAAAAATAAGGGAGGAGTTATATAAATTTAGACCTGAAGAGAAATCAGGGGATCAAAAGCGATAACGTCAGGGAAGTCAAATTAAAAGAACAAATGGTTAGGCATAATCAAATCAAAGATGAGACTCTCAAAATTGAGATGATTTGATATGTTAAAATTACCTGGATTGCAATGAAGCGCTAAAAGTTATCATTTGCATCGATATATAAATGCGTTGAAATTAGTTAATAAGGTAAATTTTATCCTTTCTATATCAATAAGTAATGTTTTTCTGTATTGTATATTTCACTCTAAAATTAACTTTTAAAGCCTCAGATCTGCCAAACGCATTGAAATATTGCTTTTTGTTGTTACAGAATAGCCAGACAGAATCAGTAAATTATCTGTTCATCTACCTATCTATCTAACTCTCTCTCTCTCTCTCTCTCTATATATATATATATATATATATAGACTAAACTATCTAGCAATGAGTGACCATCAGAGATTTGAATCGTAATGATTTAAGAAGTTGTCAACATCTGTGATTGGTTGCGTTTGAACTGGAGGATGTTAGCGGGGACTAGACGTGACGTGTAACATGTCACGTGTTCAGTTTTGCGAAAACACTTAGGACGACAGGTGGACTAAAAACGGCCCCCCCTGAAGGTGAGGGGACCTCAGAATGGAGTCAAAGATTGTTGATCATTCCCTTCTTCTATGACGAATATCTGGGAGTGAATAAAATACATAAAATCTCACATCGTCTTGGGTCCTGTCTTGAAGTGTTCTTTAAAAAAGGTTCCAGCTCCCCCAAGGACAGTTGACGAACCGAATAGAAGAAACAATAGCAGAAACTGGTATGTCGTCATAACATGTTATGTGTACGTAATATATGTTCTGATACGCATGCACCAACACCTAGACGGATCACATGTTGTAATATAAACATTAAGTATCTGAGGACAACAGTCCGTTACACAACAAATATAAACGTACATAGTTACATACACATGCCCCGTTATAATAAGATCACCACAAACATTTATAAGTGCCACGTACACATTCAACATAAATAAATCACAAACCCACCTATACAACAATATATATATATATATATATATATATATATATATATATATATATATATATATATATTCATAAGTTTCGGTTACGGTTTCGATTCAAGCTGATACATCCAAGACATATGGATATATATTTTTAATTTTTGACATCGCAACTTTATAATATATAAAAATCGATAGAAAAAAATTCTATAATAATATATACGAATCTGCAAGAATATAAATATCATATTAAAGCGTACTTACGACCGGGCTACGCCGGGCTTCCTTGATAGCTTAGACAGATAGTTTTGCAGTTTTAACAAAAGATCTACAGCGTCTTCATGTACGATGAACATCAAGAGAATGCCAACATATATATATATATTGCAAACAAAATCCGATCCCGCATTTTGCTTACCCGTACCCTCTGATGAGAAGGAAAGTATTTCTTTGACACTCCGCAGATTAAGGACTATCCACTTATTTTGTCCTTCCTTTTTAAAATTAAATATGTTTTTAACTCTTTTTCAAAGTGTTTTTTAATATGTTTTGTTAACTACTATTTCTTCTTATATATATATATATATATATATATATATATATATATATATATATATAGGGAGCTAAATAACTATTATATATATATAGCTATTATATATATATATATATATATATATAGCTATTATATATATAGCGCCCTATAACAGGTCGACTTTATATACGTAATTATATACAAATATATATATATATATAGCTGAACGTCTGTATGCGCGTGTGTGTATGTGTGTGTGTGTGTCTGGTCACGAATAGGCTCCTATATGGTTGAATATTTTAAAAACTGATCACATATAATGATAGAAGATGCATCGAGGATCAGAAATGGGTATGTTTGATATGGCAGAATGGTGGTTCTTAAAAATTGTGGGATCTGCGTTGGCGCCTGGCCCCCAAATTATGGAAATAAAAAATGTGTGGAAAAAAACGTTTACAAGTGTTTTTGATATAGATGTACATAAGAATACTTTGATAAGTATGTTTAAACTTGAATAGGGATGGTATGATAAAATTGTGGGGTCTGCGTTCGCGCCTGTACTCCATGGAAATATGGCACAAACCTTAACAAAGACTTTTCATATCTATCTGCGTAAGTATATTTTGATAATTACGTTTCAGTTTGAGGAAATATTGTATAGAAAATGATGGGGTGTTCGTTCACGCCTGACCTCCATAGAATGTAAATATGTCACAAAGTTTAAAAAGGTTTTTGAAAAGGGGCGAGGGTCAAAAATAACACCTTAACTTTAATCCTAATTTATGTTAGCTTTTATTTATTTTTTTGAGTCGAATCATATTGTGTCGAATAAATTCACCTCATAAATTCACGTTCTTATTAAAGTGGTAGCACCCCCCCCCAAAAAAAAAGTCGTAACTTTAGACAATCTCGGCACAAATTTTGCATAACTCTGTTTTTTTCCTTCTCCACTTGCACGTGACACTCTTTCAAAAATAGATAAATAGATAAATAATAAAAAATAAGAACGTTAATGGTTATCGTGTCAAAAGAAGGAAAAAATCCTGCTCACGTGATGACGTGTCTTTTTAAAAACATTTATATAACCTTTTTATTTTATTTATATATCTCTTTAAGCTTTTTTGTCAGTGTACTAGACGGAATTCAGTTGATTAAAACCCTTTCTGCGTGTTATTTACATTACAATAGTACAACCCTGAATCCGACGGCGCAATACTACACATTTTAATACTGTAAAACTGAAACGAAGCTGTTTTGCTTGAAAAGGGCGCCATTTTCTTCTTATGCAGATGTATATCGATTTTTTTGCTTTAAAAAAACTAGAGTAATTACGTGTGTACTTATTTAATATCCCATTTTGCTGTTTCGGATTATTTTACTGAAGTAAGTAAACCTTCATTATTTTTCAAAACTGATTTGGTTTCTTTGTTTTTCGATATTTCGTCGATATTATTTAGTAAGAGTGTTTAGCAGAAAAGCCAACAAACGACTACTCGAAAAAATAAATATACAAGAAATAAATGTTACCATAGTCAATAAAAGTCCAGTTCATGTTTTTAAATAGTTTTTTATGCTTTTTACTTGAAATAATTTCAGCAAACCGAAATTAAAACGAAAGTTGAGGCAATAACTACTTAAATGAATTTTTTATATAAACTACACATGCCATAATTGAATATTCCTCAAGCACAAAATAACGGAAAACATTAAAATATGTTTATAAATATTCTTACGTTGACGGAACTATCTTAATTATATCCGCAGAATGATCAGGTGCCCATCCTTTAAATGGAAAACGGGGCTCTCCATTTGAAAGTCGCTGCCATTTTGATTTTTTTAAACTGGTTCGTGAATAAAAAACATATTTTTACAAACTACTTAAAGATACAAACCAATGAACTTTTCTACCATAAAAGTAACTTTTATTGACTATGGTAACATTTATTTCTTGTATATTTATATATATATATATATATATATATATATATATATATATATATATATATATATATATATATATATATAACGTTTTCTCTTTGTAAGGAAACATCATTTTGTTGGTCACTCTTGGCTACGAATGGAAACAAAGTTGATATAAAAAGTATATTTTCGCAAAAATTATCTTTACTTTCATCATATTTTGCTTCGGGTAAAATATTTTAATATCAAACCCTATCTCTTTACAACGCCCTCCTTTTCATAACTTATCATACTTTCATCAATCACAGTCCATTTTCTATAGGCTGTTTTTGAACCCAGTCAACTACGGATACTTCTGCTAGTATATATATATATATATATATATATTGTTATAAGGAAAAACTATACCCCCTTCTTCCTTTCATGTCATGATAAATGTATGTATTAGTCAATCAGACACCCATTCCCAACCTCCCTCCATCCACCCACGCAAAGAAAGTTACAGAGATAAGATCCCACGCCCATTCCCATCACCTATTGAAAAGGCGGCGGATGTAAACCAGACAGAAACCCCAACCCACACATCTCAGACGGGAACACGTGGAAGTAAAAACCTTGAGCAGGAAATGTAGTGGGGATGCGAACAGCCAGGAGAACAATTTTCATTCACTCAAATCCGCCTAACCCGCTCCCATGTCTCTATGCTAATGTTATATATAAATTGACATTTTACCATATGCAAAGAAAGAATAAATACGTGGCTAACTGATTCTAATTAATAACTGTGACTCGATTTTGTTTTTATTCAAAAAAAAGAAGAAAACGAGGGGGAAAGAGACAATACGTCACCATGAACAAACTTTATTATCGCCCCACCATCTCGACCCGTAATGTTGTCTGCACCCCCATTTGCATTATTGTTGTTTTATTTTTTAGCATTCACCTGTATTACACTCATGTAAATAAATTAATGTATTTTTAGTATGTTCATACTCGATTGTGTCATTGTCGTTCTTATTGTCTTATTCTAATTATTAACTGTGAATGTCATTAAGGTGTTTCATGACGATAGTGCTGGTTCGAACCTTGGCAAGTGCCATTTGGTTGTGATATCGTTATAACATGCGTTTGGAAGGAGAATTTCACTTTGAAATTCCTAACTCCGGGCTATCGACACACGGGATTTCCATCCGGGATCCCAATACACGTCAAACGCCTGGGCTAGACCTAAAACCGCTACAATATATATATATATATATATATATATATATATATATATATATATATATATATATATATATATTTCTGTGGAAATATATTTTATTTCCGTATAACATATACCAATCCCTATTTAAGAAGTTCAATGTAATTACAGAGCAATATAGTGAATAAATTACAAAAGACTATACTCCAAAGTTCATGATGTTGACTATCTTATAATTTATCCCTTTAATTTAGTTGACTATCCTTGACAGTATCTGTGAATTTATTTTGGCATTAACTCATCAGAAGGAATAGGAACAATTAACCCTGTCAAAATCGAATAAAGTGCGATTTCAGATGATTTAAATCCGAAAATTGGAAGAGAAGCTGTAAATACCTTATAATGTGTTTTCTATTACGCCATTTTGACGTAATGGCGTAATGGAAATATATATATATATATATATATATATATATATATATACAGAGAGAGAGAGAGAGAGAGAGAGAGAGAGAGAGAGCGATAGATACTAGCATGCCCCCTCTGCACTGTTCGGTACTAAAATAAAATATGCACATATATATTTTAGTTAATGCAGAATTCTTATTTATTCTAAACAGTATTACTATAATATTAAAGTCATGTGCATGCGAGCATCATGCTTTTTCTAAACATAAAAAATTACCTGAACTGTGATCTAAAGCAAAACTCAAAGACAGTGAGTCAAGTGTGATAACTATTAAACTAGCTTAATACTATCTTTTAAAAATGTTGTCAATCATACTTAGTTTTTACATAAGTCATCTGTCTTGTGAACGATTCACGCATGCGGATTCGTGAATTAGTTGATAAATAGATAAAGATTCGATGGCCTACATTTAGCAATTGTTCGATTTTTACCCCGTAGTAGCTCTTTTCTCAAGATGAAAACCGATTAAACATGTTTTTCACATGTCTGAATAACCTATATACCAAATTTAAAATATTACATTTGTTGAGTATATAAGTTGAGAAGAGTCCTCACACATATTCACATTTATAGATTCATAGATATATATCTGTTTGCATATACATGTTTACATGTTGATTATAATCTGACGTATAGTTTGTATATATATGCACACAAACACCCATATATATATATATATATATATATAAATATATATATATATATATATAAATATGCATATATATGTACATTTGTATAACGTTATGAATGAACATGGATGTTAACTAAGCTAATCTGAAAATGCCTTAACTGTTATAATGTAAAGCGAAGAAATACACTTGAAGCGTAAAAAAGATAAAGAACTATTCATCTGAAAATAAAAATAAAGATTGAGTGAACATGTGTGTAGGTGAGAGGCTCGACTGGTGGGCTGGAGTCTTTTATTCAATTTTGGTGCCACCAAGACGGACTCGTGTCTTTTATTTACTCAAGTCACGTATTTGTTCTGACAACAATCCGGCGTGTAAGTCTACAAATCTTTCTTGTTAAGAGACGCTTGATTTTTATCAGAAATTTGCCAAGACAGAACCGCAGGGAAATCATAACAAAAATAAAGAAAATGAAAGAGATGATACAATATGTATAACAGGAGTAGGGAGAAGAAAAGTATGAATTAATAGTAGTATTTAAGGTAAAAATAAAAAAGAAGGTTTAATTGTTACGGTTCTACAAAGAGAAAAAAACTCTGTAGAATAGTGGATGACAAGCATTAAAATTATTAAAAGAAAGTTAACAAGAAAAATGGGGATATTAAATACAGTTCATTAACAATAAACATGGTAACATAAAAAGGATGGCAAATATTTCTGAAAGTAAAGGAAATAGGAGAATAAAGGGGAAGATGAAGAAAAAGAAGAAAAAGGAAGCATTATAACCCCATAAGTAGAGGGAAAGAGTTATATAATTGAGAAATAAAAATTGGACGAATACATTAAGTTAATAAAATTGGTAAAAGGTCCGGAAGACACTTTAACGATACTAGATAAAGATGCGGCCACAAGGTCAGCGACAAAATACACCAATAACACAATTAAGAATTCAGAAGAAAAAGAAAAAGTGAATACGAATACAAATGAACGGAGAAAGAAGAAGAGGAATTATAAAGATTATAAAAATGTAATAGTAATTCTTCTAATGCATCCAGCTCCGAAAGACAGAAAGTCTGTTCTATTTGGTGTCAATATACAGAGGCTGGGAGAAGAAGAAGAAGAAGAAGATAAAGATAAAAAGAAGCGATAGGGTTTTTTTTTTTTTACACAGTGATCACGATTTATCAAGGCCCGGAACCCACTCAGGGATAAGGAGTATTGCAAGTACATTACGTTAGTGTGGAGATTTGATGAAGTGTTTACTTAAGGGGGCGGTTCATTAGGAATTTGTTAACATTGGACTTGAAGACATCCAAATTGTAGTCCGGTGGAAAGTAGGCAGACGGAACAGAGTTCCACAGGCGTGCAGTTCTAAGAAAGAAGCTTTGTTCATGGAATCCGCGTTTTGATTTAGACACAGATAAAGAGTGGGGGAAATTTTTGAAAGTGAATTCAGCTAGACGGGTGTTTTTCGTAAAAAATTGGCGAGGGGGGACCAGAGATTGGAGTTCAGACGAGCACTTGCCATGAAAATAACGATAAAACAAGGATAGGCTCGCAACGTCTCTTCTGTGGGAGAGAGGTTGCAGGGTAGAGAGAAGGGCATCCACACTAAGCCACGAAGTCTATTTTGTACTCTGTCAAGGCAGGATAGGCTGTTTTTAGCAGCTCCTGCCCAGATATGGCAACAGTATTCCGTCCTTGGACGTACTTGGCTTTTATATAGATAGAGAATTGCATCAGTAGTGAGATATCTTCTGGACCGATAGAAGGATGAAACCATCATTCCAGCGACCTTGGCAACAGACTTGATGTACGTGTTCCATTTCAGATCAGGAGTAAAGGTCAAACCCAGAAGCTTGTCAAAACACGAGGCCTCACCCAGACGAGAGCCATCCAATTGATGCCAGCTGGGGATCAGAGCGTTGATGATGTAAGGATAGGAGTTTGCTTCGGGATGCATTAAAGGTAACCAGCACATCTTCCCCCACTGAACCACGCGCTCGAGATCAGAGGAGAGAGAATCAGAGAGAACTTTGTCATTTACAGCCTTTGATGTGTTGCCGTAGATGGTCGTGTCATCAGCATAGATGTCAACGAATGATTTAAGTATGTGTTTAGGGAGGTCATTGATGTAGATCAGGAAGAGAGTTGAGCCCAGGATTGACCCCTGAGGGACTCCAGCATTTATATTGCAGGTCTCCGATTTTTGTCCATCGACCACTACTCTTATGAGCCTATCGGAGAGAAATGATTTAATGATTGAGAAAACATTTCCAGTTATACCGTAGCTGGAAATCTTGTGAAGTAGACCCTTATGCCATACCTTGTCGAAGGCCTTTGATATGTCAAGAGCAATTGCCCTAGAAAGGAAGCCTTTGTCAAGAGATTCACTAATCCTGTGGGATATAACCGTCAGCACATCTGCGGTAGATCTTGCAGAGCGGAAACCATATTGTGTGTCACTAAGAAGGTTATTCCTGCTGAGGTGGTTGACTATTTCTCTATTTAATATGGATTCCAGCAACTTACTCATAACACACAGGAGACTTATTGGTCTGTACTGAGAGGGAGATGACTTATCACCTGAATTCTTAAATACAGGGCAAACTGATGAGGTCTTCCAGGGAGTCGGAAAGCACTTCTCCTTAAGGCAGCGCTTAAATAGTTTCGTAAGTATGGGAGCAAGTTTTGGTTGAAGCTTTTTTAACACTATAATTAGGATGCCATCAGGGCCAGGTGCTTTACTGGAATCTAGGTTCAGGATTAGCTTGGCGACCTCATGCACGGATATTTGTATGTTACCGAGCTTGTTCTGTGTTATAGGAGGAAATATGGGGAGTTGATGGCCTTCGTCGCATAGGGTAGAATTAGCTGCAAAGTTCTTTACAAATAGTTTGGCCTTGTCTGACACTGGCGAGATGACCTCTGGTCCATTGATAATGGTTGGGATAGAACGCCCACTTCTGTTCAGGATCCTATTTGTTATTTGCCAAAACTGGTGAGATCCAAGCCGCTGATCAGCTACCTTGGATTTAACAGACTGGGCATATAGCTCTCTTGCATGTTTTATTACTCTTTTACAGTGGTTGCTGGCAGACCTGTAAGCAGCTTTAGTCTCAATGCATCTATTACGTTGGTAGCTATGGAAAAAGTGATTTCTGTGCGCGATAGCAGCAGCACATTCTGGGGAGAACCATGGCTGGCTGTTAGGTTTTTGTTGGAATTTTTTAGATGGTATGAATTGGTCTATACCTACAATTAACCATTCGGTCAGATCTGATACTATAGAGGACACTTCCTTTTTAAACATGGAGTGCAGAGGTAAATCAGATATGAATGTACGGAAGCTATCCCAATCAGCCATAGAGTATCGGTATACAGTACGGTGGAGGGGTACGCCTGGGGGCTTCTTACATTTCCTTTTTATCTTAACTGATACGACGGAGTGGTCGGTCGATCCTAGATGAGAATGAACGGAACATGAACATAGCTCAGGGGAAGTTGAGAGAAAAAGGTCTAAGAGGCTTGCATATTGACCGGGTGTATCGGCCACACGGGTGGGTTCGCGAACAATCTGAGTGAGGTCATAAGCAATGGAAAAATCATTACAAAACCTCCCCTCATCATCTGTCTTATTTGAATTGGTCAGCCATTCCATGTTATGGACGTTGAAGTCACCACAGATGTGGATGTTAGCCGAGGGATGTGAAGACAGTATGTGGTCTATTTTCTCAGATATGCTCTTAAAGATAGTAACTCCGCTGTTGTGGGGCCTATAAAGGACAAATTTAAATGCAGTGGTGTTAGCAAGTGCAACCCTGAAGCACATATAGGGTAAATTAGGATCTTCTCTAGAGATATCCCTGCCACACGGGAAGCCATCCTTAATGTAGGCACATATTCCATGCCCATGGCGATCTTGGGTGTCAGATTTAGCTGTTAAATTAGAGTATCCGTTAATTATGAACTCATCTAGGGAAGTGGTCGGCCCTATTACAGTTTCACTTAGAAATAATATGCCCGGTTTCGTCTCCTGTAATTGGGTTTCAACCTCTGGAAGGTTGGAACATAGACCCCTGATGTTGGAGAAGGAGACCTGGTAGTAGGGGTCTACGTTGGAAGATGGGGTTCTAGGTTTAATCGAGTTTTTATTCTGGAGATATTTCATGTTGAGGTTTTGGGATTTGTGGAATAGGTCGGCATACTTGGTTAGAGCAGTACAGAGAGGGAAAGTAAGAGAGAAAAAGACAGGAAATTTTTTGTAGCACACGAGAAGGTAAAGCCGTAACAATTACCCACTAGTATGGCATCGAGAGGCCCCACCAGAGACTACTGCATGGTCCAGATCCACTCACCAAATGGCAATACAGCCCAGACAAAACGTTTACGATAACGTCAACCCAGACAAAACGTTTACCTCCAGCACCCTTACTAGTGACATGGCCACAAGGACAGCCAGAGACAGAAAAATTTCCGACATCTCAGACTACTGGTCACCAAGTACTACCGACCTTTAAGCAGCTTTTTCTTCACCCTTTGTCAGAAAAATCACTCATTGAATGAGAACTGAATGACAAAATAGGAGAAGCGAGAGTTACTGGAGCTTCCGATAACACATCCACTGTATTATCTACTCTCCATTTGAAAAAAAACAAAACTTTTTGGTATGGGAAAAAGGGCATCCCTACCGCGAGAATTCTCAAGATTTGAGAGGAATAAAAGACCGAACTCGAACGGATATGCGACGATCCTTTTGCGCAAGCAGAGAAAACGATGAGAGGAGAGAAAATTCCCTTCCTAAAAAAAGTTCCGGCTTACAGTGAGAAAGAAAGTGAGGCTGAAGGACTCAGCAGTTTTCCGAGAGAGTAAAAAAACAAAAACGAAAAAGACAATTATGAAAAAGCAGGAGAAAGGGAGAAAAACGAGGAAAGAAGAAGAAAACGAACGAATCTACTGATGTTATCATATAAGTGATATGTGTCCTCATGCCTGAAGCTAAAAGTATTTAAGTCTATAGGATCTCTCTGTGGCGCTAGAAAACAATTTACACTTTTTCTGCAAAGCAAACATTTGTCCATGCATGATGTACTGCTACCACATATGGACTTTTGCATTAACCTGTCATTTTGGCTTTTAGGGTGGGTACAAACAGAGTCTAAAACAAACTAGATCCCGAAATATCAAGCTCTACCTCATCGCAGCAATATTGAATTTGTGCTCTTTCAATATAATTAAGCCCGATTAATTAAACAACCAGAATCCTACTCTCCCATTGTAGAGGTCTCAAAATTCCGAAAAGCTCTCTTATCTTATAGTGTATTCGATCACATTGCTATACATCCAAACTCCTTCTCTGTTTTAGTACTTCTATTACTGTACTAATGTGTGAGTATGTGAATGCAATGCGAACAGATACCTCGCTGCTAAATGCCTTAGATAGTTTACCGGTAGACACGGTCCCAAATAGTAATCTCTTACGTTCAAGTGGCGATACGTCTTGTTTGAGATAAATAACAGTAAAAATACAGAAGTATACCGTATAATATATATTATGAAATTGTATAAGGGAGAATAAATATATTGTAAACTAACACAGTATACAGGGATAGGTAATATAATATAAACTGAAATTGTGTGAGGTACATGTTGTCTAATAAAGATTCAAATAGGGCAAAAGAACAGGTAATATAGTATAGACTGAAAATGCATGAGGAAAACGTAGTGAACTATAGACTGAATTAGTATAAAACGACAGATAATATGGTACAGACTTAAAGTGTCTGTGGAATGACAGTGTATTATAGACTGAATTATATGTAGTAATTTAATATGGACTTAAAGATTATTTCAAGGTAATAAAGAACCTAGATTCCAGTAAAGCAACTGGTCCTGATGGCATCCCAATTATAGTGTTAAAAAAGCTTCAACCAGAACTTGCTCCCATACTTACGAAACTATTTAAGCGCTGCCTTAAGGAGAAGTGCTTTCCGACTCCCTGGAAGACCTCATCAGTTTGCCATGTATTTAAGAATTCAAGTGATAAGTCATCTCCCTCTCAGTACAGACCAATAAGTCTCCTGTGTGTTATGAGTAAGTTGCTGAGAACCATATAAATAGAGAAATAGTCAACCACCTCAGCAGGAATAACCTTCTTAGTGACACACAATATGGTTTCCGCTCTGCAAGATCTACCGCAGATGTGCTGACGGTTATATCCCACAGGATAAGTGAATCTCTTGATAAAGGCTTTCTTTCTAGGGCAATTGCTCTTGACATATCAAAGGCCTTTGACAATGTATGGCATAAGGGTCTACTTCACAAGATTTCCAGCTACGGTATAACGGGAAATGTTTTCTCAATCATTAAATCATTTCTCTCCGATAGGCTCATAAGAGTAGTGGTCGATGGACAAAAATCGGAGGCCTGCAATATAAATGCTGGAGTCCCCCAGGGGTCAATCCTGGGCCCAACTCTCTTCCTGATCTACATCAATGACCTCCCTAAACACATGCTTAAATCATTCGTTGACATCTATGCTGATGACACGACCATCTACGGCAACACATCAAAGGCTGTAAATGACAAAGTTCTCTCTGATTCTCTCTCCTCTGATCTCGAGCGCGTGGTTCAGTGGGGAAAGATGTGGCTGGTTACATTTAATGCATCCAAAACCAAACTCCTATCCTTACATCATCAACGCTCTGATCCCCAGCTGGCATCAATTGTGATGGATGGCTCTCGTCTGGGTGAGGCTCCGTGTTTTGACAAGCTTCTGGGTTTAACCTTTACTCCTGATCTGAAATGGAACACGTACATCAAGTCTGTTTCCAAGGTCGCTGGAAAGATGGTGGGATCCTTCTACCGGTCCAGAAGATATCTCACTACTGATGCAATTCTCTATCTATATAAAAGCCAAGTACGTCCAAGGATGGAATACTGTTGCCATATCTGGGCAGGAGCTGCTAAAAACAGCCTATCCTGCCTTGACAGAGTACAAAATAGACTTCGTGGCTTAGTGGGGGATGCCCTTTTCTCTACCCTGCAACCTCTCTTCCACAGAAGAGACGTTGCGAGCCTGTCCTTGTTTTATCGTTATTTCCATGGCAGATGCTCGTCTGAACTCCAATCTCTGGTTCCCCCTCGCCAATCTTTCACGAGAAACACCCGTCTAGCTGAATCCACTGTGAAAAATTTCCCCCACTCTATATCTGTTTCTAAATCAAAACGCGGATTCCATGAACAACGCTTCTTTCTTAGAACTGCACGCCTGTGGAACTCTGTTCCGTCTGCCTGCTTCCCTCCGGACTACAATTTGGATGTCTTCAAGTCCAATGTTAACAAATTCCTAATGAACCGCCCCCTTAAGTAAACACTTCAGCAAATCTCCTCACTAACTTTATGTACTTGCAATAACCCTTATCCCTGAGTGGCTTCCGGGCCTTGATAAGTGGTGATCACTGTTGTAAAAAAAAAAAAAAAATTACTACTCCATACTTGAAAATACAATATTTATCATAATACGAGAGTTGTCTCAAAAGAAATGCATCCTATTGTTTTTGTTATCAAGAATTAAATTGGTACCATTAAAATAAGCAATTTTTCACCATGATTTATTTTACTACATAGTCACCATTATTACGAATGCATGATTACACGCAACGGGATGGGCACTGTCTCCTAATTGTGCTAGCATTTACAGTAAAAATCACCTTTTTTATGTCAGCGATATCATAAAAAACTTATGCACCTCCAAGGTGTGTCGACCTGATCTCATCCCTGCCACATTAATTAAGAAATTCTTAGCTAAGATAACCCCCCTACTTTCCAAGCTCTACAGTACATGCCTTGCTGAATTTTGTCTAAAAATATACCTCTACTTTTTGGAACGATAGCGAGAACGTATGATGATATTTACAACTAGGAATATAATTTACAGGGTGCCTTCAATAAGTTCCCAGGCCTTTTTAGTATGGGCATATGTATTGATAGTGCACATATTAAACTCTAGTGCCCTTGCTGTATTGTTCAAACTGCTTGTGTAAAGTACCATGGCAGTCCACTTGTGTTAGTGTGTCAATGATCCTTGTTACAGCATCTTTCATCTCCTAAAATTTCTCATAATGAGAGCATCTAAGGTTTCCCTTTGAGCTTAGGAAATAGCACAAAAGTGACAGGAAGCAAAGTCTAATTTATACGAAAGGTGAGGGACTGTCTTTATACCAATTTTGCTCAAATAGTCTGTGGCAAAGATGGAGTTGTGGGCTGGTGTATTCGCGCAAATCTTTCGTCTATCTAGTTCCTCGCGAGAAATTGTGTACAGTTCCCACACTGATATAAAACTGTGCACTTATTGTCTCTATAGACACGCAACATTCCTTATCTATGAAATTATATATTTGCGCAATCAGTTTTGATTTTCTTACTTCCTTACTTCTTCCACACATTTCATCATCCTTCACATATGCCCTGCCTGCCTTGTTTCTAGTATGCAACCAAACCCCCGATTCTCTAATTATGCGCAATTGTTCAAAGGAAGCTTGAAGCGTTCGATAAGTTTCTGTTGCATTTTGCCAAGTTTAAAGCTAAACTTTATTGTATATTTTTCTTCAAAAGTGTCTTCACGTCCAGATTGCATTTTTGAATTCACTAACGGTTACAATCAGGCTTTAGTAGGATACATTCCAATTCTTGCTGTTACTGTTTATTTAAAGCTGAAAACTGTAAATATTCGGGTCATCATATATGGTGTATAGCCATAACATACTGATTCTACAATAGTCTACGCCAATTTTAAGTCTAGAAACTTATTTAAAACACTTTGTAGTTAATCTCAACTATAGATTACCATTTTTTGTTATCTAGTTATTTTTGTACTCAGGAAATTAGCTGCTTATGCATAGCAACTGTATTCAAGCAAATATAATATGACTTTACGCAATGTAGCTTCTTGTTAAGAAATTTTACATTTCGCCAATTGATGTTACAAATTTGGATACAAACGAAAAAGAAAGAACAGGGTTGAAAAACATTAGATAGCGAGAAATGCTACGGAAAGTTGAAATAAAATGGTCAAGCAATAAATAAGATTAATGAGAATTAAAACAATCAAGAAAGATAGAAGAGAAACAATTAGAATTGAAACTAAAATAGAAAACAATGATCGAAGACATACTGTTTTCTATTCAATTATACGGTAATTCGAGCACTGTTATCGCTAGATGGCGCTTCATACTCAGAAGTGTAAGTTGATTAGTCGCTATTTTTGGTGCTGCTTGATAGAATTATGTAAATACAACGAGTTTTATATAAACGAAGTAAACGTGGAAGATGTAAAATTAAATCAAATAACATCAAATTAAATATATTGGCAAAATATAGCAATGTTAAACAAGCTACATTGTTATATTATGCCGGACCGACATCGGAGTGCTTTGCTGATAGTCGATTTAGAAAATCTATTATTATTATGAAAAAGTTAAAATGTTAGATAACGAACATTATTATTATTATTTTTAACTGTTATAGAGAAATGTAGACAAAACGTATGGTGAGATAATGTTTTGAAAAATAGAATGTTTTGTAAAATATTCATGTTAACTTAGAAACAATCAAGGAAAGAATGAGATGGAATTAAACAAAAAAAGGTTTCTAAAATAACAGATGCAAAAACGTGATTCACACGTGACATGTTAAAAAATGTGGTATGGCTTGCAATAAGCCACAAAGAAAACAGAACAACGGAATAGAGTTTAAACAATGTATTACTTGAACAACAACGTAAACAGGTTACAACTGAAAAGAGTAGTAAACGTCACCGAGCAAGCGAGGGTCGCTTTGGTGTTTAATCCACACCTGGGATCAAAAGATCAATGTTTAATATAATGGATAGAACAGTCCATTTGGATGGTGATTCCACATAACACCCCCCTTCCAAGCTGATTTCCGCGGTTGCGAAAATCAGTATTTCTTCCTTTTGGGGCAGGCCACCAAGGGGTCTGTGCGCTTCCTCTTTCTGCCAGAGCGTCTCGGTTCTGGCATCCCTTTTGGAGGGTCTATCTCAAAACGGTCATACTCAGATTTCTCCTCCACTGACCGAGGACAGAACAAATGAAGTGTAGCATCAGAACAGATACTACACTGTGATTATTATTGTAAATGTTTGTTTACTATCTTTTCTTAGATTTTAGCAATAGTTTACATTATGGTATGAATGTTTTCTTTAATTATGTTTTTAGGTATGGGAACATCTTTTCGGCCTGAGGATGATATATAGAAGTCAAAATTTGATGATAAAACTTTGTGAAATAAACATGCAAGATGAGAACATTAATCCGAATAATCTCTGAAGTTCCAAAAAAATGACATTCAACCGATGTGATTTTTCTCTAAATTAAATTAAAAAAATATTTCTGCACTAGTAACTTTTGTTTGTTTGTATTTAAATTATTTGTTTGATTTCAATTTTTTTGTATTTTATCGTTTGTTTTCATTCTTAAAATTATTTATCGATGGTTTTCACTTTTAAAATTATTCATCGTTGGTGTGTAATATGTTTTTTTATTCATTGTTTCCTAACTTCACAATTCAGTTTTATCAGTATTAAATTGTATATTGCTTTAAAATTACTTAATTTTACATAGATAATATTTATATTTTATATTGAATAAAGTTCAGTTTCAGTATTAATCGAGCTGTGTTACTTTTTCTTTTTAAAAATGTTTTATTGCTCTTTTTCAAATGGCCCTCATATAGTCTGACAAATCTTACCTACATTACCCGCATTTTTCAGTTAACAGGCCTTCTTCTTACTCTCGGTGGCCGTGATTCTTGGCCCAACTCTCTTTCTGATCTACATCAACGACCTTTCAATTCACATTCTAAGATCATCCGTAGATATTCATGCTGGAGGCACTACCATCTATGGCAATACTTCATATGCCGTTAACGATCAAGTTCTCTATGATTCTCTCTCCTCTGATCTTGATCACGTGGTGCAATAGGGAAAAGGTTTCTGGCTAATTTATTAATCTAAAACCAAGCGTTTATCTTTACAATATTAACTGTCTGCCCTACGTCTGACATCAATTGAAATGAATGGCTCTCGTCTTGGGGAGGTTCCGTGTTTTGCCAAGCTTCTGCATCTAACTTTTACTCATGATCTGAGATTGAATCAATCTGTTGCTAAGTCTGCTTGAAAAACGGTTTTATAGTTCTACTTCTCCAGTAGATGCTCATGGATGATGCAATTCCTTACCTGAATAAGAACAAAGTACGTTCAAAGATGGAGTAATGTTGCCACATCTGGGCAGGAACTGATAGAAAAACTTATCCTGCTTTGAAACAGTTCAAAATAGACCATAGCCTAGTTGGAGATGCCGTTTTCTTTTCCCTACAAACTCTTCTCTCCAGAAGAGATGTTAAAAACCATTTTTCTGCTTGATCGTTATTTTCATTGTAAGTGCTCGTCTGAGCGCCAATCTATGATCCTCCCTTGACTGACTTTCACGGAAAGATTCATCTATCTGAAACCACTATCAATAGTTCCCCCACTCTTTATCTGTTCCTAAATCAAAATGCAGATTCCATGAACAAAGCTTTCTTCTTAGAAGTGCACGGTTGTGAAACTCTGTTTCGTTTTCCTGCTTTCCAACTGACTACAATATGATTATCTTTAAGTCCAACATGAACAAGTTATTGATGAACCATCCCTTTAAGTAATCCAATTTACCAAATTTCCACTACAAACAATTTTCCCCATTGACTACGATACACTCGTTAACCTTTATCTTCGATAGGCCTCAAAGCCTTGATGAGTGATAACTTCTTTTGCCTATGATCTTTGTTTATCGAGGTGCATTGTAGTCAAGGACTTGCCGCTACAGTAAAGAAAACTCATCAAGACGTGCATTTAAAATGAATAAAAAGAATAGATGGAGAGAGAAATAAACGACGTGATCTCGCTTTTTTCTAATATAAATATTTTTTACTTTGAAGTCGACAATTATCAAGGCCGGAAAGCCACTCGAGTATAAGGGCCAATGAATGTAAGGGAGAGTGTAGTAATAGTTACTAGTTTAAAATTAGTTAAACTTAATTATTTATCGTGAGGCTTAACAGGAACTTGTTTACATTTGAATTAATGACTACCATATTGTATACAATCGGGAAGCAAGACAGTGGAACTGTGTTCCACATTCGAGCAGTTCTGGGAAAGAACCGTTGTTCATGGAATCTGCGTTTAGATTTCGGGACAGCTAGAGAAATAAACTTAACATTAATCTACTTGTGCAATACATGCTTAGATGAATGTAACGTGATATAGTCTTTCTAACGGTTCTAAATAATCTTCCGTACTTTGCATGTAGTGTTTTCCAAAGAAATTCGACAGATGTTTATTTCAGTTGAAAAGAAATGCGTTTTTACTGGTCATTTCTAAATTAACTGCCTGGCACGTATTTTCTAAACCAGCGACAGACCCGACAAGCTGCAAAATCCCACCCCCACACTGTAGAGATCCCTAGATGTAAAAGATCTTTCTACTCCAGTAGTTTCTTCCCCAGAACTGCTAGACTTTGGAATTCCATTCCAGGTCACTGCTTCCCCAACTGTACTGACATGCATAAGTTCAAGTGCAACGTGAACCAACATCTCGCTGCCCTAATCCCAACATAGTACCCCAGTAGATGTTTCCCCTGATAGTAGCCCCCTACACCAAAGTGGTAATGTGCCTTGTTTGGGGTGAAAATGTAATAAAAAAAAAATTTAAAAAAGTCGTCCGAAAATCTTGTTAAATATTCGAAGATAAATGTTTTGCATTTTGTTTAAATTTACAGGTTTACTGTCACAATGTGGAATAACACTGCTGCGTTTACATGTGCTTAGAAATCTCCCTCTGCGACGTGCTTTTTTCATGGTCTGTTTTTTCGTCCCTCTTCCTCCGCTGACATCACCTTGAGTTAAGGCTTAGTCATCTGCATAATTCGGGTGCAGTTGCTGCATACGTGTCACTAGCTTCGTTCATTCATACAAAACATATGTTATGTAATTTCAGTTATATTTAAATAATATTTGTAATAAAATGTTCAGTATGTAAGCTTCTTATTCACTATCAGGTGTGCTTGGAACAAATGATGGTGATATAGTTCTTTGACGGTATTCTCGTGTTGCCCACAGACAGTTCAAACATTTCAAAATACAACCGTTAGAAACAACGCGCGGCTCTTTACAGACTTCTTTCTCCAAATTTATAACATGTCAAAACAAAAGAAAAGAAGAAAAAAGAAACAACACACTGAAGATGGAGGATACCTTTGAAATATATTTGTGATACATTTCAAACGAGTAAAATATTTTTTTTTTATTTTGATAATGTTACGGTGTATTTGGCTTTCAAGCGCACTTGAGGCGTATTTTATTTCAAAGAATAATTTATGTGATTATAAAGAATATGAGAAAATTGGAGTTAGAATATAAAACATTAGTTGAAAACGTGTTTTTCAATTCAATCACACTTTTATTCTGACGTCGTTACTGCAAAGTTCTGTGCCAGAATGCAAAAGGGAGAAATGATTAGATGTCATTTTGTCTCTGTCGCTGATGGATAGTCACATGTTATTTTATCCGAAAAAAAGTGGATTAACAACTAGAAAGACGATAAAGATAAGGAGTAAATAAATAGTAGAAGATTAAGAAAGTAAAAAAATCAAAAGAATAAGGAGAAAATAATTAGAAGGTACTGAAATAGAAAATTAAGGATAAAAAGTAAAACAGATAAATAATGACATGAAATGGAAAACGATAAATATAATAATTCCGGGTAATTTGATATATGACAAATAAAAACCCGTTATAACATTTTTTTATTTAATTAAAAAAAAATCTTCATCTGTATTTCTAATAAATATATAGTAAAATTACTTGTTTTTTTATCTTTTACTTTGGTTTTATCGTCAATTTGTCTTGTGTGAAAGAATGAAAAATTCTATTGCCTGTTTTTGTTTATATTTGTAATTTTAATTATCAAGAATATTAAATAGTTAGAATGTCACATGATATAAATGCATTTTGTATCTTTGACAGGATCTTGTATCTCTACAAAGCCACTTTTTTTCACCCTGTATTAAGTATTCGTACCACATTTTGGTTGATGCAATCAGACCGAGTCTTTAGCTCTTAGAAAACATCTTAAAATGTTTCAGTCCGATAAATCCAGCACTATCAACGAATTTCCAACCTCCATACCATCGCTAAAATCTTGAATACCTGTGTTTGTTTTGTAGGTAATTTAATAAAATATGAGTTCACAAACACGTAGCGTGTGCGTATGGTCCCTCGACATAAATACTTGTCTAAGCTCCAATCTATAGTCTACCAAACTTTCACGAAAAACACCCGTCTACCTATAACAACTATTAACAATTTTCACCGCTTTTTATTTGTGCCTAAACCTAAACGTAAGTTCCATGAACAAACTTTATTTCTTAGAACTGCACACCTGTGAAACTTTTTTCTGTTTCCCTGATTTCCAGTTGACAACAATTTGGTCGTCTTCGAGTCCAACGTAAACAAATTCTTGATGCGCCGTCCATACACGTAATCCAATTTGCCAAATTTCCACTACTAACAATTACGGAGGTATTGTCCCATATACTACTGTACACTTATAAACCCTTATTGCCGAGTGGTGACTCCTATGTAAACAAAAATACCACGACTAACCGGACAAGAAACAAAATTCAATCACTTCAATGTAGATGTTTTTAAATACAAGATATTCTTTTACTCTAAAAGTTTCTTCTCTTGGACTGATAGACTTTGAAGTCTAATCAAGAGTTCTAGCTTCTCGGATTTTACTAAAATGAGACATTTTAATGGATGTAAGCAAACATTTTGCTGTCATACTCTGCATGATGTCCATGCAAATGTTGTTTCAAATCGTAGCTATTACGTCCAAATAGCAATGAGGGGAGTAGTGCTAAAATACAATGTTAATAATTGTAATACTGTTATTTAAATAAGAAAAGATTAAATGACAAGGAAGAAATGACTAAATCATATAAGTATGCATATAAAGGAAGAAGCATACAAAAACAAGAACAATGCACAATAATAAGCATTTGTTGTAGTAAAACATACAAGATAACGATTAAAAAAAAATAAAAATGGAAGAAACCACAATATTGAAGGGAAAAGTGAGGGAAGATGAGATAAAAAAGAAGAATAAAGCCGACGAGGAATTAAAAAAAAACACGACTGAATAAATAAGAGCGTGCTATCCCGTGTAGAAATTGAGAGAAAAATATGCTATCGGAACCAGCGCATGCGACGCCATAAATTAAATAAAGGTTTACGTTAAGAATCCCGTGCATATTCCCGATGTAGACAGAAAGATTCCCGAATTTGAAAGAAAGATTCTAAATGTCGACGAGATACATTTAAAGAGATTTAGAGGTTTAATCGTAGAAATAACACTAGAAATGTGGAAAAAGGTCTGAAAATTATTAAGAAAAAACTAAAAATCAATCCTCGTCTCAATCATTGCGAAATATAAATACGTACTACTATTGATTGAACGGATTACAATAAAGAAAAAGAAAACCAGAAAAATGAAATAAAATGACTTTTCGATAACTTATATCGATATAATATTAAGAGTGAAATCGTATGAACGGCTTCTATATATTAACACACTTCTTTGATTAATTGCATAAAAAATGTGTAGAAATAGAGACAGAAAATATCGTGTAACCAATTAAGAAATAGCACATTAATACTCAGCTGTACAAAAAGGGGAAATTACAGATCAATTTTAATGATTGAATCTCTACATTAATCAATAATCGATTTTATTTAGTGAGATTTGTATTGCTCATTTATTATCAAATCTTTTATTGATGCTCTTCAAAACAAATTAAAAAAGGAAAATATATAGGCTTAAAGTACTAATCAATTCTAGTTTATTCTTCTCTCATAATGTGCATATTGTCACACGAATAATAATAGAAAGATAGACGCTCAAAAATATCTGCATGATATTTAGAAAACAAAATGGATGCTTATTGCCAAACTGTATGGATAAAGAATGTTACATTAAGTTCACATTTTAATTTATAGATGCTTAAAAAGTGCAATATATTAGCGACGGTTACATTTCAGACACGTTTCACGGACCACCAAAATCAACATGCTTCACTTCTAGATCTATTTCTGATAACAGTTCCCCAGGTATTACAAAAAGGTTGACTGAAATGTAATCGGGGAACTCATCAGAAATATCTTTTCTCTTCCGGCTGAACAGTGTGCAAATGAGACCACTGAATGGTTCAAAACTGCAATTGAAGCACATGTTCCTACACGGAAATTCTATAGCAAGCCCCACTCTCCTCAATGGTTTACTTTAACTTGTGCAGCTGCCATTGCTCAAAGGAAGCACGCGTTCCACAGATTCAACCGACATAAGTCCAGTTCAAACAGACAGAAGTATATAGAAGCTAGAAATAATTGTAAGAGAGTAATAGCGACAGCTAAAACAGATTATACTGAAACCACCAGAAAACGCATCGAAGCACAGAAATTAGGAACCCGTGATTTTTGGAAAATCTTCAACAGTGTAGTAAATAATGGGCAGTCAACGATTCCTCCACTACAAAACAATCATTAGGTTGCTTGCAGGCAACCGACAAGGCTAATCTGCTTGCCAGTCGGTTTGCCTCAAACTCCACACCACTCCCTCCCCGACTTTCCTTTGCGGACAGACGCCACACTAGACGATTTGGTAATCACCCCTTCCCAGGTGCATGGTATCATAAAAACCCTAAACACCTCAAAAACATATGGATCAGATCTCATCCCGGCTGTGCTATTTAAAAATGCTCTGCTGAGGTTGCACCAGTTCTCTCCAAACTTTACAATAAATGCCTTAACGAATCTTGCTTTCCTGACTGCTAGAAAACCGCTTCTGTGGTACCAGTCTTCAAGTATTCTGGTGAAAGAACTGACCCACTACATTATCGCCCCATTAGCCTCCTTTCCATTTTCGCCAAAATATTTTAGTCCTTAGTTAATCAAGTCTTGGTCCAACACCTAACAGCTGCAAAACTCCTGACCCACAAACAATATGGATTCAGGCAAACCCGTTCAACAGCAGCTATCTTAACTGTATTCTCTGAACGTATATACCGTTCACTGTACAAAACAGGGAGGGTAGAGTGGTAGCCCTGGATATATCTAAGGCTTTTGACAGGGTATGGCACGATGGTCTTCTAAGAAAAATTAGATCATATGGTATCACTGTAAGAATACATAATGTAATTAAATCCTTCTAAAGTCAGAGAAGAATTCAAGTTGTCCTCGATGGTCGTACATCTAAACATAATGATATAAATGCGGGAATACCTCAGAGGTCTATCCTTGGACCTTTATTATTCCTGATATTCATAAATGACCTTCCTGATAAAATTGTTTCGGAGATGTGTATATTTGCCGATGACATCACTTTCTATAACAGGCATGGGGAGAAAACAAATGAACACATATCTAAGGACATGGCAGAAACACTAGAGGACGATCTCCAATCTGTAATGGAATGGACACAAAAATGGATGGTCACATTCAATACTGCCAACACTAAGCTTGTTTCCTTCAATAACTACAAGAAACCTTCTCTACCACTAATAGCAATGGCCAAGAATGCATTGCCTGAAAGTACTTCTTTTAAACTCCTTGGCCTAACGTTTACAGAGAACATGAACTGGAATATATACATTGAGAGCATTACGAAGGCTGCTGCAAAGAAGGTGGGTTCTATTTATCGTGCTAGAAAATTACTTACGCCTGAAAGTATCCTGTACATCTATAAGGCCACCATTCGCCCATGTATGGAGTACTGTTGTCACATTTGGTCTGGTGCATCTGCTGCTTGCCTCTCCCTTCTGGACAGGGTTCAAAAGAGAGTCGCCAACCTGATAGGTCCTGAAGTGTCATCTAGGCTTCAACCTCTGTCCAATCGATGAAATGTTGCATCCCTCAGCCTTTTCTACAAATACTTTAGTGGTGAATTCTCTGAGGAACTGCAAGCACTTGAACCTCCTCGAGGTGACTACCCCCGACAAACCCGACAAGCAACTAAGTCCCACCCCTTTACAGTAAAAATCCCTAGGTGTAAGAAAGCCTTTTACTCCAATAATTTCTTACCCAGATCTGCAAATCTTTGGAACTCCCTTCCGGAGTTCTGCTCTACCAACTGTATTGATATGCAGAAGTTCAGGTGTAATGTGATCAAACATCTTTCTGCTCATCTCCCTTCATAATGCACCCGAAAATTATGTTCCCGTTAGTACCCCTTTACTTCAAAATTGCACTGTGACTTGTTTGGGGTGAAAATTGAATTTAAAAAAGAAGGGGGTTTAAGGTTAGACAATTTAAAATTATAAATATTTTCTGCTAAAATAAAAATCTAGAAGGTGTAAATACTTATATCACATACGTACGTGAAAAAATCGTTAATTTATTCACATGTAAATTTTAACATTTCTTATATACTTGCTGAACCTGTGGAAATTCTACAGCGGAATTTTTCATTCGTAATATATTGATGCTGACAGTCTTTGGATGTTTAGTGTTCTTGCTTAGTAAGCTTTTTTTGTACTTTTTCAGTTTATCTAATTGTCTTTCTTGTTTTTCGGTTGAATCTGTGTAAGAAAGTTCCATAGTCATCTCGATTCATTTTGTTTTTGTTCTTTGCAAGTATATTCGACTGAGTTTTTCAACAGCCGTCTTCAAGCAGTTTTGATTATAGTTCGTTTAAAGTCTTGATGCTTTTATATGCTTCAATTAAAATTATATTAAAATTTCTTGAACTATTGAAGCGTCTCGTGTGCATATATATATATATATATATATATATATATATATATATATATATATATATACGCTTTTTAAAGTGTTGGGAACATGACTAAAATAAATCTAGAATGGTTTTAAAAATGTGATTTACAATATGGTGTAGAATTTACATTTTTTTATTATATTAATTATTTATAACTTTACATTAAAATACATATATATAGATATACACGTAACCATATGTGTGTATACATATATACATATATTTAATGGTCATGTACCAAGGCACTTCAGAATGTTACTACTGTTTTCCAAATTTGCACAATTTATTTTTGGTTGTTTAGTTTTTATATAAAGTGCTTCCAATATTTTCATCTTTTTACGTCTGAATTTTTTTTTTTTTTTTTTTTTACATTTTCACCCCAAACAAGGCACATTGCCACTTTGGTGTAGGGGGCTACTATCAGGGGAAACATCTACTGTGGTACTATGTAGGGATTAGGGCAGCGAGATGTTGGTTCACGTTGCACTTGAACTTATGCATGTCAGTACAGTTGGGGAAGCAGTGACCCGGAACGGAATTCCAAAGTCTAGCAGTTCTGGGGAAGAAACTACTGGAGTAGAAGGATCTTTTACATCTAGGGATCTCTACAGTGTGGGTGTGGGATTTTGCAGCTTGTCGGGTCTGTCGATTGTGTTCACGTCGTGGGGGCACAAGTGCTTGCAGTTCTTCAGAGCATTCACCATTATAATACTTGTAGAACAGGCAGAGGGATGCAACGTTTCGACGATGGGACAGAGGCTGAAGTTTTGATGCCAGTTTAGGGCCTATCAGATTTGCGACTCTCTTTTGAACCCTGTCAAGGAGCGAGAGACAAGTAGCCGATGCACCGGCCCAAATATGACAGCAATACTCCATACATGGGCGAATAGTGGCCTTATAGAGGTACAGGATACTTTCGGGTGTTAGAAGTTTTCTAGCACGGTAGAGAGAGCCCACCTTCCTCGCAGCGGCCCTGGCAATGTCCTCGATGTAACTGTTCCAACTAATGTTTCCAGTGAACGTTAGGCCAAGGAGCTTGAGAGACGTACTCTCAGATAAAGAGTCGTTGGCCATTGCTATAGGTGGTAGGGAAGGTTTCTTGTAATTATTGAATGAAACCAGTTTTGTCTTGGTGGCATTGAACGTTACCATCCATTTTATCCATGTGGAGGATTTTTTTTTTGTTTTCATCTAGGTCCTTTCTAAACTGAAAATGTGGGCAGCCATGTTGTTTTAGGTGCTGGGAAATTGAGCTTGTGTCGGCAAGTTAGGGTCAATCGTCTGGACGAAAGATGAAAGCAACATTATCTGAGGCCTTGTCAACTGCTAGACAAAGCCAAATGCTCCGAAATGGCGAAATCATCATAAATCATAGCTTATTTAATTATAACGTTAACAGGTATCAGGGATCAAGGGGGCAACTAGATTTACCCAAAACCGAACATTACAGCAGCTTTAATGCTGTAAGATATACGTTTTGTTGGTATGCTTCGGCATATCCGCAGTGAGTGCGTTTCAGCCATAACAAGCCAGAACGAGGGAGAATTAAATAACTTCAGGAAAAAAAGGTCAGGTTACACTCGAAACCTACTCACCACCGACTTCCACAGGGGTCAAACACACGGATATGCACCCATGTCAAATCCTCAAAAGAAGGAGTGACCCTGGGAAGGATAAACACCATAGGTCATTGATGTCCAAAAGGAAGTAAGAGTAGACCTAACTGGGCCCACCAAAGGAATAAATCGGTCAAGAAAACTCAGAAAAATAGAGACGCGAAGAAATAAAATCCCTAACTAGCACCCCGGAATGGAGTTTGTAGTTAAAATAAGGGGTAAACTGATAGAGGCACTATTACACACTGAATCGTGTCTCGCCCCTCGACACGTGATGTTTTGAGGAGTTAAAAACGCATGCAAGGGAGTTAAGGGATTCTAACCTAACAGTTACTTTCGGAAGGAAGAAAACCCGAAGAAAATATCTGGGTAACCCACAACCTAAACTATACTCGAAGTTACCCCTCTCCCACATTATAAGTAGAAGCCGACTAGAAAACAAAGAACTTTTGAAAGCGGCCAAGAAATTTGAAAAAAAATATATATACAGGAGCAAAGAGAAATTGTCACACACACACACACACACGCACACACACACACACAAATTTGTTGAAAAATTCAAAACAAGGAAAGCTTTACAAAACGTCACTAGAATCGAATGATTAAAAATAAATAAATAACTAAAATATTTTTTTATTACATTTTCACCCCAAACAAGGCACATTGCCACTTTGGTGTAGGGGGCTACTATCAGGGGCAGCAACTACTGGGGTACTATGTAGGGATTTGGGCAGCAAGATGTCTGTTCACGTTGCACTTGAACTTCTGCACGTCAGTACAGTTGGGGAAGCAGGGACCTGGAATAGAATTCCAAAGTCCAGCGGTTCTAGGGAAGAAACTACTGGAGTAGAAAGATTTTTTACATCTAAGGATTTCTACAGTGTGGGTGTGGGATTTTGCAGCCTGTCGTGTCTGTCGATTGTGTTCACGTCGTGGAGGCACAAGTGCTTGCAGTTCGTTAGAGCATTCACCATTAAATACTTGTAGAACAGGTAGAGGGATGCAACGTTTCGTCGAAGGGATAGAGGCTGAAGCTTAGATGCCAGTTTAGGGCCTATCAGATTTGCAACTCTATTTTGAACCTTGTCAAGGAGCGAGAGACTAGTAGCCGATGCACCATCCCAAATATGACAGCAATACTCCATACATGGGCGAATGGTATCCTTATAGAGGTACAGGATACTTTCGGGTGTTAGAAGTTTTCTAGCACGGTAGATAGAGCCCGCCTTCCTCGTAGCGGCACTGACAATGCCCTCGATGTAATTGTTCCAACTCATGTTTCCTGTGAACGCTAGGCCAAGGAGCTTGAAATACGTACTCTCAGATAAAGAGTCGTTGGCCATTGCTATAGGTGGTAGAGAAGGTTTCTTGTAATTATTGAATGAAACTAGTTTAGTCTTGGCGGCAGTGAACGTGACCATCCATTTTTGTTCCCATTCCACTACAGGTTGGAGGTCATCCTCTAGTGTTTCTGCCATTTCTTTAGATATAGATAAAATAAAATAATAATAATCGTCGAAAACATTAAAGATAATTAATATGATTTATAATTTCTGTAATATATATATACAGAGAGAGAGAGAGAGAGAGAGAGAGAGGCCGAAGAAGAACAATGTAATATGAAAGTCAAGTAAACAATCTACGGTTCTCATCACATTGTTCAAGCAGTGCAATTTAACACATTGTTTATAATTGATGTAATGAACGTGAATGCATCCGAGTACAACCGCACATGATTTGCTAATTAATCCATAAATACCGACTGGTAGAGAATCTTTGGAGAAGCATCAAAATATACGTCTTACGATGTGCTTTCAATAAGTTTCCGGACTTATTTTGTACAGCCGTTTAAAATTGGCGTAGACTCTGTAAAATTCAGTATGTTGTTGCTATACATCTTATGAGATTACTGCCCAATTTTTATAATTTCAGGTTCAAAAGAACAGTTATAATAGTAATAGGAATACACCCTAATAAAGCTTAATTGCCACAGCTGGTGAATTACAAAAATGCAATTTAGACGTGAGGGCACTTTAGAATGTCAATATGTAATAAAATCCTGTTTTTAACTCAGAAAAATACCACAAAAACGTCTGAAATCTTTCGGGCTGTTTTAGCACCATCTTTTATGAATCGTGCATCAATGTTTGTGAAGCATATGCCATTAAATGAAGGCAGGCAAATATGTAGTACGGCATAACTACGTTGACACTCCGGTTCCCGTCAAATCACCAAAGTTAAGCAACATTGAACCTGGTTATTATTAAAATGGGTGACCAATTTGGGAATTCCAGGCGCTGTATGTAGGAGGACATCGACACCTCCCTGCACGAGTTGCAAAAACCTAACGTCGTCATCTCCCCTAACGGGGATATACATGCGACTGGAGACTGCTTGTGAATTTCATACTCCCATAAAACTTCCTCCTTTGGAGGAAGACAGTTAAACTCAATTAGGATTAGTGCCGACCGACCGACGGTCTGTGAGGGATGAGGAGGGGTGTGGGAGGAGTAAAAAGTTAGAACCCCAGAGTTGATTAGCCAAGCAAAGAATTTAATGCATAAGGACCGTTGTGTGTCTATAAAGACAATAAGTGCATAGTTTGATGTTTGTGTTTGAACTGTACACACAATTAGTCACGAAGTACTGAAGATGCGGGAACTTTGCGTGAATGCACCAGTCCACAATTCCATCCTTGTCACAGACTATTTGATCAAGATTAGCATTACGACAGTTCCAACCTTCTCTATAGTGCAGAATTTCCTATCTGTGATTGATTATTCTCTAAGCTCAAGGAAAACCTTAGAGGCTGTCGTTGGGAGACAACTGAGAAAATTAAAGTGGCTGTGACGAGAGACATTGGCACACTCGCACAATATGATTTCCATTATGCCTTCCAGAAGTTGTTGGAACGGTACAACAAGTGCATTGTAGCTGGATGAGGTTACTTTGAAGAGGACTAGAGTTTCATGTGTGTACTAACAATAAAAGTGCTCATACGAAAAATGTTTGGAATCTTATTTAAGGTATTTCATAAGTCTCAGGTTTAAGATATACCAGCTTCGATCACGAACACCTGTTCAGTAAAGCGAGTTACTAGGTTATTACTAGTAGAATCGTAGGCGTTTAAACTAATATATATTTTTCGCGGGATATTGATAGAGTTTGTTACTCTTGTTTCATTTTTCATTGTTATATTGTTATTTACGGAACTGGGTAGTATATTCGACATAAATACGTTTACCAGCTTTTGCGCAAGAGGAATTTAAATAAATGGTTCTTTCAAACTTGTTAAAGATTATAAAAACAATGTGCTTAATGTTAGGGTGATTAGGAGTCAATGCAATACCTTACTATACATAGAAAGTAACTGAGATAATAGTCATTAACCAAGAATTAAGTAGTTCAATTAAACACCAAAAATACTGTCAACCATTAACCAAGAATACCGTAGTCCAATTAAACTAGGAATGGATATTAGACTAGCACAGCGTTTGATACCATTCTGTGTTGGTGTTGATTTCTTACGACAATCTACTGAAGCAGAAATACTAAGCGAAAAAATTCGATTTTAATCATAGAAGAATCTTTAATGATACTTATGTTATATAACGAGGACGCTTATTCAAGTGACGTAAATAAGCAGTAGAGTGAGTAGAATAATTGATAATAAATGACACAAGTAAATGAAAGTCTGAAGATCGACATCATTTCTAGAAGAAGAGAAGTATTGAATACATTAATTTCTATTATGTCTGTAATTGTAATACCACTCTGCTCTTAAAGCAGACATTTTTTAAAAGTAGATCTATAATGGAGTTGAAGCGCCAGTCACGTTGTGTATAACAAGATAAAACATAACTCAGAAAACAAAAGTATCCAACATAGGATTATTTTATTCCAGGTAAATAATTAAGTAATAAATAATTGATTTTCGAAGTGTCAGACACGTTGTGTAACATAAGAAAAACATACTTCAGAAAAACACTAGTATAATAAGCTCCTTTATTCCAAACAAACAACAGCTTTAAATCTGAAAACAGATAAAATAGATATAATAAATAATAGATTTTCGGTAAATTAGCATGCCAATTCCCACTTTTACTATTATGTTACGTCTTTTTCATTCATGGAAACAAAATATTCGTTCAAATTCGTGAAGTAAACCCACGGAATATTATTTGCATGAGAGAATAAGTAACTATTATTCATGTATTTCGGTATAATTTTTAAAAATAAAACTCTTTTTTTACAAATGAATAATCACTTATGAAGGCCACTCAAGGATAAGGGTAAATGAGTGCACGGTAGTCATTGAGATAATAGCGTAGTAATAGTAGTAAAAACTTGGTTAAATTTGATTATTTAATGGGACGGTTAAAAAAAACTTGTTTACGTTGAACTTGAAGATGACCATATTTTAGGCACTGAAAAGCAGACTAGCGGAACAGATTCAAACATTGCTAGCTTTGTTCATGGAATCCAGGTCTAGATTTAAGCCCAAATAGAAGTGGGGGGAAATATTGATAGTGGTTTTAGCTAGACGTTAATTTTTGTGAATCTTTGTTAAGGATGGGTCATAGATATACACTTGCCATGAAAATAACCATAGATCAAAAATAATGCTTTAACTGACATATAATTGGTTTTAAACAAATGCCGAATACAAATTACGACTATTTATTTGCGGATTAAAGAGGAACCTCAATATTATACTACGATAGGACAGAAAACTTTGATAATAAAATAGGAAAAGTTTTAAACAATATTCCGAAAATCTTTTTTAAGCTGTTTCATTTAGTTCTGATATATTTTCGCAGATGCATAAAAATGGCAGAAAACAATAGTTCGACGTGTAGATTGCTTTTTTAAATAGCAATTCATAATAATTTTACAAAAATAAAACGATTTCTAATACAATAAATGTTTGTGTGATTTATTCAGACATAAATAATTCATTTTATCTAATTCAATAAACGCCGATTTATCAAGTTTACCAATACACATAAATTCTAATCGGGAACACAAAAATACATCAAAATATTTCATTATGAAAATAGACGCTTACAAACACTACACATTAACACGCACACACTAACTCAAACACACTCATATATTTATATGTGTGTGTATGCACGAGTGTGTGTGCGTAGAAATAGGTTGAGAGATAGAATGAGTTAAAGATAAACCTGCTTGGTTTCCGTAAAGATTAAAAAGTACAAAACGTCAAAACTGATAAGAACATGAAATATATAAAATATTTTTACTTTTTCTATAATGTTTTACCAATGATTAATGTTGCACATATATACAAAATCGTATATATATATATATATATATATATATATATATATTCATACTTATTATTGATGGATGTTTCCCTGAAGAAATCAAGAAAAATCTATGAAAGATGCGTAATAATTTACAATAATATATGAATATCCTTAATAAATCTTTTTTTCTTTAATTTTTTTGCACAGGGAGATTTTAAATCAGTTTATCACATACACGCATATATGTAAACCCGCAGACACACATACAAACACACACACACATACACACACGCGCGAACACGCACACATATATATAAAATCTCTTTCTCTTTTTCTCTCTCTCACTCTCTCTTTCTCTCTCTCTCTCTATATATATATATATAATTTAAAGGGGTCAGAACAGTAGTCTAATGAGCAGAGTGTATTTTAATGTGATAGTAAAATTACTAATTTAATTAAAATACAAGAAAAGAACAGTGCTCGTTGTAATTCAAATATATAATAAGCTCGATAGGCAAATATCCTAGAGCTACTTTAACATTTAGTAATGTGATTGATAATTAAAAATTCAAATTAGAATTAAAAATTAAAAATCTGTTTCATAAGAAGGAACAACAACAAAGTCAATAATTTGTACGATCGTCTCGGAAACGATGTTTTTATTGTGACATACATTGAGCCACGGACAATAATTTTGGCATATAGTTTTTTTTAAACAAAGTCTCTTCATCAGCAAAAGTATTGGGCGGTTTTTTTTTATATGTAAAAGACACCATAAATAAACCTAGCAATTTTTAAGTAAGGCAGATGTATCTGGAAAAAATAAAAATAAAAAGGAACATGTTTACTTGATAAGAAAAGTAATATGGGTTGAAAATAAAAAATAGAATAAAATTATAAATTTGAATTTGGTTTAAATATAAGGTAATAATAATATGTTTTTAATAAAAGTTAAATTTTTATATATATATATATATATATATATATATATATATATATAAACATTATCTTTCATCTAGCAATTAATGATATAGATATAAAATTTTCAATTACTTTTTTTAAAATGCAGCAGAATGTACATTACATAAAATAAATCCAAGGTAATTTTTTGATTGAATTTAAATTAATTTTTTATACGTTACTTTGTAACATTTATAAAGGTGCACTTTGAAGACAAATAAATTTCAAATTGAATCTCGTGCCTTTATTTTTAAAGCCTATAGTAAAACATTTTGTTTAACAATTTCCATGCCTTGGATGAAATGCTTTTCTAATTTGTATCTTATCTTTTTAAGATTCTATTTTAAAACTCTCTTTCTCTCTATTTCAGTTTGTATTTCTCCTCACACCACAACTCATTTTTGCAAACCCCTCTTTGTATTATTACAAGTCTGAATATTCTCTCTCTGTCAGTTTTATTTCTCCTCACACCACAACTCATCTTTTGCAACCCCCTCTTTGTAATACAGGTCTGAATAATGAGAAAATTTGATTTTTTTTAACAAAAACTATAAAATAACTTTTTTAAATTAATTTTTTTAAACATCTTTCAGATTAGAAAATCTTTAAAATTTAATAAGTAACATATTTCATATAGGTTTCATCAACAAATATTCAGTAACGAGAAAAATAGAGATGACAATTTCAAAAGGACTGAATAACTGGTTACGGTCAATAGTAGTCCTCGCCAGCGAATGTCTTTGTTATTGTTATTCTATTGTTATTATTATTTAAAACATTTTGTGTCCTGCTCTTTCGCGCGAGGACTAATACACACACATACTCACACATACACATTTATATATATATATATATATATATATATATATATATAATTTTCAACAGCTCATTTCGCCGCAGTTCACACATACTCTGAAAGAGGTAGATTGAAAGCTATAGATACGAATTTCGCACTTGTTTAGACTCAATATAACACACCGAACTGAAAATTCAATACGCATATCACTTGCAGAGTACTCTGCCAGCTAAGCAACCACACCACATACGAGAACATTCATTAACTAACACAGTTTAATCAAATCACATCGAAATCTGATTGAGGAATATACTTATTTATTGTCAGCAAGTTGTGTAGCCATTAATCTACTAATTGCTCAGGCGGATGGCTCACAAGAAGGGTTTTATATTAGCTTGGAATATGTCATTCAACAAACCCAGTGAGCTAATTATATTAGATTTTGAATGTCGGATCAATGGTATAATATATATATATATATATATATATATATATATATATATATATATATATATATATATATATATATATATATATATATATATGAACAAATTTATTCCCAAATTTCAAAATGCTGTCTACTATACCTTCTTTCAGCATGTTAAAATATTCAATTCTTGACAGCACTTGTTCCGCAGCGCAAAATGGTTAATGTCATTATCATGTTATTTTTTTTTCATATTTTATTCCGCTCTTACCCACCAGAGAAATAAGAACTTATTAACTTTTATAGACAATAAAAGGAATATGGGCATGGTCGCAATAACTGATAATTGGAAGCGAAGTTGCAATTATGTTTTTTCTTTTAGTAACGACATTGAATTTTGTAATCACGTCTATGCTTCTTTTTTATTTCAAAGTTGTGTAGTCCTTATTCTTTTGATGTGTAAGGGCAGAATAAATAATAAAATTAACATAATTAATTACAGGAATTATTTTGAGCTACGAAACAGGTGCTATCAAGAACTGGACATTTTAAGATGTTGAATGAAATAAACAGTAAGATGGTCAATATCTTGAAATTTCCAACATAGACTTTTTATCATTTATTTGTATATGTTCTGTAGTTAGACCGAGCTTCATAAATCAAAAGATTGTTATAAATAAAAGGTGAAGTATAATAAAATAAGCATGTTTTCTATAACCCCCATATATATATATATATATATATATATATATATATATATATATATATATATATATTACTAACATTCAAAAAATTGAATATATGAGTGTATGTATATTTACAGATAGATAAATGTATTCTGTGTGTATAAACCCTGTGTATCGCTTTATTGCAGATCAATATTTTTTTAAATTTTATAATTGCTATTAAACGCAAAGAAGTAAAATTTGGTACACTGGAACAGCATAACAAAGTTTTTTTTGGCATTTGAACAAATATTTTGAAAGTTGTGCAAATTTTTTCTATTTTCTCGTTATTTTAAGTGTGTATATCTTTATTGAAACTGTCTAAAAGTGTATATATCGATAATAAAACAATCTCCTATCTCAATATTTCTATTTATATTAAATACAAAACGTATCCAGTAACAATAAACCAAAAACAAGAACGAATTTCTACATTATTTTGTTTAATGAAATACTTATTTATCAACTTAACACCCATGCTTGAAAATCACTTTGAATGCCTCTTGTCAACTGATGATGTTAATCGGCGGGTTTGAGATGATGTGATACTATAGGAAACTTCCAAAATCTTCCTCAAAAGTTTACTCTTCGACGAAAATTGAACATCTCCTTCATAACCTTTTATGTTTATTATTGACCAGAGCTGCTCAATTGGGTTTATATCTGGAGAACAAGGTAGCTATGTCATCAAAGTTTCTACAATAATGCCTAATAACTTAAGATAGTATATCGAAGCCTTGAGTGGGATGGCGCATTGTCGTGCATAAAAATCAATCTAAAACCATGACACCTCCGTCTCTCTGTTGACGATGGAGTGAGGATGGAGTGAGGGGGTGGTAATCTAGGTGGACTCCAAACTTTGCCCCGCCAATTTTGTCCATCAAGGGTTGCTCTGGACTAATCAGTGAAAAGAACATTTTCAAAGCTTGTTCTCATGTATTTCTGAGCCCAAACCAAACGTTTTTCCTTATAAGTTGGGTTTAAAACAGGTCTTGCAATATGCTTAATGTTTCTTGCAATTTGGTTCAGAAATGTCAGCATGTCTTTCTGGACAAGGAAAGTATTCCAACCTTGTCAAATATAGCAGCACTGTTGCTGCTTGGCAGCTTGATAAGTTGACGGCGAATTTTTCTAACACGACAAACAGAAATTGACTTTCTTGTATTTTTGTCCTTCCTTGCTTTGATGTTTGGATTTTCAACGAATGAAGACGATGTTCTTCGTTCTCTTCCAAGCTCCTTGTCTGGATCTACGAGAGATAAATCTTCTTCGAGGCCTGCAACACACATTCCTTTTTACTAGCTGTTAGTCGACTCTTTCTAAACATTTTTGCGGACCTGCGATAAGATGATACACACATAAAATTACCAGAAAATAGAAAAGTTAGTATTATTTTCAAAATATCTGTACAAATTCCGCAAACATCGGGAAAATGAGGCACCTTGTTATGCTCTTCTAGTGTACCAAATTTCAATTCTCTGCGCAATTTCTAAATTCAAAGAACCACCATCGTTTAATAAGTTCTTACGCCTGACGCGTATGTAGAAGACTATACTATGAGATTTCTCTCACAAGGTTTTTGCCCTCGGCAGAATGGAATGAAACCAAACAGAAATTACAACAAGCTCACCTTAAAACTTCAACGTAAATTTTATTACGGTAAAAAGGTCCATGTGCAAAAGATACGTCATCTTCAGCTGTCTGCCACTTTGGGCTGGTAACATTCTCGAAGGGAATAGTCATTCGTCTTCGATAAAGGCTGGATAGAATTCCCGCTGACGAAGTAGTGCGCAAGTTGGGTATGTTGAGGATGCTACTAGATGGGCATACATGAGGAGTCCTTGTAGAATCAATCCGTTGACGGACAAGGCAGGTCAAACCGTAGAACTTAAATTCGTCTTGGCAGACATTAAATTGAAGCACAAGCGTGCAAATATAAATTCGCCCTGCTTAAGGGTATTGGTAATTGTAATAATAAAGTTCCGCTCCACATTTCGGCATTTGAAACGTCTCGAAGCAGCGAAGTATTTTCACTGCCTCGATTCGAGTCATAAATCCAGGCTGTTCCTCCTGCGTCTTTTTGGATTCTGATCTGAAAAGGGAATTTGGCGCCGATAACATTATCGGCAGTTAGTTATAGCATGCAATTTGATTGGTTCAATTAATTTCGTGGGCGGAGAAACCGTCTTATTAAAAGTTTGCCTATTTCTGCAGAATTTCTTACAGTAAAAGCTGTTTTGAAGCCCGCATGTAAAAATAACTTTTATCTCACTTCAAGGTACCTCACTTCTTGCGCTATTCTCACTCCGTGTAAAATCAAATCCATTCGGGAACAGAGTACTGCTCGGGGACAGTTTCTGAGCGGTACTTTTTTTTACACAGAAGCAACGTTGCTAGATTCTTCTACGGTATATTTATAAAATATAATTGTCACAACTCTTATCATAGCCCCTGTAATAAAGACCTGCCTGACTACAACAAGAGAGGACTTACTTTTCTGATTCCTATTTTTCTGTAGCTAAGAGTAAAGGGAACACTATACCTGAACAATGTGTCTTTCCTAGCGCATCCAATCAAAACACCTCCAAACTTCAAGTGTATTATAAACAAAATTTATTGCGCAGTCTTCTTAGATGAAAAATATCTTTTACAAAAGCTACCTAATCCACTAGCTGTTTTAGATCTATGCGTGGTAGTGCTCATCGTCCAAACCAGCGATCTCTTTAACCATATTTCTCGAATCGCAACCGAGATATTCAGAGTTATCTACCTGATTGAGTGGTGTTCTGTTGCAACTGGGACGGTCTGGTGGAAAGACATATATTTTTTTTTAGTTGCATTTGTATACAGCTCAATCATTACAGCTGACCTTTCCAGGATATATAGCTTTGTGTTGCGTTTTGACAATGCTAATTCAGAAAAGTAATCTTAGTACGTTGTATATTTCTGTTTTACATGAAGATCCTTTCAACTGTCGTCATCTCATCCATTTGACACAAACGGTGTCATTAGTGTAATTAGAGGTGGATTACTGTGTGGAATAGAAAACTTCTTCGGCGGTGTTATTTAAACTGTAAACCGACGCATGATACTGAGATTTTTTCTGGTTGACTACGAATCAATTTCAAATCGGTTACCCTTAAATTCAATCGGTATTTTCTAACCCTGTTGACCCATTAAGTAATTCTTTTAACCCCTGATCCGTCAATCAATATCTCGATGTGTCAGACTTTCAATAAATTGTAAAGTTTTATCTTGATATTTTCTAAATAACATTTGCATCGCTAAACTCGCTTATTAAGTGAACGCATCTTAATATTTTCTTCCGTTTTTTTAGTTGTTGTTTTGCGATTATTTAATTTACTATTTATATTATATTTACACCAAAAGAAACAAAAACAAATTAAAATTATTCCGCACTTACTGAAAGTAATTTTATTTAATTAGTCAGTATTATATTTCATCTTTAAGTAATAGCAACACAAATTTCAGGTAGAACTGAATGAACATTTCTAAAAATCTTATTCGCACTTATCTTATAAAAACAAAGAAAGATAACATGAAAAGAAAATTTATTTGCCAGAAATCTTTAATATTTTCATATAAATTATGAAGATTTACGTGCGGACACTGAAATCTACTTATAACTGTTTTTTGTTTGTTTTTTTTTCAAATATCAAACAAGTCTATTTGACATAATGGATAGAGAGTTCACTAATAAACATGCAGACCGAATGACTTTCTTGGTCAAGTCATATTGACAACTCAAAAATTGTACTTGACGCACCTCTTGTTATAACTCAAGCATTCTAACGAGATGATCATGGGTTAGTGTAATAATCCTAAAAGAAGGGTAGTATTATCTCTTACGCTGCAGTTTAGTATCTAACGAAAAAAACTGTTTTTGTAGTTTCCCGGCTGGGATCGACTTGACTAATTTACATAAATATCGGACACTTTCTTTTTTATTCCTTTAATATGTCTCATCAGCTATGAAAGAGTACGATAAACTATTAAAAACCCTTTCCTCACAGAAAATAAAGTATTATTTAAAAAAAAAAAAAGCATGATGACTTGTTTGAAAGAAGTTTACTAAACCATACAGACGTTTTTGTCATGAATCACAGATCACGTGTTTACTGCTTTGTACCAAGAATTTACAACGATTCAGAAAATTACTCACACACTCTTACAGTTTGATAGATAAAAGAGAGCTTCTCTGGTGGCACCTAACTTTACTTCACTTAACAATTAAATATTAGAAACCTTTTCAGGATAAATCAATTTCCAAGAAAGACGAAATTGATAATGTATATCTATATATCTATCTATCTATCTATTTATCCATCTATCTATCTATCTATCTATGTATGTATGTATCTCTCTCTCTCTCTCTCTCTATATATATATATATATATATATATATATATATATATGCAGAGTATCACAAACGCTGCTCAGATTTCTGCAGATATTCAAGTATATCTCTGCACAATGAAAAGTAGTTTGTGTTCAGCTTATATAACAGAGTTTATTTATTTTCCACCCTAACTTGCTCCAAATATAATTATTAAAATATAAACCCTTTCCAACAAAGTGAGTACACCCCTAAGAAACTACATCCCTAAACGTCGAAATTGAGTACTGCTTGTCATTTTCCCTCACACATGTCATGTTACTATTAGTGTTACTAGGCCCATGTGTGTATAGGGAGCAGGTGTGTTCAAATTTGTAGTGCAGTTCTCACACTCTCTCGTACTGGTCACTGAAAGTTCTAACATGGCAGCACATGGCAAAGACTCTCTGAGGATCTTAAAAAAACATTGTTGCGCTACATGATGATCGACAAGGCTACAAGAAGACTGCTAACACCTGGAAACTGAGCTGCAGAAAAGTGGCTAAGATTATCCAGAGTTTTAAAAAGCAATCTCCACAAGAATAGGCTTCTGGTAGGTCGTCTTAAAAGCACATCTAAATGCGTTCTTTGAAAGATCCGCGTAGGAATGCTGTCAGCAATGCCGCAGAGATTGAAGAGGTAGCTGGTCAGCCTGTTAGTGCTCAGACCATACGCCGCCCACTACATCCAATTGATGTACAACGCTGTCAACCCAAGAGGAAGCTGCTTCTGAAGATGACACAGAAAGAAAGCCCGCAAACAGTTTCCTGAAGACATGTCAATTAAACACATGGATTACTGGAACCATGTTCTATTGTCTGATGAGATAAAAATTAATTTGTTCGGTTTCGATAGCTACAAGCATGTATTCCGGCGATAAGGTTGGGAGTACAAATAAATATGTCGTGCCTGTAGTCAAGTATGGTATGGAGCTACATTAGTGTTGCGAGTATTGGAGAGTTGTATTTCATTGAAGGAAACATGAATTTCAATATGTACTGTGAAATACTGCAGCAGAACATGATTCCCTACCTTCCAGAAACTAGATCGTAGGACAGTGTTCCAACATGACAATGACTCAAAATACATCCGCGAGTCAAGCACTGCTTTATTGAAGAGACTGAGGCTAAAGTTGCTGAACTGGCCAAACATATCTCCAGGCTTGAAGACAATGGAAAATTTTTGGGTATCCTCAAGCGGAAGATGGAAGTTCGCAAAGTCTCCCCGACATCGTCATGGAGAAGTGGAAGAACATTCCAGTGGTAACCTGTGAAGCTCTGGACTCTCCATGCCCAGGAAAATAAAGGCCGTTCTAAATAATGATGGTGGCCACACAAAATATTAACAGATAACATGGTGTATGTTAATATTGAAATCTTCTCCTAAGGGGTGCACTCACTTTTGTTTGTAAGGGGTTTAGTTTTAATGGTTGTATTTTAGTTATTTTGAAGAGAAAATGAATTAACTTTGTTATGTAAGCTGCACAAATACTACTTTTCATTGTGTCAAAGTTTAATTTTGTCAGTGCTGTCCAATTGAAGAGATATACTTAATATCTGCAGAAATGTGAGGGTTGTACTCACTTTTGTGATTCACTGTATATATATATATATATATATATATATATATATATATATATATATATATATATATATATGCCCAAAATATCTGGCCTTGATGGGAGGGAGACTAAAACTTGCTGCTATGGTCTCAAATGATCTGAAATAACAGCAAGGGGGACTTAATTCCAAATATTTCTCACAAGTTATATCTCCCCTCTTTGATTTTCATACATAAAATAAATTTCATAGCGTATAAAGATTATTTGATACTGGAAATATTCACAATCGTACCCTATTTCCAAAAGAGGGAAATATAACATATGTGAAATATTTGGAATCAAGTCTCCCCATTGCTGTTATTTTTAGCCTCCTCTTCATCAAGGCTAGAGCTTTTGGGGAAATATCAGATATTTTTTTAATTCATATGCAAAACTAGGAAAACAAATGACTAATATATAATTGAAATATTGGTAACGGTGCAGTAATTTTCATCCCATAAAAATTCTTTAAAAATGCTACTATTATAGCTTTTCGAGTCTGCTGAAAACGAAAACAAAATTTTCAATCCCAGGAAACGAGTAATTTAAATGACATGAATAAACTATAGTTTTAAAAAGTAGGGGGCCACTTTTCTAAATTATGTTAACGTAAAATAAACACCCACTTTATAGCCAAGGTGACCATAAAGTGGGTGCTCATTATTTGTTTAAATTAATATAGGAAATTATTCCTCAGTTATTTAAAACAATAAGGTGCGACATTAACGGATCATTCAAAATAGTCACCTACACGCACCATGCCATTAGCAAACTTTTATTTGTTTAATTCTGATGAATAGTTGTATACAATGGTATATATAATTTTCAGAACGTGAAAGATTATATAATAATTTCCACAGCCAAACAACGTCGAAGCCCACAAGAACTAAACAACTAAACAGAGGTCAAAGACTCGAGTTTCGTCCTCATTTGGGCTCATCCTTTAGACATCCGCATCATGCAAGAAATTCTATTAACTAACACAGATCAACCAATATATATATATATATATATATACTTGTTTATTGTTATATAAACATGCTCACATCCCGCTGCTACAAATAGCCACTTGTTTCAATCAACCAACAGATATCATCAGGCAGCGACTTGACTATTCAAAAGTTCAATGAATAGTCAAGTCGCTGCCTGATGATATCTGTTGGTTGATTGAAACAAGTGGCTATTTGTAGCAGCGGGATGTGAGCATGTTTATATAACAATAAACAAGTATTATCAGCTCTTTTTATTGAGCACTATCTAACAACCTCGTTGAATTCATTAGTCCATTACTTTTGAATATAAAAAAACCCCGAGTATATATATATATATATATATATATATATATATAAGAGTAAATAGTTAATAAAACATGTTATAAAACACTTTGAAAAAGAGTTAAAACATATTTAATCTGATAATCTCTTATTATAAGCTCTTTCTCCTACTTGGTTTTATCGAGCTTTTACATCTGGTTGAGATTAATTTATAAATATTAATTTTTAATATTTATAATATACTTTTGTTTTACCATCTTGTAGCATGTTGTTAAATCTAATTGTAATTCTTATTTTATATATATATATATATATATATATATATATATATATATATATATATCGGTCGAAAATTATGTGCTTTGTAAGGTATTCTTGTTTTTTTTTTCAAAATACTTTTTGCATTCCTACACGTCAACACACAGAAAATAAATACAGAAAAGATATAAAAATTTATATATTTTTCGTATTGATTTTTTTATTCATACATATTTAAATATATACTATGAGGTTTGGGTGATGAGTGCAACAAAATTGCGTAGTAATGGCCTGTTTGGTTTTATATTGTGTGGATAGTAATATGGGATGTTATCATTTTATTATATATAAGTTTGTATTTTACACTTTTATTTAATCATTATTTAAAATTTTTGTTTACATTGGCAGAAAATGAAAATTAAATTTTCAAAAAGACATTTATGCATTTGCAAATCGTACGTTTATTCGATAAATCAAACCTATTTTATTTTAATTGGCGTGATACTTTGCCGTTGATTATTTCTCTTGGAACAGAATGTGTTAGAGATAAGTGGTCTCCTTTGTGTCATTTCATTGTGTAGATATCTTACAGTTCTGTTCAAGTAAGACGCCTAAACGAAAAAGTAAGTCTTAATAACATGTAAATAGAAAACACACACTCACAATTCTTAGATAATTCGTAGACATTTATTCAGAGGACACCTCAATCTATGGAAACACTTCAAAGGTCAGCAATAAGCAAGGTCTTTCCGATTCTCTCTCATCTGATCTTGAGTACATAATGCATTAGAGAAAAAGTAGCTTGTTATTTTTAATGCATCGCACACCAAACTTTTCTCCTATTATAATTGCTCTGACCACCATCACGCCCCAATTGAAATGATAATAATAATTGCTCTGACCACCATCACACTCCAATTGAAATGAATGGTCCTCGTCTTGAGGAATTTCCATGTCTTGATAAACTTTTGAGACGGAAAGTCACTCTTAATTTGAAATGGAAAACATACATCAAATATGTTACCAATATCGCTGGAAAAATGGTTGGATCACTCTATTACTCCAGTAGTTACCTCACTGCCGATGCAATCCTCTACCTGTATAATACCCAATTACAACCTTAAATGGAGTACTGTTGGCACATCTGGGAAAGAGATGCTCAGCGCACCCTATCCATTCTACAAAGAGATCAAAACCGGTATCGAAATCTAGTAGGCGGTGCCATTTTCTCTTTCCTGCAACCTCTTTCCTGTGGGAAAGAGGTTGCAGGAAAGAGAAAATGGCACCGAAGAGACGTTGCAAGCCTGTCTCTGCTTTTTCGTTATTTTCATGGCAAATATTCGATTGAACTTTAATCTATGGCCCCTCCCTGGCTAACTTGCACAAAAGACCCGACTAACTACAACGACTATATACGATTTCCTTCACTATCTCTCAGTTTTGTTGCATTCCAGGCCTTAAAGTTGGATATCAAACGGAGTACTACCCGCAGCTGATGTTTTGTTACTACTGAAAAAGGACAAAAGCTATACAAACCTGGCATGATGATATACTATGTAAATGGGGACTATGCTAAACAGAACGGATAAGCCTAAAAAGATTTGTTCGATTACTAAAAGAAACATTTTCAATGAAAGATGCTCACCCCTCTCGCCAGTAAACTCAATTATGTTTCTAAATTTTATTTGTGTTCTGTCGTCCTATGAAACGAAATTACTTTTTGGCCATCCGAATATATGAAGGTTTCGTTGCCATATGTCCCTTAGTTAAAAGCCAAATGGCTTCATTTAGCGTAAACGTATTGTTGCTATTGTCTTAAAAATAATCAACTTAGGTCCGTTTGGGAATCCACATTTTAATTATTTGCCAATGACATCTATGTACTGTAACGCGTTCTTTCATGTGAAGAACAAGCCAACTTAAATTAGAAAACAATTCATCATTGGCTTTCATCCAATGCACCGGAAGACTAAATTTTACGCAAGTTCACATCGTAGGCTTCAATGCACCGGTTTCAATGAAATCTGACTCATATATCCCGTAAAAGATAGTTTTGTTTCAAATACCCTCGAGTTTGCTTTTCGGTTTGGTTAACATTATTCAATGGCGGAAAAGCTATTGACGGTAATTTTATAACAGACATAGTGTCTCCTGTTTCGACACAAGAAATAGTATTCAAGTTAAAGTCTACATCTCTAAATTATCGACTGTCTCTTTCTTATCGGATAGATCAATAACTTCTAACACATATACAGACAGGAAAAAAGGACAAAGCTGTCTTATTCTAAAAGACTACGTTAGAACTGTCTTTTTCTGCTTCCATTCATCATATATAATCAATGTGTCATACATTCTCTAATGGGCAACTCCAACATAAATTAAACATAAGTTTAGTTAATGAACAATAAATATGCAATAACTATCAGTAAAATATTTAGATCCTTACAATAATATCCGACGTTGATCGGGATTTACTTACAAACACTATATATATTTTACAAACTTATAACACGATACTACATTTTAAATATATTAACTACTCCATGCTTTCGATGACTAATATGTTTTAGACGATCATTACATTTTTAAAAACTCTCTCAATTAATTGATTTTTAAATATTGCTTCAATTTCTTTAAGTTTTTATTTTCTTCCAATATCCCTCAATTAAGTTTGTTTCACGGATACACTTCTTGGTCACTGTATCGTGTTTTGTAAATATACAATAGAAAAGTTGTCGGTCAGAAATATATATATATATGTATGTATATATATACATATATATATAAAGAAAGAGAGAGAGAGAGAGAAAGAGAGAGAAAATAGGAGAGTGACGAGAAAGATCCAGTAATTGAAAGATTCTGTTAAAACCGGATTCTGGCCCTATTTTAATCGTTTATATTCAATTTATAATAAATAATATAACGTATACTTTTAACATAATTGCAGTATAGAGAGTTGTCATTAGAAAAGCGGAAATCTCGACTCGACTGACTTGCGTGCGAGAGAAAATATATCTTCCTCTCTGTCTTGTATGCTCTGTCTCTTTTTCTTTCTTTCTTTCATTCCAAGTTCCGTTTCACATGTACTCGAATGTCCTATTCCAGGTGCTATCGTCGACCCTAGCTACAGAGGACGACATACGCCAGCAACTTAACCCTTGAATTCTTCTTGCACTTATCAACCTTCACAGCAAAATCACAATTTTTAACCTGCAGGGGTAACCCAGGATATATTAAAAAACTGCCACTTAGAATATCAGCAACTTTCCAGTGACATATGTACTGAGAGAGAATTCTAATCAGAATAATATAGAGGAAACAACTACAAACAATAGAATAATTTAATTCATCTACAACGACATTATGCATCCGGATAATATTATCTATGAATTAAAATTTAATAAAACAAGTTAGTATGTTAAGTTTTAGGGGAGGTGTTATGTATAAGGCTTCCTTAGTCGAAAATGGAGACATTTAGAACAGCTCTCATTTTTAAAATAAATACTACATAAAGATACGCTTTTTGCAAAGCTAATTGGTTATTTTTTGAAAAGCTGTCTTTAACAGTGTGTATCACGTATTTGATTTATCAGGCGAAATCATTTGAGAACATCATCTAGGATAAAAAATGTAGACTGAATAATGCAAATCATACTAATCATCAATCCTTTAGTGTGGTTTCAAGTGAGGCCAACATCATGACACCTCAATCTTCCAAGTCAACTTAAAAGCCAGCGCTTGTGGAAATAGCATGTCACACCATTCAGCGGCAATCACTGCCTCGATACGAGTCCAGAACTGGGAGCATGCCTTTTCCAACACCAAAGACAATAACCGTGGCTGAAAACCTTGTTTTCATCACCCTTGGCACGTCCATGTTACTCCTGTAAATTTAAAGATGGATTTTGAGTGTGCTGGAAATGGTTCTCCTAACTTGGATCGATAGAGTGCATCATGAAACTTTCTGTTCCTATCTCACACAACAGTTTAATCACTATTCTTTCAGTCTATGCATAAACTCTTAAAACGAATGAGGATGGACATATTGTGTTTTTACGAGTTTCTACGCCCCGTTGTTGCAACTACACGAATTAATGAAAAAAATTGTTATTCTTGTGAATTGCAATGCCTGTGTTGAGAAAAACTATGAGACCTGGAGTGGTCTTGGCCGCTATGGTATCGGTACCATGAATGCGAATGGCCTTAAGCTACTAGAGCTGTGTTCAGAATTTAATATTTCTATCTGTAACACTTTTTTCACCGCAGACTGAAGCACAAAGCTACTTGGACACATCCCCATTCAAGGCATGGTGACCTTGTTGACTTCATCATAACTCGGAAACGCGACCGTCGAGATGTATATACTGTTGGTGTACTGCGCAGTACTGAATGTGACACCAATCACAAGTTCGTGAGAGAAACGTTTTATCTACGAATTCGTAAGGATGTTCGTCATAGTGGTGTTAAGGTGCCTAGGTGTATTGATGTCGCTAAGTTAAACTTGTCTGAAGTTGAAAAGAGTATGGTGGAAAAACTTGATAATCTTGCATTTGATGGCACATGGGTGAATTTCATCTAATTCTGATGAAGTTTTGCCCTATAAACGGGACTCCACGTAAACATATATGCACATATGTAACTAATACTGTTTGTACAATAAACATACTATATATATATATATATATATATATATATATATATATATATATATATTACTTAAGTTTACCCCTTATATGTTGCCACTTGGACGTAAGAGGCTACTATTTAGGACCATGTCAAGGAAAGATTAACACTACGTTGGTTTACGTTACATTTAAACTTCTGCATATCAGTACAGTCAGGAAGCAGGTAGGAGGAAGGGAATTTAAATTTTATGCAGTTCGAGGGAAGAAACTATTAGAGTAGAAATCTTTCTGGCATTTTGGGTCCTCCACTATATGGGGGTGAGATTCTTTGATAAGCGGTTTGTCGGAGATATGTGAGTCGAGGGGGCACTAGTGCAACGAGTTCATCATGGCACATTCCATTCAAATACTTTTAAAACAGACACAGAGACACAACATTGTGGCGATAGGACAAGGGTCGTCTTAGTTGACAAAGTAGGGCTTATTAAATCGAAAACTTTTTGTAGATCTTAATGCTGAAGGAGAGGCTAGTGATAGATGTGCCAGCCCAGATGTGGCAATAAAGCTCCATGCGTGGGTGAGTGCTGGCCTTGTAGAGGTGCAGGATATTCTCAGTTGTGAGTAATATTCTTGTTCGATAAATGGAACCCACCTTCTTGCAGCAGCCTTCACAATGTCCTCAAAGTATTACAATATATGTGTGTGTGTGTGTGTGTGTGAGAGAGAGAGAGAGAGAGAGAGAGAGAGAGAGAGAGAATGTGTATGAGTACAATTTTTAACATAAACTCAAGGAATTTTTAATTGACAGACTTGCTTGGGATTTGGTATATAGAGTATTGAGATATGTAGAAAACTAATAAACCCGTTTACATCCGGACAAAATCTTGCTAAACGTGTTAAACTTGAAAAATTGGTTCGTGGGAGTTAGGGTTAGTCAGGGTGAGTCATCAAATTTTTTCCTGTTTGCTGTTTCACGAATGCATAATTGTGAATCGTTCTTTTGAGAAATCCTTATATTAATAATAAGCTGGTTTGAAAACACTTTGTAAAATGTGTTAAGCTGGCATTGTTATCCTACTTGACTCATTGTCTTTAGGTTTGGGTTTCGATCTCAGCTTGAATATTTTTTTTTACTTACAATTAGTGAGCTGTTTCAGTTTTTGTATTAATTAAAATAAATATTTATGTGTTTTTTACGACCAGGCAACGTCGGGCCGCCTGCTAGTTATTAATGAAACTACACATTGGCTTATAATCATTCGCAGAAGGTGAAGATGTTATCTTCATAAGCGATCTCAACAACAATCGGCTTTCTATTACGCCATGTGTTATTGGAAATAGAGAAAAATATAGGAAATGTAAAAAAAATAACATACTTTGAATGAATCTTTAAAAAAAAAATGAAAAAAACATGTTTTCGTTTTACAACATTTAGACACGTATAGCACGCTGGTACTATCTCTCGATATTGATCAAAATTAGAAAAACTTATACATGTTTATCAAATTATTTATTTAGTATGAAACATTCCGATTTTTGAACTGGCAATAAATATAAGGATTTGCTAATAATAACTTGAAGATATAATAGTTTTTGATCAGTAGACAAGATGCTGACGACGGTCGGCAATTAATTATTTAAACGTTTATGGGCAAACGAAAGAAACCCAATACAAGTTGTAAAAATATATTTAAATTAATCAATATAAGATATGAAATTTCCTTTCTAATGAAATATGAAAAATATGATATTATCATTATTGTTATTATAGAATTATGATTGATTGAAGGTAATTTTAATGTGCATATACATAACTTTTTATCGCGTCTCTCTTTTAATAACGTGTGCAATATAATACGCGTATATCACTTGAAACTGAGTAGACTAAAATACAAAAAAAATGTAGGATGAAAAAGGAGGTAGAAGTGTGAGAATGAAGCGAAAGTTATATTAGCACGAAAACGATGAAAGGAATGAGGGAAATTAAAACAGATTGCGATAGAGGTTAACTTAAATCTTCATAAATACTGATATTAACACGGTTCTATTTTAATAAAATATGTATTTTTGTATAAAAATCTGTAAAATACAGATACAAAAATAAACCAATTTAATAAGAGTTGATTCGCATGAACGAGGTGATGCTTTCATTTCGTGTGATTATTTGTTGATCAAATAAGTTTTTCAGTAATTTTCTTGCTAAAATTTTATTGAATTCAAAATAATAGATAGTTGTGAAATTTATAATTAAAGAAAATAGACTTGTTAATTAAAATTATGTAAACAATATATCAAATAAAATACGCACCAGGTGCGCTCGGAAGCTAAATTACAACACGATGTTACCACAGTAAACAACTATTTTACTTGTTTTAAATTTATAATCTGGTCAATGGTATTAATAAAGAAAATAAATTCATAAACGAACAATCATCATCATCATCAACAACAACAACAACATCAACATCAACATCATCATCATCATTTTTAGAGGATCTTTTTGAACCCAGTCACATATATACACACTGTTGTTTTGCGATTTAACAGAATCAGATGATTGTCTTTAAGAATTTGTCCTATGTCTGCGCTGATGGAGGAGAAGCAAAAGTTCGTTTAGAAGACAAAATCTGACGATTTATTGCCGAATTATTGTCTAATTTATTGCGTAGTTAAAATTGTTCCTCTAGATTACACGAAAATAGCACGAGCCACGGGGTCGTATCCATTAAATTGTATTTAAATTATAAATTCAAAATATTAATCTTTAGATTAAATCATATTTGTGTAATACAAATATTCATCTGTTAGTAGAATGTTTTATTCTAAATAGTCTATTGTGTCAGGTTTATCAGCATACGCGTGAAATCATACACATAGATAACAAAAATAATTTAATAAGAGTTGATTCGCATGAACGAGGTGATGCTTTCATTTCGTGTAATTATTTGTTGATCAAATAATTTTTTCAGTAATTTTCTTGTTAAAATTTTATTGAATTCAAAATAATAGATAGTTGTGAAATTTATAATTAAAGAAAATAGACTTGTTAATTAAAATTATGTAAACAATATATCAAATAAAATACGCACCAGGTGCGCTCGGAAGCTAAATTACAACACAATGTTACCACAGTAAACAACTATTTTACTTGTTTTAAATTTATAAGTTAAATATATTTCGGAATCAAACTCCATGCTGAGTATTTTGTATAGCTTTCTTTCTTTTCTTTTTTTTTTCTTTTTTACCATGTTGTAAAGTTGGAGAAAGAAAAGTCAATGAGTAAACATTCGCGCGTTGTCTCTCAGCGGTTGTATTCTGAAATGTTGGAACGGTTCATTGGCTACGCGAGATTTAAATCTTTTCAAACGCACCTTATGCTTATTTTATTTTATTCAAATTAAATCAATGCGGAACTCACAGCCCTCACACATACACACACACACACACGCATATGTGTGTGTGTGTGTGTGTGTGTAAATTGGGTAGAATTTAGTTATTTATGAGGACGGCTCAACAAGAATTTTTATACTTTGAATTTGCAAGCTAGATGTTGTATTCAACCGGGAAGCAGTCAAGCAGAACAGTGTCTCATAAGCGAGCAGCTCTGGTAAAGAAGCTTTGTTCATGGAATCTAAGTTTAGATTTAGACACACTTAGAGAGTTGAGAAAATCGATTATAGTGGCAGTAGGTAGTCGAGTGTTTTTGTAATTCGGCATGGGGGAATCATAGATTAGAGTTCAGTCAAGCACTTGCCATGAAAATAACGACAGAGCAGTGAAAGGCTCGCGACATCTCTTCTTTGGGGGAAAAGAGGTGAGAAGTTTACCTTTCGATACAATAATATTAACCAACATCTTTTCCGTCATGGCACCACGTACTCAAGATCAGAAATGGGAGAATGAGAAAGACCTTAATCATTGCTGGTCTTTGAAGTGTTGCCATAAATTGTGATGTCGTCTACATGATTGTCTACGAATGATCTAAGAAGGTGATTTGGAAGGTCATTGATAAACATCAGGAAGAGAGTTTGACCCGGTGTTAAACCGTGAGGGACGCCAGCATTTATGCTATGAGCCTCTTATTAGTGCCCATCAACGACTACTCTTATAAGCCTATCAAAGAGAAATAATTGAGTGGACATTTCTTGCTAATCCATAGCTGGCAATCTTGTGAAATAGACCATTATCTCATAGGTTATAAAAACTTTGATATAATAACAGCTATTGCTCTAGAAACGAAGACCTTGTCGAGAGATATGCTAATCCTGTATGACATAACAAATAGTTCATAAGTTATACATCTAGCAAAACGGAAACGATATTGCATATAACTGATTACGTTATTTTTTCTGAGGCGATTGACCATTTCTGTTTTCCAGCAGCTTTCTCATTATAGACAGTAGACATATTGGTCTGTACTAAGAAGAAGATGCAACGTTGCAGTTACAGACAAAAAAGGAAATAAATAAATAAAAATTCGAATCAACATCTTTCCCTTTTTAACAAAGGCATTTATTACGTTACTTTCCTGTCTCGAGACAACAATTCTTCGCTGCCACATCCATCTAGTCTGGTCGTTATTCTCGCCTGTTTTTTTTTTTTTTGGTTTATTTTTACAAGGTGATCACCACGTCTCAAGGCCCCTCGGGGATAAGGGTTATCGCGTTTACAGTACGTTAATATTGGAGATTTGATAAAGTGCCTTACTTAAGGGGGCGGTTCATCAGGAATGTGTTTATGTTGGACTTAAAGACATTCAGGTTGTAGTCAGGTGGGAAACAGGCAAACAGAACAGAGTTCCACAGGCGTATACTTCTAAGAAAGAAGCTTTGTTCATGGGATCTACGTTTTGGTTTTGGCACAGATAAAGTGTGCTGAAAATCTTTGACAGTGTTTTCAGCTAGACGAGTGTTTATCGTGAAAGATTGACGAGGGGGACCAGAGATTGGAGCTCAGACCAGCACTTGCCATGGAAGTAACGATAAAACAAAGATAGGCTCGCAACGTCTTTCCTGTGAGAAAGAGGTTGCAGGGAAGAGAAAAGAGCATCCCTCACTAAGCCACAAAGCCTATTTTGTACTCTGTCAAGGCAGGATAGGCTGTTTTTAGCAGCTCCTGCCCAGATGTGGCAACAGTACTCCATCCTTGGACGTACTTGGCTTTTATATACCCGGCCCATTCTTTTCCTCAACTTTAAACGTCCATTTTCTTCGACGCTTTTTCTTTTCTCCAATCACGTGGCGCATCCCCCCTGCCGCCGAGCACACTTCCCAACATGCGCGTTTTTCGGCTGCTGCTGCTGCGAATCTCTTCGAAAGCCAGCCATCCTTTGCTGCTGCTGATATTTTTCCATGCGCTCATATGCACCATGTTACAAAGAGACGTATTTGTATTAAAAAGTCACAGTAAAGAAAAAATATTGAACATCTTAGAAAGGATCGTATAGCTAAACAGTGTTTATCGTAACTTCATAAGACTTTAAATTTATTAATCTCAACTGACTCTTCCTTCTGTATTCTCTCTGTGTAAATATAAATATAAATACATATGTTCTTGTGTGTGTATGTATGCGCATAAGCGTACGTATATGTGTACATTTAAGAATTATTTTCTTATTCAAGCAAGTTATTCTTGATTAATATTTGTTCAATTTTACTTTTAGTTTTATTATTTAATTTTGATAACATTTTCTAAAACTGTTCACTCAACGTTTATTATGTATTATCGCTTAATAAAATAAACGTTCATAAAATTAGCAAATACTAAAAAAATAAAATGTACTCACATAAAAATACTTAATTTTCTTCTCTCACAAAAATACACATAATTATCATGGTGACGTCATTTCCTTTTAGTCAAATATGATAGTTTCAAAATAAACAGATTCCTATCTCCCTATGGGATTAAATGCAATAGTCCTGAACGTTATTAATGCTTTAAAGTCCAGTCATATTTTATTAAAATTGCTGCTGTTTGGAATCGAAAATGGCAAGTGTTTATATGGCTGGAAATTTAATCTTCTCCGGTGTGCTTTTTTTAATATGGCCGACATTTAGTTTTATTTTGTACTTTTTGTTAAAATTTGAGACCGGCGTGCGTATAGGAAAATGATTTACAATGAAATTTAGATGATCAATTATTTTGTGATGCAAATCAACCGGTTAACCCATTTAAAACAGAAACTATTGCTTGAGGAAATTCGAGCTATTAAGATTATCCGATACAATTTTTAACTTTTCGGTTATCGATTTTATTAGTATTCTCTCAGATTAAAGCTCTGGAGACTTTTCTGGTATCACTATTAATTCAATTAAGATGTATATATATATATATATATATATATATATATATATATATATATATATATATGTGTGTGTGTGTGTGTGTGTGTGTTAATATACATATATATTATCGTTCAATATTCAAAAATGTTTCTTTTATATTATAAAAATAACAATAGTTTTGTGTGTCACGCATATAAACACGCTACGATAGTGTGTACTTTACAATGCATTTAGTCCATATATATATATATATATATATATATATATATATATATATATAGTGACTTCTTTGAATTCTTGTATTTCATTAATTGAGTGTTGAATCTTAAAAAAATAATACCAATAGTTATATAACTTCATTTACTTATTTAGTTAATTACTTGGATAAAATTCATTTATAAGTGCGTTGTACAAAAACAATTTGAGTGTATAGATGAACTGGGACAGAGTAGGAATGGATATCACACATTATAAGGCCATCTTTTTCCTGACTTTGTGATTCGTCAACACTGACGGTTTGGTCAACGAGTTGGAATCAGTGGCAATTTTCACAAGCAACAAAACATTTTCAACTAATAGAAACTTTGTGGAGGTTGGAAACCGGTAATGATTTGTGTACGCGTCCACCGACAAAAGAATAGCAGAGCGAAACAATTCTGGGATACAGATTATCTCGACATAAACACTATTCCATTGTTCACGACGTGTATTTACGTAACATATCGCTTTATATCTTATAGTAAATCTTGTTATCCATAAACAGAGGACAATACGAATCGAATGAGTTTAAAGATTATTTATTACAATTGATTATTAATATATTATACAAAATATTTATGATTAAAACAGAAGAATTATTAATAAATAATTAGAATAATTAATTTGATGTACCTTAGTTCTAGTTGTAGTAGTAGTAGTTGTAGTAGTAGAAATATCTGGTAACGGTATTATCGTAATTATACATGCTAAACTTTCTCTTCGAAAGAAAACATTGAAAACTATTTAGAATTACATGGGATACATAAAAAGGTATTGTAATATACTTCTTCCGCTAAAAGATGCAAATATTTTATCATCATGGAAAAAAATTCTTTTCAAGAACGTTATAAAAACACCGGTATCATTTTAAAGTAAATGGAACCTCATATCCCGATGGGTGGAGCTACCAACGCCATTATTAACTTTGTATGGTTAGGCCATGACTAATTAAACTGTCCACCATTTTGAATATGAATTGACTATTATTAATACGACCGCCATTATGTTTTGTGTTCGTTCTGCTTTTCTATTCTAATTTCATATCTTTTCATCAGACATTGCCCGGTTCGACATAAAGTTCCGTTTTGAACACGCCTACTATACTAAGGATAGTAATCATTTTCATCGTAGGTAACGTCGATACCCCTCACACACATATACACAACAATTTCAAAAATAAAAGAACAGATAAAAACATGTAGTAGAGATTTAGAAGGCTATCACAATGCGAGGAATGAGATATCGTCGGTGTTGGTGAAAGAAGACGAAAACAGGTAGCGATTTACAAATCAATAAGTACATACATACATGTCTATATATACATATATTTATTCAGTTGTATTAAATACAAATGTCTTACTTATTATTTCTGCGACAATATCCATAATAATTTCGGAAAAATCCCTTTTCAAATGGTAGACTTGACAGATCGATTCAAAGCATGCTAGCATGCTTTGAATCGATCTGTCACCATCTGTCACGTCTATTTTCAAACTACTGCTTTTATATAGTGTTTGATTGAATCAATTCTACTAATTATCACCTCTTCTTTGTTATTAGTATTATTTGTATATGTACATTTTTATAAACTCGCACTATCACTAAAATTCTTAGTTAATAAAATATATAGATATATAATATATATATATATATATATATATGTTTAATATGAAAACTAGTGGCTACACATATGCAAATATGTTTCATTGACGACCCAGCTAAGGAAAATCACATCATCAGGTCAAGAATATCTCCTATTATTCATATTGCTCTGTCTAAACATTGAGCACTCTTTGGTAGACACATTTTGTTTCTGTTTAAATAACTAAACAATGCTACCAATAACATATATATATATATATATATATATATATATATATATATATATAGAGAGAGAGAGAGAGAGAGAGAGAGAGATAGATAGAAAGATAAATATGTATAACATTAAAAATAATATAAATATATACATTTTTAACATCATCCTATATGCATTGATTATATATATATATTTTTTTGTATATATTATACATCACTTATGTGGTTCTGGATATTTTCGATTAATATACTTCAGTAAATATATAGAGAAAGAGGTACGAGAAAGTTACTACATCAATTTCTATGCATCTCCCATTCTCACTAACCAACTCGGTCAGCAGATGAAAATAAAGATACTATTATATTTGTATTGTATATTTTGTTTTCATTTGATTATACATAAAACATAATTATCTGTCAGATTTTCACAGTTGTACCTACTTTAAATAATTTTGATTGCTACAGAGTTAAAAAAAAACAGTAAAATATATATTATTATAGTATTATATTTTTTATATATTGAAATAAGTATTTTTAAATAAATAGATAATATTTACTTTTTTTATTATTTTAAAGTTTTTTTTATATCTTAATATAGAATCATATTGTTATAAGTTTCTTGCATTTTTCTAAAGTTTTGTAAATGGAATACATTTCTTACTGTATTTACATAAACGTTTGTTTTATAACATTGGGAAAATTTACAAATAAATGTAGAAACGTACACATTTTATTATATTTTATGGCGTTGTTTAGCTATACTTTAAATACGTAATCATAATAGCATAGTTTCGGATAAAACTAAAATGCAAATGCAATGGTTTTAATTCAATGATAGTTCTATATCCAGAGGAAACCTATCATAGTCACCTTGGACATCATTAACTTTGAAGTTCTTTGCCATATTTTCTTTAAATTTTGTATCGGAAAAGAAAAGTGTAAACATGGACGCTATTTATTTTTTTACGGCTTGAACTACGCATGTGTGCCAGAAAATAGTTTACTGTGAACGTTAGACGATAATTTATTTTGCAATGCGAATTAAACAGTTTCCCAGTATAAACAGGATATTCTATGTGTTACATGAAAAAGGCTTGTCCCCTTTTTCATGTAAGTAAAAATAAAGAGAATTAGTAAATGAAAATAAAATTAGAGAAAACGGGAATCGAGCCCTGGAGAACAATAGGTTTTAAATGAAATGGCCAGTAAATTGTTGATTCTGATAAAATAAATAATAAATATAATTTTGGCTGGAATCTATTCATTCAAGAAAGAATGTTGAATAATAAAAAATGGGTTAAATGAGTTAGATATGTAGGTTGAATTCCTTTGTGAGAACAACAAAGGAAAATGGGAAATCAGAATGCTTCGAAGTGTGCAGGTCGCGCGTGTTGATGGCGCGTGAGTTGTGGGCACGTTGGCCGGACATGCATGGATTTCTCAATATAGGAAGTGAGAGTTAGTTAGTTAGGTAGAGAAGTCGGAAGGGAGGCAGAGAGTCAGACGAGAGTCCGACCAGTTCGAATCTTGGCCCGTCTGGAAGCGAGAGGGTTTTAAACAGAAAAAGAAAAGGTAAGAAGAAACTTGGAATTTCTAGATGCAAGCCATTGACCGGGCAAGTCGAAGAATAAATGCTCATTATGTTTTTTTTATAATTGCCGTCTCCTGTGTCCATCATTACATGAAAAAGGTATTGTCTGTTTATGTGTAAAAACCATTTGAAATTCATCATCTAAAAAATATAGATGCAAAAACAAAAACCATAATTAGGCACACACACACACACGCACACACACACACACACACACACACACACACACACATATATATATATATATATATATATATATATATATATATATATATATGCAGTCTTAGTCAAAATCATAAGACCACTTAAGAAAGTAAGCGTTTACGCATAATATCGAATTTTTAATCAAACAAATGGATGAAACCATTGCCAAAAGGGATAATATGATGGAAAAAATGAAATCTGCTTCATTCGAAACCTTAACCCTGATCTAATAATTATTTAAAAAAAAAAACATTTTCATCTGGTCAAAATGATAATAAAATCGGATAGTTTTGAAAAAATGAATACGAAAAGCTTTCTATGTTACTAAAAGCAACTTGTTAGTGGATAAAAAAATCTTACTAAATTATAAATGGCAAAAGAGAAACCATTATCAGAGTTTGAGAGAGAAAGCATCTTTGAGCTTAATAGGGGTGGACTCTCCCATAGATCCATTGCAAACGAAGTGAATCGTAGCAAAACGGTCATCACACATTTTTTAAGAAATCCAGATCAATATGGGCCCAAAAAGAGTCCAGGTTGACAAAAAAAAATAACCTCATCACTGGATCGCCGTATCAGAAGAAGTTAAAAAAACTCCAGTATGAGCTCAAGTCTATTGAAAAGCCAAACAACAGCAAAATGTAGTCCTAAAACCACCAGAAGGCATCTGAAAATTAAAGGTTTCAATCATTTAAAGCGACTGCAGAAACCACGTCTTCTTGAACAGCACAAAACTAACCGACTTAAATATGCCGCCAAATACCAGACTTCGGATGAAGAGAAGTGGGAAAATGTAATTTTCTCCGATGAGAAAAAGTTTAATCTAGATGGTCCAGATGGATTTCAACACTATTAACATGATAAAAATTTGACCAAAGAGACTTTTTCAACCAGGCATGGTGGAGGAGGGTCTTTAATGATCTGGGGTGCTTTCTCGTCAGCTGGGACCCTAAAGTTGCAAGTAGTGAAAGACCGGTAAACATCATTGAAGTACATTTCAATGCTTGAAAATGCTTCAATCAGGACTGAAGGTCCATGTCTGTGTGGAAGAAATTGGATTTTCCAGCAAGACAACGCTGCGATACACACTTCTCGACAAGCACGAGAATACTTTTCTTCAAATAATATAGAATTGTTAGATCATCCAGCATGTTCTCCGGACCTCAATCCCATTCAAAATCTTTGGGGATGGATGGCAAAAGAAGTGTTCAGGATGGAACCCAGTAGAATTCGATAAAGGAACTTTCTAATTCAGTTTCAGTACATGGGATAAAATTCCTTCGCAAGTGATAAAAAACTTAGTCGCAAGCATGCCGAAGAGAATTTTTGAAATAATTCGTAATAATGGAGGCTATACTAAATACTGAGGCCCGTTTTAGTAATTTATAAGTGCTTTTTGTTAGATAAATTATCAGTGGTCTTATCATTTTGACCAGGTGAAAATGTTTGTTTTTTAAAAAATAATTATTAGATCAGGGTTAAGGTTTTTATATATATATATATATATATATATATATATATATATATATATATATATATATATATATATACTAGTTGGCCGCCCTGCGCTGCCCGGCCATTTTAATTTATACAGATTGCGTATGTATTATTATAGTATCAATCCTCTATTGATTGGTAAATACAATAAATTGCCCGATGAATTAATTTGTAAAAACAAAATACAAAATATAAAATAAATAATAATGATAATGTCGTCCATCAAATTCCGTCTGTATTACCTTACAGTGGTCAAGGGAAGTCATAAAATTATTTTCCTTAGCTAAGGTAACGTTAAATATTCTTCTGTAAAAATGATTTTTTTCTATCTATAATAGAAGAAAGAATGTTTTTAGGATCAGATATTTTCGATTTTCAGTACTTATCGGATGAATTTGTGTATAAAACATATCTAAAGATATTGCCAAACATATTAATTACTTTTGTGTGAAATTTGTAAAAGATCAACTTAGCCGTTGCCGTTTCGGAACCCATGAGAAAAAAATCACACACGCACACTAAAAGTGGCACACACACACACACACACACACACACACACACACACACACACACACATATATATATATATATATATATATATATATATATATATATATGATTAGTTTTTTTGGAAAAAGAATTCCAGCAGAGTGCTCAATTAAAAGACGAATGTTGGCTGAAGAGAGCTCGATAAGGATACCTTAAACGGGCCTTATTATCGGGCTTGAAACCGACGGTACCAATGACCTGTCTCAACTAACAACTTTCTGTACACAAAATATATATATATATATATATATATATATATGCTGCCTCCCAACGAGATAAAAACTGGTTTCAAGGTAAGTTGCTTTTTTAGTGCTGTTTGTGCTTTTGAATCCATGTTTCTTCTCGAAACGATCTCAAAACATCGTGTGAACGTCACAGATTAATGATTATTGAAATGCTCATCAACTGCTGATTAATTATAAATGCACGAAACAGACCGTTTACTGCATCTAATCCCATATGGATTTAGGTGTTAGTTATATCTTACAGTAGATATCTTACTCCCAATTTAGTAGGAAATGGGTTGCTGTGAATCTTATCACGGTGAATTTTAGTTTATTAATCACAAAACTTTAGATTTTTTTGTTTCCGTTTCATATATATATATATATATATATATATATATATATATATATATATATATATGATTAGTTTTTTTTTGGAAAAAGAATTCCAGCAGAGTGCTCAATTAAAAGGAAAATCTAAATTGTAAGAGCGTATTTATATTTTGTGTACAGAAAGTTGTTAGTTGAGACAGATCATTGGTACCGTCGGTTTCAAGCCCGATAATAAGGCCCGTTTAAGGTATCCTTATCAAGCTCTCTTCAGCCAATATTCGTCTATCTTATAACCGGAAGTGTGAAGTATATATACCTCGCCAATTCACGTTTAAATCTCGTTTTGTTAAATCCTTCCCTTTTTTTATCGGATGATGTAATACCTAATTTTAAACTTTGAATTATTTAAATTTAAGATCTAATTTCGAAAAAAATTTCCTTATATAAATCGATTTTAATTTGAACCCGATATATATATATATATATATATATATATGTGTGTGTGTGTGTGTGTGTGTGTGTGTGTGTATGTGCGTGTATGTGCGTGTCAGTGTTTGTATTCATAAATGTAGTTTAGAAAGCAATAATGGTGTAGATTTGTTAGAATTAGGATTATTTATTTTATTTCAACAAGAACTTGTTTAATGAACTTGACTTTTCCTTAATCGATAAAAAACCGTTTTCAACACCTAGAGGAGGTCGCAGGTTGAGGCTACCGGAACGTTGTGCTAGTAACACCCAAGATGGGAATAATAGTCCGATTAATCAGCATAACACAAGCAAGAACTTGTTTACATTGGACATTGGACTATATATATATATACACGCACACACAGATATATATATATATATGTGTGTGTGTGTGTGTGTGTGTGTGTGTGTGTGTGTGTGTGTGTATAAGCAAAGAAATTAAATGATAAATATAGTTCGAAAATCATACAAAAAGAAATATTAGAATAAAATCACATAAATGTAGAAATAAAATTATAAGAAATTGGAAAAAATAAACAAGGAAAAAAAAAACGGGAAATTAAAACAAAAATAAAAAATACGAAATTATGGTTTAAAACAGAAAATTATCTTAGCATAACACCCAAGATGGCTAACATATGGCAGTGTGGCGTTGGAATTTCTTTTCGCCAAATACCATGTTTATCGTGTAAAAAAATCAACTTTTTGTTGTTAACATCAAATGAAATAATCATCTGTGTGGTGGCGACAGGATATTTTGATGGAAACATAAATCGTAAAATTGCCTTCCCACTAACAAAACAGCTGTAATGAAAAAATCCAGGAGAAAATAAGCAAAAGTTATAAAAAAAAGAAAAAGTAATCATTTGACTTTCATCAAAGTTTTGCACCATATATATATATATATATATATATATATATATATATATGCAGAGAGAGAGAGAGAGAGAGAGAAAGAGAGGGAGACACACACACACGTCTGATTGAACACGACAGAGTTATTCTTTTTTTCGATCTTTCTGGATATCCTTTAGATTTGCCGAGCAATCTTTTAAATGTTGGCAGGCATATAATATATACAATGGCGCCTCAAAGGTGCTGTTCGGCCATATTTTTCTCAAGCGCTTTCTTTCGGTGCATCCAATTATCGTTAGGAGTAATTGTTGTTGTTTTCTTTTCCCTTTCTTTTCCTCTGAGGCTTGGTGTATTTATACTTTTTTAATTGGCTATAAGGGTGTGTGTAGGAGGACTGGGGCGGTTTATTTATATTTTATTTTATTTTTAGTTTCGATTTTCCTATTTTATAGTTTATTACTTTAGTTTCATGTTAGTTATTAAATACTGTTAGTATATTTGTCCTGGTGTTAAATGAGATCCGGTTTCAAAACGGCTCTAGTTTTTTATAATAAGTACGGCTTCTCGTAATTTTAATCGCCGTGCGCAGCTGTTTACATATCGAATTTTAGTATATTTAGATATTTCTAATGTCGGACGACTGTAGATTTTTATCGTAGGATGTTAGGTGTTGTTTTATGCATCGATAGAAAATGCTTGAGAAAAATATGGCTGAACAACAACTTTTGGGCGCTATTCTATATAATATGCCTGTCGAAATAAAAAAGAGCGCTTGGCAAATCGAAAAGATATCCAGAACGATCGGGAAAAGGAATTATCTGTCGTGTTCGATCAGACATGTCTAAATAATGGCTTGCTTCCAAAATATACAAATATATATATATATATATATATATATATATATATATATATAGTAATTTATAAAATATATATGACGATTAAGCTACACTGAATATTCTGCGTTTCATCCAACTATAGGATTCGTCAGGCTTATGCGCGAATTCTGTCGTTGCTTCTTGTTTTTATATATGTTGAGGATTTCTAGTCGGCCAATCAGCTTTCTAGTATCCACCGCGCCCCTTCCTACCAGCCAATGGGCATGCATTTTATCAAACAAAGGATCTGTTTTAGAACTAGGTTAGTGGTTTTAGGTGATCGTTCTCCTTCTTTTTTTTATACATATAAATATACCTATGTGCACACAACAATGCACATACATATACATATATACATATATATATACATATATGTATGTGATCGTTTATGTATATTCATGTTTATTTAATTTATTTATTTGTTTTTTTTTCTATTGTTATTGTTAGTTTTAAAGCTATTTTGTATCGCTATCCTAGAGTAAGTTTTATTTTGTGAACACAGTTGTTTGCTATATCCCGCCTACAGTTTAATAGATTTTGAGGTTCAAGATATATGCAATTGTAGACACCGCACACTTTGCCCAGTCCAAAATAAATGTCTAACAAAAAGCGTAGTTTATCAAGCAACAATATTTGCGAAAGAAAACCCGAATAACAAGAAATATTACATAGGCATGATTTCCTTAGATTTCAAAACCCGATACTATGACCACAAAAGCACATTCAAAAATAAAAAAAACACCGTATAAAAACAACACTAGCGAATAAATACTGGGAACTCAAAGAAAGCGGACATTCGCCGGTAGTCGAATGGAAAATAATGAGACAAGCTACCACATGCAGACAATTAGACGACCCATGTAAATTATGCCTCCATGAAAAATTTTATATCCTGTACTTTAAAGAACCTCAAAATCTATTAAACTGTAGGCGGGAAATAGCAAACAACTGTGTTCACAAAATAAAACTTACTCTAGGATAGCGATACAAAATAGCTTTAAAACTAACAATAACAATAGAAAAAACAAATAAATAAATTAAATAAACATGAATATACATAAATGATCACATACATATATGTATATATATGTATATATATATATATGTATATATGTATATGTATGTGCATTGTTGTGTGCACATAGGTATATTTATATGTATAAAAAAAAGAAGGAGAACGATCACCTAAAACCACTAACCTAGTTCTAAAACAGATCCTTTGTTTGATAAAATGCATGCCCATTGGCTGGTAGGAAGGGGCGCGGTGGATACTAGAAAGCTGATTGGCCGACTAGAAATCCTCAATATATATATAAAAACAAGAAGCAACGACAGAATTCGCGCATAAGCCTGACGAATCCTATAGTTGGATGAAACGCAGAATATTCAGTGTAGCTTAATCGCCATATATATTTTATAAATTACTAACTAGCTCTACCTACGTATTGAGCACTTTTGAAGTAAATACTTAAAGTTTACGCATAAATCTATACTTTCGTATATTAAATTTATGCGAATAAATGAAGTAGTTATATATATATATATATATATATATATATATATATATATATATGTGTGTGTGCGTGTGTGCTGTGCATGTGTGTCTATTATACCTATTTTCTCTCTGTGCTTTCGGGTTTTAATGGTTTTATATAATGTTTACGCATATTTAAGCAATACAGAACAAAACAAACTAAATGCGTTCTTATTTAAGGGCTAACTTTATATGCAATATAAAACTACCATCATAACTGCATTACTTCACTTTGAGTTCTATTTTGGTATTCATATTATGCAGACAGTTTCAGAGCGGACTATTTTACTGATCGCAACAAAGATCCCCACAAAACATTCTTATCTTTTATTCATGTCGCCAATATGAATAGGTGTGTGTGTGTGTGTATCAATATATGTGTACGAAATTTGTCAGTTGTATCTACGACTATATCGACCTTCCTTTCGTGTTAATCTTCAAACTGATCGTTATTGTTTTGTTCTCTCATTCCTGATGCATAATTCGTCCATGGATCGATGCATACAACACAACATGCATACATTAAAATATATATGGAAATTAGGTGTACACCGAAATTCAACGTAGTCTATATCTATCTATCTATCTATCTATCTATCTATCTATGCATATATATAGTGTACTGATCAAAAATTTAAGACCACTTTAAAAAAAACTTTTTTATGGGATAAATTTTAAACCCTTCCGACTACAGTCTAAAAGGTTATGGAAACAAAAAGCTACATTTCAAATATTTATTTTTAAATTTTACATTTTTATAAAATTAGGCTTTTTACACATGATCTTAATTATAAGAGCAGAGACAAAAATTCTATTAAATTGTACAAAAAGTGTATGAAAAGTGTATGAAAACATTCAACAATCAAACTTAATAATGAGTTCTACCTCCACTCCTTTTGATGACTTCGAAAATTCTTGGGGCATGCTAGAAATAAGGGTTTACATTAAGGTGCGGGGGATTCTGCTCCGGTTTCTGAAGATGTCTTCAGGAAGTTCATTTTTTGTTGAATATTGTTTGCCATTTCGATAAACCTCGCTTGTCATCCATCCCCAAACATTTTTATGCAGGATGTCCCAAGAGGTGAACTCCATTTTCTTGTAGAAAGCTCAAGGTCCGTCTTGCAGTATGGATTTCAGCAATATCCTGTTGGAATAACCATCCATCCCCACACAAAAGATGACCCCCCATCATCAAAGATGCTTTTTGTAGCATGCTAAAATAACTAGCTGTTGTCTGACGACCCTGCATTACCTGGAGCCCCATCGTCTCTCTGTAAGAAAAGGCACCTCATACCATTACAGACCCTCCACAACTATGATCTTTGGAAACAACTTCAAGGGGCATGTTTTTGTCATGCCAAAATTGCTGGAAGCCATCAGGACCATCTAAATTGAATTTTTTCTCATCAGAAATTTCTTCCACTTCTTAACGTCCCAGGTTTGGTATTCACGACTAAATCTTAAGCGGTCCACTTTGTGACGTGGAAGCAATCGAGGAATTTGTTTACGCTTTTTATTTACCATGTCTTTTTCTTGTAAGTGTTGTCTGGTGGTTATTAGACTGCAATCAGCATCTGTAACCGCCTTAATTTGACTAGAAGGAAGTCCTCTGCCATTCAAAACAACCCGTCTGATTCTCCTACTCAATGCAGGAGAAATTGGGATTTTACTTTTCCATAATTCTCAGTATTCTTTAGAAAGTTGCAAATAACAGTTTTACTGCGATTTACCTTAGCTGTTATCGCTCGCTGTGACAAACCTTGCTTATGGAATCCTAGAATTCGAGGGCGCTCAACTTCGGTTAGTTTTCTTGCTTTAGGCATGGTAACACCTTTACACAATGATTGGTAATCTCTAACAACATTAGAATTACCATAAATCTAACAATTTATACCCTTCATCTTACATCTTTGATCATATGAAAAAAGCCTAATTTAATAAAAATGCAAATTTTTAAACAAAATTTTTTAAATGTACCTTTTTGTTACCATAACGTTTTAGATTGTAGAATTAGTAACGCTTAAGGGTTTCTTTTTAAAGATTTTTAAGCGGTCTTAATTTTTGATCAGCGGTATATATATATATATATATATATATATATATATATATATATATATATATATATATATATATATATACTAGATGTCAGGTCATGTTATATGCTACTGGTACCATGTAACCCAGTACTACCTGCCTCATGGTCGGGTCACCGGCGACTAAACTGGTTCCCCCACCAGACTTGTTTGGTGAGGAGGGCGGCTAGTCTCCCTGAAGGGCGAATGAACTCTTTTTTCTGGGTCAACGGCCAACTAGCACCGTGCATATTTGTGTGTGTGTATATGTGTATTGGGGTAGAGAGGGCTCCCATAAGCCGTGGTGAAGGCAACCTTTCTAGGAGAAGCAAATCTCTGATTTAAAAAACATAAAACAGAAGACCAGTACCCGCATTAAGCTGGTCTGCAGTTTAATTTGTTGCTGGCTATCTTGCTCATGCTTGTTGCTGGATCTCAACATTTTGAACCGAGAGAGAGACTTAGCTGTCGTACAAAGCTAAGACTCTGTAACATCATATTTGTATAGATACTCCCTCAGACATTTCGGCTCATGGATTTTAAATGTCTGAGGGAGTGGCACTCGTCTGACAAGACGTTGGAATCATCATCATCGTATACTAGACTAGACTACCCGTCACCCGTTGGGTCAGTATGTTATATTAGCTATGGAATTCATGTATGAACGTGACACTTGTGACATAAAGAAAATACCTTTTTGTTTTACATAACAGAAACATTTCTATGAAAGTATATTAAAATGAAAAATCACGGACGGATCACACAAACATGAAAAAATCCTCCCTATTTGTGTAAAGTTACCTATTTTTCCGAATAATCGCTCAAAAATCAAAAATTAAACATGATTTTCCTAAGAATCATACGCCGAGAACAGTCATTAAGCAGCAAAAACGTACATGAACCTGCCAATGAGAAATATAAGAATGAAAAACCCGTATTAGAATCCTTCAACCAAGGTATAGAAAAAAAAATTTAATAAAACCTGAAGCAAAAAAATAAAACCTAAATAAATAAATAAATAAATAAATAAAAATAAAATTAATATTGAAACAGATTAGTAAATGTGTCAACAAATTCACCGTTCTTACACAACTATTTTGTATCTAGAAATGTAAACAAAAAATAAAAAAGGAAGGAAGGAAGGAAAAGGGACGGATAGAGAGTAGTAGTAGTAGTAGTAGTAGTAGTAGTCTTGGCTTTACTACAATTGTTCTTATGTTTGACAACGGGTTAAAGTTGTTTAGTTGTAAGAAAATGGCGACAGTATAGTTGTAATTAAGAATAGTTGCAAAACACCCTCACTCTTCCCATGTTAAATAATAATTTCGAAATAATAACGTTAATACGTCAGTGCGCATGTCAAAATCTGCAAAAACAGCGATTTGTGTTTATTTGTTTACGTTGTTATGGGTTAATGTTTATGCGCGTATGTGCAACCGGATGTCCTAAATCGGAAAGTGGGTTACATCACTCGTTACAAAGTCATTTGTGTTTTATAATTATATATATATATATATATATATATATATATATATATATATATATATATATATATAGTGAAAGAGTGACAAAAGTCTATATTCTAAAGTTATGATTGTTAACTATCTTATAATTTATTTCTTTTAATTCAGTTGACATTTACAATTCTTGTTCTGTTTCGTAGCACAAAATCAATCATTTAATTATTATATCAATTAGTGAATCTATTTTGCCCTTTACTCAATAGAAGATATAAGTGCGTTTTGACATGATTAAAATCCAGAAATTGACAAAGAAGCTGTAAAAACCTCATAATATGTTTCCATTAAGCCATTTTTAATTATTTCATTTGATTGTAAATGTTAACTGAATTAAAGAAATAAATTTTAAGATGGTTAACATCATGAACTTTGGAATATAGACTTTTGTCATTCATTCACTATATTACTCTGCAATTACATTGAGCTTCTTAATAAGGAGTTTTATATATTATAAGGAAGTAAAGTATATTTCCACACACACAAACACACACACACACACATATATATATATATATATATATATATATATACTAGTTGGGATACGCGATGTTCTAAGGATAAGATGAAGCGCTCTGCTGTCATTATGATGGAAATCAGAAATACCGTCTATTATCCAATCTAATTCATCGATTGTCTGCTATCGTCGGGGATCTACTGCGTCTGTCCCAGAGCAAACTTCACACGCCTTCGAGAAGTTACTTAGTCCATAATACACTGACATTTTAATTTAAATATAGAGAACTTATTGTTGTTTCTCTTTAACTTTATTTTATGTAATCGTTTGAATTAAATTTGGAACGCGCTCCTGTCTTATCAACTAAGCGATTGTTGATTTTTTTTACACTAAGACGTTTTGCTTTGCAGTAATAAAACTCCTCGCATTCACTTGTGCTGTTAGGCTGTATAAGGATGTTTACTTTTGTTATTTTTCCGATCATTCATTTTTATTACATACCGGTAGTATTGCGATTAAAAATACATATAAGAACATCCTCGGACACATGAAGTATATTTGTGTGAAATTTAAAAAAATCGCCCCAGCTTTTTCAGAGTTCATATGTAACAACACACAGAGACAATGCCTCTCATAGCAATATTCCTATTACTAATGAATAATCTTTAAGAATTATTTTAGACATAAATTAACTATATAAAGTAAAGCTGTACAATATAGAAAAATCTATTTGTTTATTACTATCAGGACCATAAATTCTATCATTAAAATAATAATTCTTGTGCTACTTTATCGTAACCATGTTCCGCATTGGTGATTTGACATACACTGAAGTGAAATATATTCTTGTATGATATTGTATCTAAAACAAAGTGGCTAGTTAAAACAAAATATCAATTTCTGATATTACTTTGTATAGACGACAATTATTATAAATTCGATATTTTTTATATTTGACTGGAATGTTTTGAAAGCAGCATATTTTTTTTATCTCTATAATGAATTGTATTAATCATTTAAATAATACAACTGCAGGTAAAAGTATTGCGTGCATGAATAGTATTTATCAATGCTAACCACAAATTGTATGTCACTAAATTAGTACTTGATTAGAATAAAATGATAATAGACAAATGACCCTTATCGTCTTTTGTTTGAGAGAATATGAGAAAGGGTATATATGCAATATTTTTAATATATTGCTGATTCTTTATTAAATTAGATTGATTATTAAGTATAACAGCAACATTTGCCTTTTGAAGAATATATTCGTATACAAAAATTCAAAATCTAGACAGACAAAGAAAGAAAGAAAGCGCCGCTTTTATTGTGAATGGATTACCTAAAATAGGTCATTATATCTAATAATATTGACTATGTCTAACAGATACGGTTAATAGGCAGCCCTCCGTTGCTATTCTCTGTTCAGAAATTCATATAGGAAAACTGTTTTAAGGACGCCAGGTCTCTTTGATGCTTATGACGGTGGTGATTATGAACGTTTTAACAGAAGATCGCGACCAAAGTCTGCCCATTACACGTATCGTTTCTGTTGGACATGTATTGCTTTTATTTATGTATTAATTTGTTTATGTGTTCATCATCACCATCATCATGATCATCAAAGAGACCTGGCCTCCTTGAAACGGTTTTCTTATATGAACTTTTAACAGAATATCGCGACCGAAGTCTAGCCATTTCACTTATCATTTTTGTTGAATATGTATCAATTTATTGATAGCGGAATGAAAATTATTTCATCAACAGAAGAAGGAAGGTGCATTCTTTCCTCTGTTAGCCTGTGAGTGATCCTTAGTCAATCGTGTAGCCAATCCCCACCTGTCCGTCCGTGGAAAAAATATTTCGCTGATCGGGGTTCTGGTTATGGGTGAGCGGTCAGCTCCCTAGAAAGTAACTGCCACTTGTTTTTTTCTTTTTTTAGCGAAAGGCTAAGGGTAAGGTTCTTGACGGAAACTTTGGAGGATCAGCACTGCATAGTACCAGCATCATATCCCACTAGCATATGGACACGCCTGAGTGATAGTGAAATGCTGACCCAGCTATGGGCTAAATTGTGACAACCCGTGGGGTTTAGCCGTATAGGCGGACTTCCCTGCGAGTCGTCAAGGCTCTCATTTGTGCAACTGAAACCCTCTGAGGGCGGTGAAGATAATGAACTAGGGCTTGTGCACCCCTTTTACACTTACAATATCTATTTGCACAGGTATATTTTTCATCACTCACATCCAATACCTGCGACGATGGGATAACGGGTGATGGAGACAGGCTCTAGATATAGCTGGAAGCCTCTAGCTCCTATCCTGCACGATAGGCGGCTCTGAGAAGATGGTCTCTGACAATTTGGGACTGGAACAGCATGTCTCTTTGGTCCTACCAGAATGACTGAGCAGTCTTATTCAGAAACCGCACTGCTCACCTCCAAATGGACGAGGGGCATGGAAAAAGTTACCTGAAAACTGTCCGTCTCACGATTCCTGGGTGGACAACCGCATCCACCGGAGTATCCTACTTGCGGCCAAAACATAAAGAATATCAAACAGCGATATCTGACAGTCGCTATCTGAAATGTCAGAACCATTCTAGACTCTGTTACAGAAAATCGCCCTAGGTGTCGCACCACCCTAGTTGCCATGGAGTTCGCCCGCTACAGCATTGACATAGCTGCTCTTAATGAGACGGGATTTGCTAGTGAACGGTCAAATTGGGAGGTTGGCGAGGATGCACCTTTTTTCTGGAAAGGTTTCCCGAAGGATGCCCGTCGCGTTCACGATGTCGCTTTTTCCATCCAGTCATCTCTGCTTCGTCATCTACACGAGCCAAATAAAACAAATAGAACGATGAGAAACACATCATCATCTACAGGGATGGGTTACCATAACTAATTGAATGACTATGTAACTATTATGAACTATTTTTTAAATTATTTGTGGAGTATTATCCTCATTTTCACAGTTGTTTCACTAAGTTTCGGCCAATTAATCATATGAACTTCATCAGGTGGTTAAACGCGACGGGATAGAAATGCTGCCTTTAAACTGTATCCGCAGTAATTACTGCCTTTAATACTTGTTGGCCAACTAATCCTCCTGGTACAGTTGATGGCGGCATTGAATCTCTATAATTCTAAGTGAGCATTGTCTAAAGATAGCAGTTCCAATCCTACCCAAAACAAGCCAGAGGATTTGTAAGTCAAAATGTTGTGAGATGACAACATCTATGGAAGGCCGTATTTTTTAGGGTACAGTTTATGGACAGTATTTCTTATACCGTCGCGATTAATCACCTGACGATGGCTAGAGGAATAGTTACCTGAAACGTTGTGAAACAATAACTATGAAAATGAAGATAACAGATAACAGTTTGCAAATAAATAAATAAGTATACAACTTACTCATACCAAAGGATTCCAATGATTAAATAAAATTCTTGAACTTTTTCCTCCTAAGTGGCATCACTGATTAAACTAAACTGTTGCTTGTTGATCGATCATCATGGTTTCATATGGCGCTCTCCCCAGTCGCTCTATCCAGTACCAGATTGAGATTTAATCGTCCTAGATTTCAGAAATCTATTTAATTTTATTTATTTAGCATGCGTTGAAAGAATCGTTTGAGATAGATTGAGAAAATGAAATTGCGCCATGATAAATAATCTTGACAGCCATTTTTTATTTCTCGTATTTTCACGCGTTGCCTACTGAGACATGCAATAAATCTCGTGATGTGTTTATTTCTATGAAATACGATCCTAATAATAATCCACACACTTTTCTGCCTTCATTCTTTATTTACATATGTGTTATTGATATTGCCTTTATTTGTCTCCATGGTTACTCTTCCGTGGATTTTTCGTTAATAGAAAATGTTTCGTTTGCTGAAATAATTAAGTGAATGTTTTTACATATCGTGGATGTGAACAGCGGTAGGCATTTGTGCCAATACGAATCGTTGTGCTAATATGATTATTTCCCTTTGTTTTATTTCATTAACATTTTCTTTCTAAGAGAAAGTAATAAATATACTGCTATGCATTTAGAGAATTTTTTTGATGCGTTGAATCCAAATGGTTATTGTATAGCATTTTTATTGATTTTCTTTGGAAATATTGTCCAGGTTTTTGGTATGATTATTTTTTCGCTGGCGCGCATTAATCAGAAGAACGCAAAGGTAACGTGAACTTCAAAAAAGCATTTTATAAAACTAGTTGTTAACTTAAGAGATGCTTTTGATTGGTCATTAACATAGTGGGGCAAGAGGCTTATTTATTAACATTTAAAATTATGATACTATGAACTGCCAAAGTACTCCCTGGAGAAGCAAATATACGGAAAAAAATGATTCACTAAGGCAGATAAATGCGAACCGAATATGATCAGTAGCCAGTTAAGAATTGCTTTTTAAAATTTTGTTTTGTTTCATTTTCACCCCAAACAAAGCATGTTTCTACTTTGATGTAACAGGCTACTATCTGGGACATAATTTCAGGGATACAATGAAGCAGCACGCTGTATGTTTACATTACAATTGAATTTCTGCATGTCAGTACAGTTGGGGAAGCAGGAACTCGTAAGGGAATTCCAAAGTCTAGCAGTTCTTGGGAAAAAAACTATTAGAGTAGAAGGCTTTCTTACATCTCGGGATTTCTATTGTGTAGGGTTGGGATTTTCCTGCTTGTTGGGTTTGGCAGGGTATTTACATCGAGGTGGTACAAGAGCATGTAGTTCGTCGGAGCACATTTCCATTAAAATATTGTAAAACAGGCTGCAACATTGTTGCATATTTGGTTATTGGTTATATTAGAAGGGATCTGTTAGACGTACATTCATTAGTGGGTGTCTTTGCGTATTATACCTGAAGGTCCTTATATATATATATACGTGTGTGGGTGTGTTCTTATCAATATTCTTTTTCTGTGGGTGTGTGTGATTCTTCTAATGTCTTTTTGCCTTGCTTAGGGATGTTTCCGATGATGTGTATGCGCCAACAATGCAATGCTAACATACCTGAATTTGTCTTGGCCAGCGATGATTCTCTCCTTCACTGGTTCTCCATCTTGCTGGAAGTCGGGTCACTGCAGACAGATTCATTGATGAACAAACAAGATGGACTTGAAATTTCAATCTTTATTCAAGGCAAATTCTACATCTCGGATCCTGGTTGTTTCGGGTGGCACCCAAATTCCCGTCCGCTTAATCTGTCGCCTAGACCCTCTCTCAACCGTCTCGTCATCACCGGAAGTTACCCAGAATTCAGTGTCACCTTCCAATTTCCGGTGCACTCCATCTGGGCCACTCAAGGTGACTGAGTTTGACAGCTGTCAAAACTAACCCTGCTAAAATATTTAATGAGAAAATAAACATTCTTATTTTCTTTATTTCTAAGCTAATGAGAAAATAAACATTCTTATTTTCTTTATTTCTAAAAACTACCTTGATAGTCTTTATTTCTAAAAACTACCTAGATAGCATTTAAGCTGGGACACCCAATACAACAACATTTCGTCGATGAGATAGGGGCTGAAGCCTAGCTGACAGTTCGGGGCCTATTATGCTGGCGACTTCTTTGAACCCAATCCAAGAGTGAGAGACTAGTAGCAGATGCATTAGTCCAAAGGTGATACAATACTTCATACATGGGCGAATATTTGCCTTGTAGAAGTACAGGATACTTTCAGGCGTAAGTAACTTTCTAGCACGTAGAGAGATCCCCCCTTCCTCGCGGCAACAGTGTTCTCGATGTATCTGTTCCAACTCAGTACTTTTAGTTAATGTATCATTAGCTATAGTTATTAGTAGTTGAGAGGTTTTCTTATAATTATTAAAGAAACAAAGCTTAGTCTTGGCAGTATTGAATGTTACCATCCATTTTTGTCTCCATTCCACTACAGATTGGAGGGCTTCCGCTAAGGTTTCTGCTATTGCCTTAGATATGTGTTCATTCGTTTTCCCCTCGTGGCTTCCATATAACATGGTTTCCTAAGAAAATATACTCATCTTAGAGACAATTTTATGAGGGAGGTTATTTATAAATATCAGGAATAATAAAGCTTCAAGTATCGACTCCTGGGGAACACTCGCATTTATATCATATTGTTTATGTCGGATAAATCTGCGGTATGCACCCTGCTTTTTAGCAATGGCAGCTGCGAGAGTAGAACTAAACCATTGAGGAGAGTGGCGTCTGCTATAAAACTTCCGTGTTGGATCATGTGTTTGCATTGCCGCTTTGAATCATTCGGCGGTCTAATTTGCACAGTGTTCTTTAGAGTATTTTTCGCAAAGACAAAAACAAGACGTTTAGGATTTCCACTCCTGACTAAATATTTTAAAGGTTCATAGTAAGTTTATAGGAACTGTCGAGTTGTTGGCAGTTTACTAACTTTGCAGTTCGGAATAAATTGAGCAGAGCATTACCACTGACTAACTGACCGATGTAGGTGCCTTGACAGACAGCTATTGGAAGAAAACATTTGGAGGTTCTTTATCACACACATTGTACAACTGACTTATACACGATTTATCAGAATTTTTTTCACTTTTTACTTCGTGTTGTTTTTCTATATCGTACACATATATCGTACACATACAGTTTCTAAGATGAGACAGTCAGAAGATGAAATAAATAAAACCACGCTACAAAATTTTGAATTCCGGCAATTTCCATGGGGCGCATGTATTCTTATAGCACTACATCTAGCTATTACAAAAGAATTTAGCAGAAATTCTCTTTAATCTTATATTAATCATATATAAGAGGAAAATAGCCAGCAATACACCATTTTTGGGGGGGAGGGGGTGACGAACTTTAAGATTTTTCTTCACTATTTCTTGTGATGGAGAGAAATTACTAGAAATTTTCTAAAACTTTATTCTGTTATCTGAATATTGCTATGGTGTAAATGTTGAATGAAATAAGGAGAAAACTCGTGAAATGAATAATATATTAACAGAACTGCAGAAAAGTCTCTTAGTTAACTGGGAACTCCGCTCAACTGAAGGACAAGTCATGTTACGATTCTCTCCCTCTGAGTCTTGAGTCCAGACTGACTGGAAAGTAGGTGCTGTAAATGATGTTAAAAATAGTCCATCGTTAGAATCTGTAGGGGTACCACCCCAACAAATATTCTCTCGCTTAACATAATTTTTCATACGGTTTTATAAATTAATTTATAATATCCGTCTTTTCTTCGCACTCAGATTTTGTTTAACTCTAACTTGAATAAGTTTTTGTTGATCCATTCGATTAAAAATAACATTACTCAAGTTTTAACATTGCCGTTAATTACGGTGCTGTCTGGCGGCTACGTGACATTCATTTATCCTTATCTCCGAGTGCTTTTCGAGTCTTGATAAGCGATGGCACCTCCCCAACCTTTTAAAATATATTTACACGGGAAAAAGGGACTGATTAATTCATATAGATGGAACCTACAATGATATGAACTGTAAACACGATACATTAAACTAACGAACTCCCATTTTTCCACATACACACCCTCTTGGAATATAATCGGTGGCCTTTCCTTAATCAAATTTAAAAGTATTCACTAATCACATGTATATCCCAGTATATGCCGATGTTGTGTTTTTGTTCAATCTGAAGTGAATAAACACGAACAAGTTTAATTTAGTTTTTAATAGAGTTTGAAAATACGGTGGCTGGTATAGAGTTTGGCATTTATACTAGTCTGTTTTAGCTAGCTTCTCCTGAAAAAGAAACTTTCGAGGGTCCGGAAGAATAAAAGATTCAATTACTAGATAAGTCAGCATTAATCATCATCATAGCCAATGTTATAAAACTTCCTTTGGCATATAACTTCCGGAGAGATTTTTATTTTCCCAAATAAAATTATTAAGTAAACGTACAGAATAGTAAACAATGGTCCATCCAAAGTAAACACGATCAGTAGACTTTAGTGGGACCAAAAATGAATCCGCATTCGTAAATAATTATTTAAAAAAAAAGTTATTTATAATAAAATATAAAACTGTATTATTTCGAAAACCATAATAAACACGTAGTGTATTAGTGGGGTAGATTGCTGAAAAAATCTTTCACCTGGTGCTTGTACAACTAAGTGAAAGATTCTTATGGAATATTGAGATAACCTTCCCCACTATATGGTTATGTTAAGTATTCAGTACCTTTACCGACTTTAATAAATTAAATACTTAAAAAGTTTATCACCAAACTTTTTTTCTGATGTTCTTTCTTTCCTTAACTAAGTGAAGATTTCGGCTATCAACGCCTTGCTGGTAAGATTTCCAAAATTGAATATCTTAATCTTATGGGTTGCCGTCGTTTTTAGAGAGTCAAAATCATAAGACTTACGCGTTGCCTCATTAGCAAGACTTTACATTCCGTTTCGATTATATCGACTTTCTAGTATCACAATAATTCATACAAAATGGAACCTATTTCACAGATTAATAAGAACCAAACACTAAAAAATTCCTCATATTAAACTTAATCAGAAAAAAATCGTATCTGCTTTATTTCTTTGAAAACGGAGTTATTTGGTAAACGTCTAAGGCACTTATACTGGGGAATGGCTAGGTGCTGTTCTGGCCTGTTTCTAGGCTAGAAGGTTACTCCAAGAGAGTTTCTTGGCCTCGTAACTTAGTTTCCGGTCGTGGGGCAGGGGAGATTAATATTTACTTATTTCATGAATATTATTTGAATTCTTTGGAGTACTGTTCTCATCTTGAGTGACATTTTTACAGCGTTTCGGTCGATGTAACCTCCGACCTTCTTCAGATAAATTTTATCGACCTCGGAAATGTTCATGTCGAACTCGAGAATTTTGGACGAAATTTCCAAAGGAATCGTACATTTAAAAATATTTCAATATACACCTGAAGATGGTCGGAGTTTAACTCGATCGAAACAGTGTAAAAGTGACACTCAAGATGAGAACAGTAGTTTTATGAATCTATGTAATACGAATAATCAATCATCATTTCAAAAATTTTGAAACGTACTTTTATGCAATTAAAATTATTATTAGAGTATTTCTCTGTGTAAGACAATAGCCGTTTCCGTAGATTTTTAGCCACTTTCTAACCTAAGATAGCTGTCGAGGCAGAACATGTTTCAAAACATCAAATATACGCTGTTTTTAAAATATTTAAATCATATGCATAAATTTTCTTCAGATCACCAATGGAAGTTTTATTATTTGGATTGACCATACTATTTTTCAAACAACCAACATGCCTGAAAACGATCGAAGTACAATCTGACCGAAACGTTGCACAAATAACATTTAAGATGAGAACAATAGTCCGACCAATACAAGTAATATAAACAATCAGCCCTTATCTAAAAAGTCAGAACTTTAACAAAGGAAGTTATTCTTAATATCTACGTTGCCTTTTATGTACTGAATATATGTATGCCTACCGGATATGTGTATGCCTTGATCTATTTAGGTCAAACACCTCTAAAACTTTCACACATGCACATCCGATTGTAATGAATCATAAATCCTGTATATATGTCTCTAATTAAGATATTTTAAAAATTATTCCAGGTTCTTGTGACTATATAAAAGAGCGAAACGGAACGAGGGAGCAATACAAAAAAAATAATATTATCTCATGAGAATGATTAAAATATGCACATTGTGTCCGATTGTACTTAGTTCAAGTTATCTCTGCAATCATTGTATTCTTAAAATCATGTTAATATATAATAAGTTATCGTTTTGTAGATTTTATTACATTTGTAAAGTCTTGAAGTGTACAACTCCTACATTATCAGAAAACTCCTGTACAACAGCGTGTCACAAATTACATACCCAATACAGCAGTAACTCAACACCATCAAGATGCATAGTCTCCACCGTGTTCTTAGTATATTTTGACACAGTAAAGGAATCAAGACAATGGTCTAATCTCGTTTAAGCCTTCTCGGCGTATTCACTCTCATAGGGTGATTAAAACCTCGCCGGTTAAGCCATATCCACTGAATGGAGTAACAGCATATTGCCAAAGGATATTTTGTATAGCATCTGGGAGAAGATCCACTGCCCCCCCCGACTCCGATATAAAGATGTGAGGCGAGACATGAAGACGACACCAACATTGAGTCTTAGAAAAACATGCCAGATTATCGCTCAAGGCGGAAAGACTCTCTGCATCAATATTTAAAACCATGAAAGGAGAAGCTGATACACCTCGCTATTGCGTCACCCAAACGCAAAAAGGGGCCATACATATTTGCACTAGTGTAAGCTGCTATTTGATTGGTATACTTGACAATAATGCATTCTACTCCGGTCATTATGATAGCCGAGTCAACTAGGCTTAAGATGCTTCACTAAACTCGGTTCTTACTGAGGAAGGCCTATTAATCTAACTTAATATTACTGAATCGTATCATATACGCATACTAATCAAAGGCCCGTATTTATTCGGATAAAAATGTAGTATCTTATGTGTTTACATTTAACGCACTTACCACCGTATTTATTAAGTTAGTTATTTAACTATATATTATAGTTTACATCTAACATTATTTTACCAGCTTGTTTCGTGTAGTTCGACTCTAATATGGCGAGTTTAATACAAAGAAAGTCCATATAATCTAAAAGAGTCGAATAGAACAAGTAACATATTCCTATCAGTATAGAGACACGAACGAGAATCTCAGGCGAAAGGCAATGAACCGATTTCATTTAGAAAGAAATGTTACAGTCTGTTTACTAAGCTCTTTATAACCAAAGAGTTGTTACAGTTTAATCCATAAAATATACTTATTGTTGGATATTATACGGACAACAGCCAGTTATCTTGCTGAAAATACTTGATATAAAGAAGTATTGTTGATAGAAATAAATTTGGTCACTGGAAAAATAAGTTTTAGCTAAAATGTTTAGACAATTAGCTAAGCTAAATATAAATAAAATATATGGTAGATTGGCCTTGAGCAGTTGGTGTACCTGACCATTGATAAGAGGTGTCGTTGGATCACTTACGTTACCGGAACTCACGAATGGAATGTGTCCTTTTGCGGATTATGTACCGGAACTTACAGGTCAAATATTCGAGTTAGGAGTCGAGGAGCTGTCAGCAAACCGTGCAGATGTGTATTGGTACAAGGTCCGAAAGCCTTGAAGCGAGGCCACACAAAGACAAGTATGCAGACACGCAAGGCAGGGTTTTCTGGAATCCTGAGACAAGTCTTAAATAAATTTATGTGTATCAAGTATAATTAGTAGTCCTGTGGTTCCTTAAAATCACACATGTAACGAAAAGTTTCAGGTATGTCTCACTGATCTATTGTGTTCGAATGATGTAAATTGTCACAACACCCAGCAATTGACTACGGATGATCTACGGACAAATAAAGGTATATTTTCCCTCAGCTATGTAATATATACACCTTTTGGTATCGCGACGCAACTATGACAATTTACATACAAAATTACGTCTATATTAGAAGTATAAAACGGAAGGAAACAAAGCATTGTGTAATAAAAGAGTACGTCAGCAAGCCGGAAGTGAATGATTTAACCGGAGTATTACCAATGAGAACGTAACCGGAATATTATCAAATTCAGAACATAGAAGATCGAACTAGTACAAGCATTTTGTTGTGGTAGAGCTTTAAACGTACTTCGCATATTGTTTACAAGAAGATTTTTCTAGTAACTATTTCATGGAAGTCACAGCTGAACGTTTGATCGATGAGTCAATCTGGTAAGAAACGTTTGCCAAATATTCCCAAATATTTGCTTTCCTTGGTTGTAAAAAGAAAGAAAATAAGCGAACTAGTTGAACAGCGGTCGACAAAAAAGCGAAAGTGCGTTCGGCTATAAATAATCTCGGCACTCATTTTTACTTTCTCGCATTTTCACGCGTTGCATGCAGAGACTGGCAATAAATCTCGCGGTGTTTTTATTTCTATGAAATACGATTTCCATAATATTTAGTACAAACTATTTCGTGTTTTTTTTTTTACTTTAATCCTTTCTACTTTATTCTCATGATGTTTTGGTTATTACATTTATGTGTTTTCATAGTTATTGCATTATGGATTTTTGTTCAAGATAAATATTGGTTTTAAAAGAAGTATGACACGTGTAAACAGTAAATGAATGTAGACAGAGATAGAATAAATATATGGCATTTTCTGTTTTATGCTTTGAAACTAAGTTGATACATTGTAGAAAAGTGTCAAGTCAATTGCAATATATATGATAATGTCGTTGCTATTCAAATTACGACTAGGAAATTGTTTCGAACGTTCGATTTCAGCTCATTCAAAGAGTATTACGCTCTAATACTAATTCTTTAATCTCTGTGTTCCAGTTTATATCGCTTGTGGAGGATTTCGGTAGAGTATTATTAGTTATTACTGTTAGTGGGCGAGCAGATTTCTTATCATTGTTAAAACCTAGAAGTTTTGTCTTGGCAGCATTTAATGATACTATAAATTTTCGTTCCCATTCTGGACATTATTATCTCAGGTTTCAGACACTGCGTTGAATAAGTGTTCATTTAGTATCCTATGAACTCTGTTAGAGAGCATAGTGTGATCAGCAAATATACCCATCATCTCAGAGTCAATTTTATCAGGGAGATTTTAGAATATGAGGACCACATATTTTTTGACGTACGACTATCGAGGATAACATTGTTTTTTTATTTTCTGAAAAGAGCTGATTATATTAAGCATTCGTCCAGCAATACTGTATGATTTAATTTCCATAATATTATCTTCAAGCCAGACCCTGTCAAAAGCCTTAGATATATGAAAGGCTACTGTCCAGCATCTTTTGCTCTATCCAATGCGCTGTATTAATTAATTACATAATTTATGTAATACACGACTAATAATTTTAATTGTAGTCATGAAATTGTCAATAGTTTGGCAAGATCGTCTCAACATACAGATGCATATTAAACGTCAACCACTAAACAATATAATGTGCACTGTTCCTTTTTAATGACAATTTAAATGTATTTATACTATGAAATACAAACAGAAAGGAGTAAATATTGTAACATATACTTGCAATTATTTATGGTACTTTGGTCGTTTTGTCTTACAGCCTATCAATAATGTTTGGTTTATTTAATGTAAAATCCAGTAATTTTGGTACAATGTTTTATGATTTAACGTCTTTACATATTTATCTATGGTGTTTTGTATGACTGTTTCATTTTATGGAATATCGACATGTTTAGCGAAATTTATGCTGAACTGGGTAATTTTCGTTTAGGTATATGCTTCAAGTTCTTTGTATTTTTAATATGTGTTCATATTTATGTTATTTGTATTTATTAGGCTCTTGTTCTCATCTTGATTGTTATTTGTACAACGTCTCGGTCGGATGCCTGAAGACGGTCGAAGGACAATCTGACTAAAACGTTGCACAAATAACACTCAAGATGAGAACAATAGTCCGAACAATACTAATAATAGAAACAATCAGACCTCATCTGCAAAATTCAGAAGTGTACTTATATTGTTTAGCTTCACTGTATCGTTTTACGGCATATCATTCCTAAGGTGAATCAATCTCGAATCAGATAATTTTGGTAAAATTATTATGCATGACATCCTTTATATCTTCAAATATTCATTCATGTTCTTTTGTTTGGATGATTCGTTATACGGCATATCAACGTTTTCACGTTATTTAATGCTAAATTCGATTATTAAAAAAAAGTGTTTTGTTTAAAATGTTTAACATTTTTAAATATTTGTACATGTCTTTTGCTGATTTGTAGAGGAAAATTTAAATTTAATTTTTCTTTTTAACTTTGTGGAACATGAGTGACTTCTGCAAAAATAGATATAATAAATACTGACATCAAAGTTGAATGAATTTAATGTCATGTAGCCGTTATATTTAGCAAAACATAACGTACATAAAAAGGTTAATTAATAAAAACATTAATTTAATGTTAATTTTATTTAAAAATTTTTCCATGTTAACACAAATAATTGTGTACAGTTCCCACACTGACATCTAACTGTGCACTTATACTTTCTATAGATACAGGACGGTTCTTATCCATGAAATTATTTATTTGACAAATAAACTCTGGTTTTCTGACTTCTTTAGTCCTCTCTCACTTCCCATCGTCCCTCACAGACTCCCTGGCTTCCGTGTATCTCTTATGCTACTACAAAAAACTGAAGCTCGCTTCATACAAGATTGTCTAAAAGCAATCTTAAGCATTTAATACGTTTCTGTTGCATTTTTTCTAAAGATTAAAACAGAATTTTATTGCATATCCTTCTTTTTAAAGTGTCTTCATATTCACATTGCATTTTTTATATTCACCAGCAGTGACAATCAGGCTTTACTCAGGTGAATATCAATTCCTGCTGTAGCTATTTATTTGAACCTGAAATGATAAAGCTGGAGCAGTCATTTCATAAGAGGTATAGAAATAGCACACTTAATTTTCAAAAGTCTACGACAATTCTAAATCCCTGTACAAAAGTCTGCAACGTTATTTAAGGTACCTTGTATATAATAGGTGGTTGACGGGTTGACGGCAACCCGAGAACTTTTGGTATGAAATTTTTAGGTTTCTTAGATTTAATTTAATTGTGTTTAATATGTATATATTCATAATGTTAATTATTGTTTTTATATGATTGCAAATAATATATAACATTAATTCTTTGTGTGTATATTGATGTCATTGTGTCTGATAGTATATTGATATTAATGCGTGCAATGACGTGTGCTTACGATTGACGTCATTTTTGACAACGAGCAATCCAATGACTCAGCAGAATTAGCAGCCACGTTGAGTTATTGTTTTGTTTAGTTTCAGCATTCATCGCTGTTGGACAAGTTACCGTAAAGCGTTGCTGTCGGCCAGAAATAATCGAATGTCAGCCGATAAATCAAGAATGTGTTAGTAATGCTGTTGATAAAATACGGAGCGTGAAAAAGGTGAAGCTGAATGTATAAAAGGAAATAACTGAGGATTGACGAAATAAAGAAAAAACGGAACGAATAATAGAATTGTTCAAGAACTGGAAATAAAGCAAAAATAGAAAGAAAATTAGTTAACCAATGACAGAATCATAATTAAAAATGTGCAGAAATAGGGTTTTCACAGATAAAAAGTAATGAAACGCCCAGAGTAAAAGATAAAGGCAAGGTATAATAAAGAGAACACTATATGAAAAGAGATAAACAAATTAATATATTTAAATAAAGACAAAAAATAAAATGAAAATAAATTAGTGTTGTTATGATTGACGAAAAAGCAAGGAATCTTATAAGATAAGTAGAATCTCAAGATTCCAACGGATGGAGAATAGATAATTAATTAATTAGGATAAAAGAAACGCATAATAAAACGAAAGTTTTCAGAAAGTAAAAACCAGTAAGAAGTAAGAACGACAGATAGACAGAGAAAAGGGAAGCTTTATAATAGTTTGAGGTAAATATAAATATTCTGAGAAAATTTATTGAAATTCAAACAAACACATTGAAGAAATAGTGTGAGATAACACATGTGAAATCAATTTATAGAAGTAAATGATTACATACAGTGAATAATGAGGAGATTAAAACGATAATGATGGTAGAAATAATAGGAGACAGGCAGGCTAAAACTGAATACGGGGTGGAATGATAAAAGTGTAACTATAGCGACAGTTTTCTTTCAAAACTTTAATTGAAAAAATCAGATCAGGTTACTTTATTATGTAGAAGAGCTGGCATCTATTCAATGTAGCCGCTTTCAGCCTCAATCATCGCCTCGATACTAGTCTAAAACTGGGGCATGCTTTTCCCAGAATCGCAGGCGTAAGCTCGACGAATAATCGGCGGATGACGGCGATGAAGCTGGTTTTATTGTTGTGGGAGGTCATGTTTGTGATTTTTTGTTCGGAGGGTTCAGGTCAGGCGAGGATGGGGACAGTGAGAGAATGACATAGAGTCGTAACAACTCTTCTAAAGCCAAGCTTGGGTCTCTTTGGATTGTAGGCCGGAACCGTGTCCTACTGCCACACCCATGGTCTGCTAACGGCCACCTGATTGCACATGGGTTCAGCACACTCTTTAACATATCCAGGTATACTTTGGTGTTGATTTTCAAGCTGACTTCGAATATGTGAGGCGGTATGATATGACCCTCACATGAAACCACACCAAAGACTATAATCATGTCCAGAAACTTTGTTTTCATCAACCTGAGTACGTCCTTGTTATTCGTGGCAACTTAGCGACGTTTTTATCGCGGGGGTGAGGGGAATGGTCCTGTAGTCATAACTTGGATCGTTAGAGAGCATGATTTCTACAGCGGCGCTTCTCCGATCTTGCTCGTTTGTTATTGTGTCACTATCATACATGACAAAGGTTCTTATCGCTCTTGGGATTTGTACATAACTGGCCAACTAGTAGAGGCTCTGCCACAAAAAGAAAACCGGTTTTAATCAAACAGAAATGGAATCATGTTGCCTTTTCTAGGGCGACATTTTTTTTTACCCTGCATTTTAATTTTTATAGAATGGAAAAATGAATGAAGATTGAAGTAGAAATTAGAATACACGCAAAATAGTATGATGTTAAACGGAAAACGAAAATAAAATTCAGAAAAAATGTCTGAAATTAAAGTAAGGAAAAACAGAAACAAGATTTGATTATTAAATAAGACAATAACAATTCCAGAAAATAAATCAAAAGATTAAGAAAATGGAAAAGGATGTGAAGTAACCAAATACGTTTGTATTGTCGCTAAATAGGAAGACGAGAAAGAAAAAAGGAATGAATATTGATGGATTGTTGAATAAAAAAACGAACACTGAGAAAGAATTTAGAAATTTCGAAGGAAATGGCCAAAACGAAGACATGAAATGAATAGAGAAATTAACAACGTTTGAAAAAAAAGCGCAACTAAACGAAAGGAAGGCATAATTTGATTTGAAGAATGGAATGAAAGAGAAAATGTAAGGATTATCCAGGAAACGATTGAGTATTAGAAATGATTGGAAATTGAATAAAAAAGGATCATTACAAAGAAAAAATAAAACAAAGACAGAACACAGTGAAATGGGAGATAATTAAGAAATTGAGATGCAAATCAGAAAAATAAAACAGGTGATAAAATAATTGAAGAACTTATAAAGAAACGACGAAAAGAAAATACGTCTGTTAAAACCTATTACAGAAAGATGGTTTCAAAAAACTTTAAAAAAACGGATAAATAAAGAAGGCGAAGAGAAGAGAAAAAATATAACGGAACAGAAGAATACAAATGTCAGAATTGAATAAAGAAAGAAAAGACCGAAACAATAAAGGAATTTAGAAAGAAAGACAGAATAATATATGTGTGAAGAAATAAATAAAGATCTGTTAGTAAAATAAAATTTTAGGAGGAAAGAAAATCTTACAAAAAAAAGAAAAATCATTTTATAGGATAATAACAAGAGGGAAACCAACAGTAACAAGAATAAGAGAAAGAGATAAAGAATGACGATACATAAGATGAAGTAAGATGATGATATTAGAGGAAAAAGAAAAAGTAGAATAAGATGACAAAGATGAAGAAAATAAAGAAGAAAGAAGGAGCACTATAAAGAAGATAAAGAAGAGGAGGGAGTGTTATAAAACGACGCAAAAGAAGACGCAAGTGATGAATAATATAAATGAGAATATTAGAAAAATACAAAGAAAGAATGGAATTAGATGTAAAAACGAGAGGGGAGACAATTAAAAAATAAATAAAGATTTAAAGAAAAACCGGCGTCGGAGGAAAAAGCGGAGGAGAAGAAGAAAAAAAAGCAATAACGAACAGAAGAGGAACAATGAGAAGAATGAAGTAAACAGTAGGAGTAATAGAAGAAAACTGACCAATGAGATAAAAAATAAAGAGAACAAAGAAAAAATAGAAAAAGAAGCAGCGTTTAAGATTAAAAAAGACGAATGATAAAAGGATGGGGTAAATGAAGAAAACAAAACAAGAAACAAAAAGAACAAGATAGAGAATCATGCGTAAAATAAGTAATAAAAAGAAATCGAACATGAAGGAAATGAAGACAAAACGCGCAAAAAGAAACAAAAGAAACAAAAGACATAAAAGACGAAGAATATAACATTAGAATACAGATAAGAAATAAAATAAACACAGTATAAGCAAATAAAAAGAGAGAATCAATAATGAAAAATAGAAGGAAACAAAACAGAAAGAATAGAAGAGAATTATATAAAGTAAATGAACGGAATATCAAAAGATTTAGAGGAAGTAAAATATGAAAGAATGGAATTGAAGTAATGAATACGGTAAGGAATGAGAAGAGGTTGTTAGGCCATTTACCGAAAAGGAAATAAGTAAAATTGAATTAATAAATATATTACACTGCAGACATTTAGCATTAGATAAACAATAACCAAAAGGGAGAAGAAAATAAATGATGCGGAATAAAACGATGGATCGAACAGCAGGTAAAAGTAAATTGCAAAAGGAAAGACAAATATTTTAATATTTTAAATCGATTTCATGGTGCAATGTTTGTATTAAATATTAACTCGATTAGAAAAGCTCCACGAAAATGAATGGCGTGTTATATGGTTGCATAAGCTCTTAAAAAGCACTAATTATGGACAAACTTTAAGACCGCGATTTTTTTTATTTATTTTTAAAGGAATTTCTCATCCTGGTGCAGATTGGTAAATATTGATGTAATCATATGAAGTCTGAAAGGTCGCGTGAATTGGCCAAAGGCAAAGCCAATCATTATTATTCTGTGGATAAATTGAACACAAACGTAAAGCCTTTCAACTATTTCTGTTTCCCTCGTTTAGGATCGACATTGGTTGAAGGTTAACTGACTTACGGCCATACCAAGAGACTCTCTGCTCATAACAAAGAAGCTACAAAAACTATAGAAATCGATGTACATGTTAAATTGACACAGTTGTAACACATAAGATTCATCTGCGAAACCTACTTTGTTGATTTACGTTTGACTATTTACATCCATTATTTAGAATATCATTTTACAGTCGATTATTATTATTATTATTATTATTATTATTATTATTATTATTATTATTATTATTATTATTATTGTCATCCCGTCTCTTGTATTCCTTTTATGCTACCTCCTCACAAATACTTACCTCTTATTGGAATGATTTAAGATTAATGATTAGTATATTTATTTATTTATTTGCGGATAGTTATCCCCATCTCTATAGTTGTTGTTTCATGATGTTTCGGCTAATTATTCCTCTGACCATAGGAGATTAACCGCAACGGAATAAGAATGCTGAGTCTCTTTACTGTATCCTCTACCTTCCATAGTTGTCGTCGGCTCACCACGTTTTGGCCAACTAATCCTCTGGCCGGCTTTGTGTAGAGTTTAAACCGCTATCCTCAATCCTTACTTGGAACCGTAAAGATTCAACGCCTCTATCCACTGCGCCACGGTCCCCGAAGGGCGATCAAAGTTGGATTTTTTTAGTTCTAGAAATCCTAGTTTTTTGTTCTTATCTGGTTTTTCATCGTCGGGTCTGAAGAAAGCGATTTATAAGGTAGTGTTGCAGGATGCAAGGAGGAAGTAGACAAATTTGAGTGTAGCATAGTGCAATTACAGGAATACGTACGACATGGTCCCTCATTTATAGATCCGTGAAATACTGTTGACGATGATGATTGCTGGAAATGTTGCAGGTATTCTGTAGAGCAGCATAACTCAATGAAAACTATTCCGACATCGAAGTGAGGTGTTTAGGAAGGTTAGTATTATAAAGTGATTCATTATCTTTTCTTCCTTTAGTAATAGTGATTATGCCATTGAGCATAATCTTAAAGATATAAAAAAATGGATATGGTTTTGAGTCTGGTGGCTGGAAACTCGACCACCTATATCTCTGCATGATTTGATAAGATATTTGGAGGAAGTGGAGACACTGGCAAAACTCGTCGGGAAATATTATTAAGACAGCGAGATAGGATTTTATATTGGATATGGGATTCGTATATGTGCAGTGTTGGTGATGAAAAGGGGGGTAAGCGTGCATTCGAACGAAATTGTGTTGAGAAATAGATGGGTTATAAAAGAAATAGAAGAAATAGAAGTATGATATAAGTTCTTAAGTGTGTTGGAAGTTCTGTACATTATAATCAGAAAAATGAAAGAAAATGTCAGGAAAAAGTATCTTAGAAGGGTAAAGCTATTTACATGCCATGGAAAAGAAAGAAAAACCGTGGCAATGTTTAATATATTCCAAATTAGGTGGGGTATAATACGGTTGTATTAGAAAAGGAAAAGCGATAAGTGTGAAAGGTTGTGTTAAAACTGAGATTATGTCGTATATGGTTTGAAGGGACGAGTTGATGTTCAATATTGCGGCCAGTGAAGTTGAAGTAAAAAAAAAAACAAGACCGATATTTGAAGCGTGTGAACAAAAAAAAAATGGAAAAGTAATTGGCTGAGAAGAAGATGCATAGAAAGTTGCAGATGTAGCGAATCATGGCAATAGCTTAGAGCTGGGTATCTAGCTAAGAGCATTGAAGTGTTTATTTGTGCAGCACAAGAGCAAGCACTAAGAACGCGACTGTTCAGAAAAGTGGTTCAAGAAGGGGAAGTTGCTGTACAATTTCGCGAAAGTTATCTGAGCCAATTGCGCACCTTGCAAAAGTATAGCGGATGGACTTGATGGAGGACCGCAGGAGATATGACCGCGTGGGGCTTTAGATATTCTGGGGGTGGGTAAGAAGTTTATGGTAAAGTATGCTTAGAAATGGTTTGAGGACGTACTTGATAATGTAAGAAAAAGTGATGGTGGAGATATGGAGGTATTATGAGACAAATTGTCATGAAATTGAACGTACTCATTGACAAGGTCTCAAAGAGATGTCGAAACGCAGACATTTCAATACCCTTGGACAAAAATGATTGAGAAGTGGGACGAGAATGTGGCAATTGGGCTCCGTTTGCCTTAGAAGTAAGACTTATGCATGGGGTTAAAATCAAAATAATCTCTGTGGTAATTAGTAGGCCAGGCGTAGTATGAAGTCGTCTAGAAAAGCCATTTGAAAACTAAGAATCGTTGATATAATGCGCTGTTTTTAGGCGCTGCTAATGAAAGTATACTAATACTCTTAGGAAAACCCTTGATCTTGGAAACTCCTGGCTTCGAACCGGGATTGAGAGAGAGTACTTTGAAAAGGAACCCCCTCTCTTTTAAGGGAAACGTTATCAAACGGTGTCAGGATTATTAATACAATATTCTTTATTATTTGCATAAATATTTTTTTAATTTTTTCTATGCAATTTTTATTTTGTATATTTATGTTTATTTATATATCATTTTATGTACATCATCTTTTTTATTATTTCTATATTTTTTGATTAGTTTCATATCTATATTTATATTTTATTAATCCTTTTTAAATATTATATTCATTTTATATAATTTTTCATAACTTGCCATCAGTATTTATAGTGTGAATACGATATCATATTATTTGCTTATCACATTTATTAATTTATATTATGTTTCATTGAGTATATGACATTTTCATTATATGTAAATCACATTTCCTTATTTGCATATGTTTTTTTAATTTTTATATAACTTTTACTTAATTATATATCATACTTATTATCTGTATATTTGACATGCCATTTGTTCGCTACTGCTCGCCAACAAACGACAACCTGAAAATCGTGTGCCGTGGTCTTTTTTCTTTCATCTTCTATTTTGTCCGCGCCGTCGTCTCTATCGTAAAATATAAAATAAAACATAACATAAAACACAATTTCCAACCCATCCTGCAAATATCAGTTCCACTCTGTGTGTGTGTGACAACATCGACTCTCTGCATTATAAGGTTTACATCTGCTTTCTATTGAGGGCGTGCTCGTCTGTTAATGTCATCTCATCTCGATCTCTTTAAGTTCTCGCCTTTAACAGTGTCCGACATGAAACTCGCCTCAGCTTTAACTGTCGTTAACCCGTCGCAAACGCAAGACTGGCCACAATTATACGCAATCGTCACTAGACTTAGCGCCACACTTAAAATTATAAAGTTTATGACCTGTAGAGAACAGCTACCCACTGAAAATTCTTCATCTCCAAGACTTCTACAGAATAGCTTCCCAAAGGAAACTCTTCTGAAATTAAACACGGATTTTAATTCAAGAGAAACAAACATTATTATGTCAATTTTTTAATACTTTCCGCCATAACTCATCAGAAAAATAAGTAGTAATTAACATTAAAAAGAAAAGAAAAAACAGCTTGGGCATGATTTCATAAATCCGAAAAAATCCGAAGAGTAGCTGCAAGTGTCTTTCATGATATTTACCCCATCTACTCTATCGATACTTTTATGGTAGGCGTTCGACTGAGCTCAAATCTATGGTCCCTCTATGGAAAATATTCACAACATATACTTGCCTAACTGAAACAACTGCTGACAACTTTTCTGGCGGCTTATTTGTGCAGAAAACTATATGAAAATTTCACGAGCAGTTTCTCTCCTAAAGCTGTCCGTCTGTGGAACACAATACCGTCTGTTTGCTTCCCGGCTTACTATAACGTGATCGTCTTCAAGTGAATAAATTTCTAATGAGGCGGCCATTTAGATAATCTTACCTTATCAAGAGTTGCCAACGTGACTGATATTGTCTCGCGATATACCTAACACTTAACACTCATCCTGAAGTTACCTCTTGGTTTTGATAACTAGTCACATTCTAAGTAAACATAAATGACTGATGACATAAAGAATGGAGTTAAATATCAGAAAATTTGTTTCTTTTTAAAATGTTACTTTAGTTTTTTTTTTAAATATAATACTATAATGGGGAACAGTTATTCAGGTCTGCAAGAGTATCTAGTCGTCAATACAGTTGGTTTAGAGATACAAGGGTAGTTGATCGACGTTGGAAGAGATATTTAGGCTAATAATAAATTCATTGAATCATTTGTTTTGACATCCCAGCAGTCCCGGCGTATAACAAAATCTTTTTGAAAGTTTGAAATAATAATTTCCGGATGGAAATTTAACACATATTCAATTTTAGAAAATTAACAATAAAACATTGTTTTCTATTTTTATTAGATTTTTAATGTGAAACCATTTTTAAACCTCATTTTCTAGTATCCAGTTTTTGTTTTGTAAACAAATATTTACTGATCGAGAAGAAAATAATTGAATTCGTTAATTTAACAATCGAACCGACAGGTGCATATGTTGACGACGTTTAGAACTTTCTAACACACTCTACGAGATAGATTTTTTGCAAATAGAGTCAAGAATGTTTCGTTTTCTACGTTATTGTTAGAATAAATTATATATTAATATAAATTTGCTTCATAATAACAGTGGTGTTGGTAATTCTATTTGGCCATTGTTCAACCAAGATACGTTTCGAAATCTTTTTTAAGGTGATCGTTGTGGAAAAGAATGCTGGGGGGGGGCTATTGAACCACATAGGACAGATCTTAGAATATCTAACTTCTTTAAAACAGTTCAAAGTAAATTGATTTTAAGTATTAGTCATTCGTAATGTTATGTTTCTCATTATTTTTAGTTTTATGTTTCTTATTATATTTTAAAAAATGGTTTTATGTTTCTTATTATATTTTAAAAAATGGTTTTATGTTTCTTATTATATTTTAAAAAATGGTTTTATGTTTCTTATTATATTTTAAAAAATGGGAAAGCAATAAAATAAAATATAACACACTAATATATAAAAGTCCACATGTCTGTTTGTTTCCATATTTTCAAACTCTATCTCCTCCGAAACTTAACATCGCACAGCGGTGCTAGGGGTTTCATATGATATGAACCGTTCTTTTATGGGTCTTTAACCAAATAAAATAGTTTTAAGGGGTCAAAAATGGGTAAAAATTTAAACAATCGTAATATATTTTGTACATTCATCTTAGTTTATTTTTAATTTTTAATTTTTAATCAGCTCATATGCGTGTCACGTTAGTACAGTTTTCAATGTTACAGTTTTGCCTTTGCTTTCGGTTTCGATTCTAGCTGATGGCACCCAAATACTTTGTTTTTTTTTTGGAAATCACGACTACTATAATAATATATACGAAATCTGCACAAATTTTAATATCATATTTATGTATTAGTTAGCATAAATTTTTATATCATATTTATGTATTAGTTAGAATCTTTGGACTACAGTTCTCATCTTGAGTGTTATTTTCACAACGTTTCAGTCGATGGAATCTCCGACCTGCTTCATGTATATTTTGTCAGACTCAGGAATATTTCTGTAGAACTTGGAAACGAATCCGTCGAATTGTGGAATTTGCACAGAATGTAGAATCGAACCCTTTGTTTAATACACAAGAGTAGCTTGCTGTCATTTCGTTATTCTTTGCTCAGTGGAAATTTTACTTTTCTGTACGTATGAAATAGTTTTGTTTTTATGAACAGAAATATTTAGCATGATTTTAAAAATATATTTGCTTTATTTTTACGAGTGGCCAATTTAAATATATAAAAAAAAAACAAGAACGATATACAAGGTATAACCAAGAGTTTAAAAACGATAAAGTGACTTACTTCACTTTTCTCTAATAAGGACATGACGGGAAGAAATGTTAGAGGGTAAATGATATATCCATTTGGTTAGTGACCGACGCTACATTTTTTATTTATTTTTTAATAAAAAAAATGAAAATTAAAAAAAATCATACACACAAAATCGATCAGGCGAATTGATTTTTTATTTATATTTGTACTGATTCAATTAAAAGATAAATAAATGATTCAAATGGAGTATATCTATTTATATGAATATTTGAAACCTTTATCTTTATATCTAAATATGTGTTACTGTTTATCTGTTTTGAAGAGACCTTCCAAAAATGAAGCCTCTTATTTTTATTCCGCCCGAATGGATAAACGCAAATAACATTTATCTGATGACTGAATTTATACATTCTCGATTTACAAGTTTCTTCTCTCTGTTGCAGATACTACTAAAATAGGACAACATTTTCTATGCGGGTTTCAACTTAGGACGTCATTGAATGGTTCCAAAACATAGAGATAGACGTAGATTTATACAATTAAATATTTATTTATTTTCCTGGCACTTTTAGATAAGGCTTTACAAATGGCTAAACAGTTCACTTAAACTTGGATGAGAACATTGTAAAACTCGCTAGGAAAAACTTAATTCTATATGATGGGAAACTGTGGACCTGTACGGATAGGAAGAGAAACTTCAATATTACGATGGTTTTGGAGGATTCAACTCAATATATATGAAGTTACATTGCAAGAAATATACCAGAGTTAGGAAGAGGACTATTTGAAGATAATAGATTATTTATTACTAGATTTATCAGTAGAACTATAAATTTAATAAGGAATAAATTACATAATATATTTAAGGAACTGGAACTAAACAAAGAAAAAATTATCTCTTATTAGTAACATATCCAATAGGTATTTTTTTTATTTGGTGGAGACATATTTTACTAACGCAAAGTATATTGTAATAAACCGCTTATGAGAATAGGATCTAAGGAAAGTATTAAATACCACACCCCACGTTACTATGAACGTAGAAATAGTTGCAAGATTAATAATTTAATCTCATATAATATGGAATAAGTGAAATAATAATAATAATAATAATAATAATAATAATAATAATAATAATAATAATAATAATAATAGTAACATAGACACTAATACTGAGAATCGTAGAAAGGAAGGCACTTCATTTAGAAAGCATATAACATTGATATAAAAAATTTTATAAAATTATTGACAATAATTTTAAAGAAAACCCGACACTGAGAAAATATGATCTATTTACTTACAATATTTCATTCGAATATGCTCTGAGAAACTTTTGCGCCCTCGACCAAAACCAAACACTATCTCGACAAGCAGTGCAATTTCAAACTTTCACTATCGGGATCTCTATATGCTGAAGGATTATGATCGAATACCTTCTTTTATCGAAATGCTAGCTTTTGGAATTCCCTTCCTGCTCTAAGTTTCTCTGACTATGACAGCATGCAGAAATGTAAATAAAATGTTAATTAATGTCTGCCCAATTTCTCTCTTCAGATGCCCCTAAAAATCTGTCGACATTTGGAAAGCGATCTGACTTTTTGAATTGTCTCCCATGTCTGCATGGTGGGGCAACGGCTAAAGTATTAAGTTTAATCAATTTTAAGTAATAATGTGTTGTTGTTTTATGGGTTATTTCTCAATAAAGATTATAATTGGGTTATAATATATATATATATATATATATATATATATATACGTATATATATATATATATATAAATATATACCCACTTCAGAATAAAATTTTATTTTATTGAATGACTAAAATTTGATATACACACACACACGCACACACACACACACACATACACACACACACACACACACATATATATATATATATATATATATATATATATATATATATATATATATATATAGAGAGAGAGAGAGAGAGAGAGAGAGAGAGATAACGTTTTAATGGTTATGAACAACATCTTGAGAATATTTTATCCCAGTGGATAATATGAAAGTTTCAGTCTGGCATAAATGTTCACCAGCTGGATAAGAGACATTTGAAGGAAGTTGAAGATTAGATTAGTCGAAACATTGTAAGGGTGAAATTTTGAATTTTACTAGTAGTTAGAATAATATAAATAAATCAACGATATATCATGTGAGGAGAAAAAAAACTCAAATGTTACAGGGTAGCAGGAATTTTAAAGCTTCTAAAATGAAATCTTGTTTTCTTTATATAAGAAAATGAATAATGCATGATAGTCCTTTTACGAAATCAACTTTTAAAACAACAGCAAGACCGTCGCCATGGAGAATGCAATTACACGTGTAAATGAAATGAACGTTTTGTATTATTGTTTCAGTATTTACTTATTATTATTTTTCATTTGTCTTATAATTTCATCTATTACAATCAAAACGGTCGTTTATTTAAACTACACTAAAAAAGTGGCTTACACTCATTTAGCTTATAAAAGAAGGAAATGGCGACCACAGAATGAACCGGAAACTGAGGCCGCATAAAGCGTTAGTAGAGTTGAAAATTATCAAGAAAACGAAGAAATATTCTGCTGACATATTTAATTGAATTATTAATCGATTTCCTTCTAGTAGGAAATCGATTATCTTTACAAAAAAGTTGTTATAATTATTTAACGGACACAAACGAAATCATTACACTTGGGAGGCCATAGCATTTACATCTCATTTGCATATTCTTTGAAGAGAAGATCAATTGGAAATTATTTACTCATTAAAAAGTATTAAAGAGTTTTATTGTGTGTTTTTTTTTCAAAAGACAAGAACACGATCATTATTAGAAGAAGATCATGTTATTTATATGTCATTTACATAAAAACGACTGCATTCCATGTAGGCGGATTAAACCGGATTCATTGGAAGTAGGAAATATCACGGGAATATGAAATTTGCAGGTGTACTAATGTCGCATCGATATCTCGATAAGATGAGTTGATGACATTATTATTTTATTATATTTTTGTAGTTCTTACAGGGGGTATCAAGGTCCTTCTATATATTGCGGGTTTTCTTTCTAAATGGTCACTCGGCCAGGTAAAAATTTGCTTAAATTCGGTAATTTAACGAGAACCGGTGTTTCAACGTGATTATGATTGCTTATTTGTAATAGTGTTTGTTTGTGATCCGCGAGACTAAATTTCAATGCTTGGTAAGTGTTATTAGTAAAATACTGTGAACCGTTTATGGGTTGGACAAAAAAAGGAATGAGGCACATCGGCCAGCAGACCAGGAAACTCATGATTATGCACTACACCCAAAGGATGATACTGATCGACTCTGTGTGAAGAAGAAAAGACGGAGGAGGAAGACTGGTTTGTATACAAGGCTGTGTTAATTACACTAAAAGAGAACTACAAAAATGCATAATGCAGAACACCGAAAGAATAATTACCGAAGCAAGCGACATTAAAAAAACGAACAAGATAGAGAAAAACGAGGTAAGAGATAAAACGAGAAAATAAAAATGGAAAGAAAAACAGCGTTGTATACCAAAAACATAAAACATGATAATTGATGTATCTTTTGGTAAACAATCGACATTAAAAACTAAAGAATTCTAATAGAGGAGCAAGTTGAGTAATCCTTGGTTATGGAATAGAGCTATAGTAGTAGCCAATAAAAGGGAGCTTTAGGTCAAGCAGGTCATTTGTATAGTAGGCTAAGTGACAATGATTTATTTATTAACAAGTTTTAAAGTTTTATTGCAAGTTGTCCTCTTTATTTCATTTTTTTCTTGTAAACATGTTTCTCTTTTCATCCATTATTATTTTTTGTTTTCTTTTTTCTTCTATTTTCACTACCAATCCCACTCATTATGATTATCTCTATTTAATGAAATGTTTTGTTTTTCTTCTTCTACTTCTACCTTATTTATATTTTTCTTGTTTTTCTGATTTCTTTTTTAATCTATGTTGCTTTTGTTATTCGACTTTACTGTATTTTGTGTAATTTCTTGTTTTTTTCTGCTCTGAATACTCTTTTGCTTTTATATTAAGTTCGTTAGTTTTCCCTTTTATTTTTCCTGTTTTATGTTATTTTGTCCTGCTCGTTTTGAGTAATTTACTTATTCCCCTTCTTAATTGCAAATTCTCCATATCTCGTTCTTTTTAAAATATATTCCTATCGGACCATTTAGTGATAAACTCTATTCACACAATTCATTTGCTTCTATTTGTCTGGTTATTGTTATTCCTATTCATCTCATTATGACCAAAACTTTCTTATTTGTAATATAGAATTTTTTAATCCTCTTTTCCTCTATAAATTTTCTCATCGATTTTTAAAGGGTAGAGAAGAATGTTGCCGCCTTGAAGAAAACAAGACTACTAATAACGCAAATTAAAGCTCAGTGCCCCTTTGATGTAGAGGGCTACTACAGCTCTTTTTGTGACCATCAGCTAGAAAAATATTCACGCAATATTTTTCTCGGTGATGGTCACAAGTACGTGTTCATTTCAGTAGAACGTTATAATTGAAAACTGATCACCGGCGATAAAAGTCATAGAATTTTTTTAAATCTGAAAGGTAAGTTTGTAATCGATTAGATCAACGTGAATAAAGTGTAAATTGTGTTATTTAAAGGGGGAATGGGTAAAATTCCTAAACGTCCACCAGAGATTTGTTCATATTTCATTTCAGCACTCGATCCAACGATATTTTTTTATTCAATCAAATCATTAAAAGAAGAAAGCTGGTACGATTTTTTTTTGATTTTTTTATGTAGAAAACAAATGTTTTACAAACGTTACCATAAGATGTAATGTTAAAGAAAAAAAAAAGAAAAAAGATGTTGCCGCAGCTTAATATATACATGTTGCCAGCGACTGGAAATGTTGGTTCGTTAATTCTTATGAAAAACCATACCATATCACTTACTGTTAAATGTAAAGAATGGGTGCCGTCGCTTCTTGGTTGAATGTTTTCATGTAATGTAAGTATCGGTGGTTCTTATTTTTCTGTTATTACTCGATTACAGACATCATTTTATAATCGTTTACTAGGAGATAAGTTCAGTTTAGTATCGGATAACTTAAGACTGGAACCGGACATGATAAAAAGAAAGATGCACGTGAAAACCGTTTATAATCGTTTACTAATAGATCAGTTAATTTTAGCATCGGATAATTTATGATGAAACCCGACATGATAAATATAAAGATCTGACATAATGTTTTTAATGTAACAATATGTTAATAATGTAAATCAAAAAAAATGCGAAATGGCATAATTTACGACTATGAAGACACGAAACCACGGTATGTGCAGCAGATGTAAACACCACCGTAGGTAGTTGCGCTGACTTATTTATACGAAAGTTACGACTCTTTTGTCTGTGTAACTTTAAAATAAATGTTATGTTTTTTTTGTAAACATTAGTCTGTAAAATAGAGGAAAAGTGACAATAAGAAAGTATAACGGATTTAAAACAATGCGTGGCGATTGAGTAGTCATATTGATTAAGGGCTTGCGTGTTCGTTTTTGTATGATTGTGCATAATCCGGAATAATAGAATTTCATCATCGCAGCCAATGAGAATAGACGGAATGTTAGTAGGGAGAAATCATTATTTTCGAATAGTGAAGTGCAATTATAGTTCTATGTGTATGGGTGTTATATCCAGTTAATAAGGGTGTAAGGTCGATATAGTTATAATGGTTATATATTGACTGGGAGAGTGGGGGGACTTCTAAGTTAGAGACGAAAATACGAACTATTTTGTCTGTAGATCTTAGAAGTCGTGATAATGTTTCTCGAAGCAAGTACGATATGATTTATTATAACGAATAAATGTGTCTGTAACGGCGTTCAAAAGTTACATAAGATGGTGGGAAAAAGATTATATATAATGAGTTTGCTTTTGGTATGTTATTGCAAACCTACCCTGATTGTGTCCATAGGAGAATATCTGCAATCAAATTATTATATATAGGATACAAATATGAATACAAATATGATACCTATGAAAAACTAAATACAAGAACAGCGCTTTTTTATATAAACACACAGCTATATTGTGACTTCTAAAGACTTTAATTCGGTTATTTTGGTTTTATTTTTATGTCTAACGGCTGTTCGAAAGAAAAAACAAATACATTGTTTCCACGTAATAATCTCATCACAATTTAGTATTTAGTATTTTATTTAGTATACCAACGAATATTTACAACAATCATACTTTTATGTCACGAATGCACTACATACTTTTAATAGAGTATTGTATGATATTTTTATACAAGGATCATCTTGAAACATATTGAAATAAATAAACGTTGATGATTATATAAATAATTTGAATAATTTTATTCATATATATATATATATATGCGTGTGTGTGTGTTTGTGAAATCAAGAAAGATGTAATGTTTACCTTATATAAGCAAAGGTTAACTTCAATCTAATATAAATAACAGTATTTATATATGGATAGTTTAATCCTCACCAAATAAAAAAACTCAATACACACTAGAGTGTAAAGCTTATTATTTGAGAAAAAAATCTGTAAGTTGAAATTTACAATCAACTTAATTGTTCGACTGAATACTCCAAAAACAATCTACAAAGTCCTTAATCTGTGGAGTTTCCAAAATACTATTCTTGCTATTCTTCTTATCAGAGGACAGACAGAAGTCAGCAAATTATATTTGTAGCAATACTAGAATTAGCTGGTTATGGCATTAAGTGAAATCGCAAGTTATTAAAGTCATAAATTGTTAAGATACACATGTTCTTTACAAAAACGAGTAAAAATGTGGGAAATGTAAAAAAATAATAAAAACAAACTATTAGCTAGAATCGAAGACGTAGCATTTAAAGTTAGTGACGTCTCTACTGCACCAACGTGACAAGCATATGGTCTGACTATAAAATAAAATAAGATGAATGTACAACTGCGACTTTTAGGTGATAGAGTTTGAAAATATGAAGATAGACTTACGTATATATATAGATTAAATCCCCGAAACAGTGTTTCATGGTAAACAACTGATGATCCCTTGAAAAATAAATTATTGGTATTATAGTAAATTCGAGAGCGAGTTGATGCAGTGATTGCAGGTGATTAAATGACTTACTGACTAGATGGTTTTCTAACGAATGATAAAACATATTTTTGTATAGTTTTAAATGTTAAAAACTCCAAAGACTATATATATATATATATATATATATATATATATATATTAGCAAAGTACCCGTCGGTGACTGGGTTTAAAAACAACAACAAAAAAGAGAAAATGGACTCTGATGCATGAAAGTATGATAGGTTATGAAAAGGAAGGGTTGTAAAAAGATAGCTTCGAATTTGGGGGTATCAAAACCAAAGCAAAATATGATGAAAGTAAAAATAGAATAGATAAACCCCATAATTTATTATACCATACTTGTTCACACTGAAACACTTATTACAATATTATGTCGATCTATATGAAAAAAACCTTGTTAAACTTTGTGACATATTTCCATTCCATGGAGGTCAAGTACGAACGAATACCCCATAATTTTATTATACCATATTTCTTCAAACTGAAACACAATTATCAAAGTATACTTACGCAGATAGATATGAAAAGTCTTTATTAAAGTTTGTGCCTATTTCCATTCTATGGAGACCAGGCGCGAACGCAGACCCCACAATTTTATTATACCATCCCTGTTTAAGTTAAAACATACTTATCAAAGTATTATTATGTATTTATCTATATCAAAAACATTTGTAAACGTTTTTTTTTAAATTTTTTAATTTTTTATTTCCATACTTTATAGACACGGCGCGAATGCAGACCCCACAATTTTAATGAACCACCGTTCTGCCAGATCAAACATACCCATTCCTGTCTCTCGATAGATATTCTATCATTATATGTGATTAATTTTCTATAATAGTCAACCATATAGGAGCCTATTCGTGACCAGAAATACACACACACACATTCAGCTTTATGTTATATATATATATATATATATATATATATATATATATATATATATATATATATATGTGTGTGTGTGTGTGTGTGTGTGTGTAAGTAACAGTTTGCAACGACCTAAAAATCTGTTAGAAGCCGATGCATTGAAATATATGATTAGACTAAATTAGTCAAATTTTGCAAATCAAATTAATCGTTGTTATTCTGTTGTACAAAATTTGAAATCAAAGATGGTCACTCCTTAAAATAATGATATTGTAGCTCAATTTCAGAGAGAAAGAGCAATGGCATAATTGAATTTCACTTGCTTGTCAATAATGAAAATCTCGCCTCAAACTATATTTCATGCCACATCGCACTTGAGCTTGTAATTATTTTGGGCATTGCTTATTCGAGCGTTAAGTTATTCTTATGATATAATTAGACATAAATGATTTTGACTTCAATAGCGGCTTTATGACAATTTTACTTCTCTAGAAACTATTGGTGTGTGTGTGTTGAATGTTTTACGGCCGTTGGGCAATACAAAGGTGTGGATAATAATTTTATTTCGTTAAAAGAATTAAGAAACAAATCAGGTTTTTATATGAATATTCACATTGTGCATTTTTTGTAAGGAGTAAATGAAGTTTGCAAGAAGCATTGGCTAGTGTGTATATATAGGTGCATTGTGGAAAGCAATATATAAAGAGGTTAAGTGATCAATACAAACTGAAGCAAATTAAGACATATAATGGTGGAATGAATTATTCACCGTTGGCGATTGAACTAAAGCAGAAGATATATCTAAGGTACGGCGTGAAACGATAAAGTTGTCGCTCTAATAGAAACAACACTACAGCTTAATTTTAAAACTTTTATTGAAAAAATAAATTCTGGTAAATCGATTATGTAGTAGAGATGACATATATTCAATGTAGCCACCTTCAGTTTAAATGGCCATCTGTATGCGGGTCCGGAACTGGGAGCATTCTTTTTTCCACAAGATGTGAAGCCACATGATGAACGAATCTAAAAAATATTTTATCTCAAGGTCAAAAAGTAACCCACATTTTTTAGATGAGAAAATCATAACCCAGAATCTTGTTGATAACATACGAGGTATATTGCCGCTTGGATGTATGTCTGGGACTATATCTACAGGCCGAAATATGAAACGATGAGCGAGATATCTGTAAGTATTACAGTTAAAGTTCATGTTAATATAAGCACGGAAGCAAGAAGAGGGGTGTAATACAAAAGTCAAGCAATCTTAAGGGTAAACTATTAGAGTATACGTCTTTTCGGCATGTACAAAACCCTAGAGTAAAAGGGTTGCATTTTGATGCTTGCCGAGTTTGCCGATGGTATAGTAGTCGAGTGGGTATTGGATATGTTGTCTCACTGCAAGCGATAGATTACCAAAACGAGCGAGTAAAACAAAGAAGATAAACTGCGATATGTTGAATGCTATTAAAATATCAAATATTTCAAACGCCGTAAGATATTTTGGAAATATGATAAACATTAGAAAAATAGTCGTAATAAAATATTTTCGGTGAAGTATGTTAAATATTTATATCATAAATACTCGGTGATTTTGTTAGCTAAACAATAATATTTACAAAAACAATAAAATTGGATTGTTCCGTGACATGGTAACTAACAAAGACACAGGTTTATCATATATTCAAACCGTGGTCGAGAGTCAGTCAGTGAAAGTATGCTTACCTTGTCTGGTGTACTAAGCGGGCAAGTATGTTTCTTTGTCTGGTTGCTTAAGAACGTAACATTTTGTCTCGTTTCTGAACTGTGCAATCGAATATGTGTATGCACCCTTTATGCATTCATTTCACGAGGAATGTGGAAAAAATATCCATAAAAATAAATAAGAAGGAAAAAGAAAGAATGAATTGATTAAAACAAACACAAGATGTAAAAATACGATTCTATAAAAAACGAAATTGTTTTATTAAGAAGAAAAAGAGAACGATATTCAAACATAATAATGTTTGTTTGTATTGCAATCTGCATTTTAGAGAAAAAATTATGCGTACGTTCGTTTTCCCTCCGTGTCTGTTATAGAGCATTGTGTCATCAGCAAATATACCCATATTCTTTTTATCAAAAGCGACGTCTATCATTATCAGAAATAAAAAAAGGTCAAAAAATCGAAACGCATCTGTATTAATATTATATATGTTCAGAGATTACTGTTTATATATTTGCTATAGGACGAGATTGCCTATTAAACGAAAAGAGGTTTAGTATCTACGAAATAGTGAACAGTGCTTAATTGATCAAATGTGATGGTTTGTTAGTTAATTGATGTGTACTTTAATGTGTATTTTTATCGTGGTTTCACTCGTATTATCAAATAAATTTAATCATAATTAAAAGGAGAACTAAGATGTGGACATTTCTCATTTATATCTAATCACGGTCTTTGTTTGTCCGCGTCAATTTCTTTCAATTAAAGAATTCTTCAACACAAATAATAGTTTCGATGAACAAACCTGATTTGATTTCCAACACGAATGCCGTTTTATGAGGCAATCAAATTGAATTAATGCCAAATCAATCTCATTAAGACGACCAGCAATTAGGACTCGAGTTGTATTACTTTTCAATCATTTTATATTGCATTAAAATCAGCTAATTTTATTGAATGAACTATGATACGTGTATGGCGTTTCCAGGGAGTTTTCGAAATTTTGTTTACTTTGTAGTTCTTCCTGTTTTCTGTTTATTTTTTTGGCATCCAAAATAAAAGGGTTGTTGCTAGGATAGCGAGACACTTTCAGTTGTAAATGTTATTGCTTGAATTTTATGTTTTAAAACTTATTGCTTCTTACTTTCTACTTCTTCAATTTCGAAACTCATATTATGTATGACGTGACCGTATAGAGAAGCGATATTGCTCCCCATTGGGGGCATTAAAATCCCCTAAACCCCTCAATAAGGTTGGGTAATTATGCTGAGGTTGTTTGTTTAATGTTGATTGAATACCGGACAGCGGTAGGTAACCTATAAAAAAGGATGAATTTATTGTGCTTTGTAAAAACAGACAGATATTTTATTGTTTAAAACAATGACACAAAATGTCAGAATAATGTGGAAATGAAATCATGCACTCGTTGGCCTAAGGAACACCTGCTCAAACGTGACAATGTTGACCTTTTAGGGGCGTGGGAGTGGAAATTGAGTTTTGATCCCAGATACACAAGCTGTCGCAGGCCTGGCAGAGATGCACACACGCAAAGAGTTGGGAATTCCCCGTTTGACGTGTTGGATTTTGGTTGGCCGGGTGAATTGCCCCCCCAACAGATCGGCAGATAACAGTGACTGCAATGCGTGTAGTTAAATATGGGTGTCATTGCACTGTAAATGATGTGGTAACCTCTAGAATGCAGCAAAGTGTGTACAATGTGGTGTCCACGAATACTAACGCAGCACCAAAATCACAATGATGAGATCTTCGCCAGAACATGTTGAATTTCAACGAAGCCAGAAATGACGGGATCTTGGACTGCATTATCATTGATGACAAGACTTGGAGTCACCATCACGAGTATGTGTTCAGACGGCAGTTCATGTAATGACACCACCCATGCTCCTCAAGACGCAGACATCTGCAAGCAAAGTGATGCTACTCCGCTTCTCAGGACAGGAACGGCGTTATCCTCTTGGATTTCTTGGAACACGAATAGATTGTCAACTCTCACAGTTAAGTTTAAACGTTGACCAAAGCTAAGGACCTGGATTTCCTGTATAAGGCATGAGAAAAGAAACCATTCTGTTTGCAACACGACGATGTCAAACCACACATAAGTTTGAAGACCCAGGAATGTGTGACAAGGTTCGGCTGGACAGTGCTTTATAACCCACAGCCATACTTTCACTTAATCGGACCTCTAAATGACGAATAACGTTGATACCATTAACCTGAAAACAACGCTATAATCTCGACCGGGAAAAATGGACTGTCTTGGAAGGCGCTTATATTTCCAGCCGATACACCAGAGCTCTTATTCATCGTTGCAAAAATGTATTGATAATACAAGTGACGTTGTAGAAAAAGCAACTTCCGGAGTTCAAAATATTACTGCTCTGGCATTCGTAGATCTCTACGTATTTTTTAGTAAGAAACAATAGGTTTATTTTTTAAATAAACAACGTAAACTATCGCTGCCAGGTATTTATACTTCTTTCACTCAAACCAATTCGTATCACCCTAAATGATTTTCCGTGTATCTGCCCCGCTACTACAACGGCTTTTTATCTACTAAACCAACTTTTAATGCAGGCTCTCAATGGGATCGTGCTAATCAAGTTTCTCGTTATGTACATGTTATCCAATATTGTCCAAATGTTATCTTTTGCTGAAATACTAAAATATAAATCAGTTTTTTAATGCATTAGATATCAAGCATATCAATATAAAACCAGAGACACAAAATGTTTAGTGTGTTTTGCTATAAATTAATGAATATATTGTTTTAATATGACTTTATGAAAGTAATTTTACTTACGCAACATGTTTAGCACATATTCGAGTAACAGTAAATACGAAAAAGGTAAATGTGTACGTTATATTAAAAAGTCAACGTATGCTTCTAAAATAGTAATTGTATGGTTTGAGGGGGTTAGAAAAATTGAAAACAATGTTTTTTATATTTAATATTTATTTTCTAATATTTCAAGCGGTTCCCCACTCTTGTTCACAGAAATGTATCAAATGAAAATATAAGATGTTGAAAAAAAATTGAACTTTTAATTTGGGCAGCGTTTATTCCTTTCAACAATGTTCGAAAATGTTCAGGTGAATTGTTTTTACCGTTTGTGGAAGAAAAATGTTGTATTTTGTTTAATCTTAAACGCATTAGCGTTCATTTCAAGTGGCAAAAAAAAAACAAGACGCAACTGATTTCAATATGTATAATAACTGATTAGAAACTGAAACAAATCTATTAAACGGTAAACTATTATTATTATTATTATTATTAATAATAATAATAATAATAATAATAATATTATTAATAATAATAATAATATTATTATTATTATTATTATTATTATTAATATTATTATTAACAATAATAATAATAATAATAGTTGAAAAAATAATAGTAAATAAATGTAGTAAGGTAAAAAAACATTAATGGTGATAGTTATAATGATAATATTGCTCATTATAATATTGTTATTGATAATAATAATAACAATACTAATAACAATACATATTTAAACTATAGTCCAATAGTAAAGCCTACACAAAATTTGTGTGCATACATATACAGATATATACGCATACATTCAATATGACACCCACAAGTACTGAAAGTTTGTGGAATTGTCATTTTGTTGAAAGTTTTATTTCTCCGTATACTCTTGTTTTTTTAGACTAAGATCAATAAGTGTCTTTTGGCGTCTGTGCATTTAGCTCTTTATATAAAGTTGTTTCATGCCGGTTTTGAATCAAATTCAATTAAAAGTTAGCATAATTAAAAAGAGTGTCTTTACATGGACCCTTCTTTCAATGTTGTAAAAGTGTTTTATCTTTGTGTGTATGCGATATTATAATGATGAACTGAACATTTTACGTCATCCTCTTTTAAATAGAAATTGTGGATGTTTCTTAATACCTAATTCGATTATTTGCGATCTTGGAACAACGTTTACATGTAACTAGGAAGCAAAACTAATGAAATTAGCGAATATGCACTCAGAACTCACCTGAACCTGAGAGTGGATATTACATTGCTCAACGATACGGAGATAGAAATACAGGTCAGTGTGCTTTAAAACTTTTAGTAGACACCACGTGTAAAGAAGGGACTTAAATATATATATATACATCTAAAGACTATCCTAACCAAGATAGAACTAGCTTAATTTCCCAAAACGGCATGGGAATCCACGAGTTAACGTTATTACTATACTTTAATATGATGAGAATCAATTCTCACATCTGTCTAGAATTATAAATGCTCTGTTAGAATCTTAAAGAATATTTTCATTTTTCTCACACAGTTCCAGAATCCAAAAGTATGAAATATTAATAGTCCTATCCCCGAACTGACTTGTTACTACATAAAAGGCAGAAGATTAGTGCACTTAAATAATAAACGGTATGCTACTGATAAATAGGGCTGTGGCAACAAAATATTCATTCCATTCTTATGACTCTCGGGTATATATCCAACAGTTAGACACACTTAATCAACCGAGAACCACATTCGTCTATATAAAAACATATGAGATATTAACGGATATATACTCAAGAGTCAAAACAATGAAAAGAATATGCAGTTGTCATATGTTGCGATATTATTATGTATATGTCATACAGAAAGGATCTGCAAAACTATGAAATGTAATCTGAATCAAAACAAAACAGACATTTTCCTTGGAAAGAAGAAAGATTTTTTAAACCAATTCTTTAGATGAAATTTTGAATTGGTTTTAGAATAAAAGCGATAAAACTGATATTATCGAATTCGGATGAAAAGAGTATAAAAAATAAATTGAATGTATTAACAATTGCGACTAAGTGTTTCACAAAAAAAGGTGTATTATGCTTTATAATGTAGATTGCTTTCGACACAGCTAACTTCTCGAACACAGTATACGTACTCTACACGCACACACACATTATATATATATATATATATATATATATATATATACACTTGTGCCCGATATTATTCATACCCCTCGGATCTTTGTAGATTTCTATAAGAATATTGCTCAAACCAGAAGGTAGACAATATTAAAGGGATTTCAAACAATAAATCAAGCATAAGCATTTAATTTAAACTGAACAAATAAATAAATTATGCAAGTTTGAAACATTATACAAAGGAAAACGATAATGGCACTAGTTCAAAATTATTCATACCTCTCTTACTAATAGTCAATAGCATGCCCTTTATTCTTAATAACTGCCTGTAACCGTTTTGGATGTTTATCAACAAGGTTTTTACAAGAATCAACACTGATTTTTTACCATTCTTCAATGCAGTAGTTCTCCAAATCCCTCAAATTTCTAGGTTTCCGCTTTTCAACCTCAGTTTTCAATATGTTCCAAAGGTTTTCGATAGGGTTCAGGTCGGGACTCTGGCTAGGCCATTCCAAAACATTAATTTGATTATCCTCAAACCATTTATTGACTATTTTGGCAGTATGTTTTGGATCATTATCCTGTTGAAGGACCCAGTTTGGTCCTAAATGGAGCTTCTCCGCATCCTGTCTAATGTTTTTCTGGAGTATCTCCAAATATAGCTCCTTCTTCATGGTTCCATCTATCTTGAACAAACTACCTGGACCACTAGCCGAAAAGGAGCCCCCAAAAATTAGGCTACCACCACCATGTTTCACCGTGGGTATGGTGTTCTTTGGGTTGTAAGCTTCTCCTTTCTTCCTCCAAACGTAAGAAGCATCCATATGGCCAAACAATTCAATTTTTGTTTCGTCAGTCCACAACATGCTTGGGAAAACGGACTCTGGAGAATTCACATGGGTCCTAGCAAACTTTAGACGTGCTGCAAGGTGTTTTCCGGTGTGCAATGGAGTCCTTCTCTGTCTTCTTCCTTTCAGACCATTTTCATGCAGAGTCCTTTGCAATGTTAGCCTTGATATTTTTATGCCAGAAGACTCCAGATTTTCTAAAATGTCCTTAGTAGTGGTGGTTGGATTTGCATTAACACTTCTTACAATATTCCTGGTGGCTCTAGCAGACAGTTTCCTTTTCCTTCCTCTACCAATCAAGTTGTTTGTTGTGTGGTGGCTCTGGGATTTTTTGATGATGCTCTGTACTGTTGCTGTAGGAACCTCAAATTTCTTGGAAATTGACTTGTAACCTAAACCATCCCTATGTGGATTCACAATTCTAGTCCTAAGATCATTACTAAGCTCTTTTTTCTTCCCCATTCTAATAATTTTTAATCTTTTATTGGTTTTCAGTTGATATCATTTTAATTTCTGAAAAATGCAAAAAAACGAAATGAAATTAATCAAAGGTTGTATAAAAGCATTCAAAATAAGAATCAAACAGGAAACAAACAGTCAGAAACTCGATTAATACTGAAAAAATAAGGGGGTATGATTATTTTTGAACATTGCAGATTTTATAAATAGCTGTATATTTCTTTTATTACAAGTATTCCGAGATTTTAAAATGACGAAAATGATCAGAAGAGGTTTATTAAGAATATGTATCAATATGGACGTAACCAATAAATTCTTACAAAGTTACACCTAATAAACTCAATTTTCAAGGGGGGGAATGAATAATATCGGGCACAAGTGTATATATATATAGTTTTGCTGCCCAGCTGTAAAACAATTGAAACATAAACCTCGGCGAGCCAAAAATCTAAATAACAGAATATTTTTTGCATTCTAGCAGGGAGACCCAACGTATTGAATGATAATCAACAAATGTCTCACACTCTTATATTATATTGTCATCGAAATACTTTAATTCTTCATTTTCAATCAAATCAATTAATTGCCTGCTCTAGTTGGGCAGTCACCGCTGTGCACCAGGAGGACGCTTTATATGGCTCCTAGCAGTGACTTTGTCTACAATACATTGTAGTTTACATTGCACTTTAGAGAACCGATGGTTGATTTTATAAAATTATTTAATATAATGGCTTGAATTAAAGTTTAAAATGCAAAAGTCAAATATCATGCTTCGGTTGTTCTTTAAATATAGATATTCATTTTGAACACACCTACGTCATACTAAAGAGCTTATTTTGTATTTTATATACCGGGCTTCTCTACTTCTGTGGTGATAAGGGCTTAACTTGAACTTTAAAATGCAAATGTCAGTATCATACTTTAATTGTGTGCTAAGCTGAAACGTTGATTTCGACCGCGTCTTTGTAAAATCAAAGAACCTATTGTTGATATTATATGCCGGACATTTCGGCTTGTGCGGTAGTAACATTTTTCAAATGTACTTGCGATGCTAAGCTGTATAATGTGTTACCTTTAATACAAAATCGTTTGTACCTTCGTTCACCGGATTTTTCTAAAACATTTGGATATAAAACCTATCTAAGAATACTGCCAGGCACATAAAATTTCTGTGAATTTTTTTAAAACATTGGCTCAGTCGTTTGGGAGTTCATAGAAAACGAACGCACACACATATACATACACAAACAAAGTTCCTTTCATATAATAGTAGAGATATATTTTTTACTTTTATTAAAGAAAGGAGACCATTCTTATCTAGTAGAGTTCTATAGAGTGGGAAAATAAGATTTATTAATTAAATAGAAATAAAGAACAAAAAAGAAACAGTGGTTGTGTGGTATCAACTGGTTAGTCGGTTTGAGACACAAATTCGAATCCGTAGTCTTTATTAAAAATAACATTTTCCAATTATATGCCTTTAGTTTTTTTATTGCATTTAATTCCCCCCCCAAATGTATATATATATATATATATATATATATATATATATATATATATATATATATATATATATATATATATCTAATACATTATTGCATTTCATTTTCCCCCCCAAAATGTATATATATATATATATATATATATATATATATATATATATATATATATAAATACCAAAAAACAAGAAATGGGCAGGTGAAATTATTAAAATTTCCTTAAGGCCTTATCGTCTGACCCTCTAAGAGGAAACGTCAGAATGATAAATTAAAAACTAAGAAAACGAATGAGGGAAGAAGGGAATTTTGGTTTCAGTTGGAAGAACAGTGGGGGGAAAAATCTCACTGTTCAGGTGGTTTTAAATCAATGAATATCTCCAACTGATGTTTCAGAATCTTTTGTCTACACAGGCTAGGTCGAGAGTTGTTAATAACTAACGCCTCAATAATATTGAGATGATAGTTCGACCTCGCACTGTATAGAACAGAAAACCACCCATCGGAATATTGATCGGCACACCTATTTATACTCAACAGGTGATTACCAATGGCGGACTCATGAGCTTGGGAGTGCCCGGATGTTCTCGAAACCTGGTGTAGTCGAATATCCCGAGGGATATGTTGGGATATTCTCATTTCTAATCTTTGGGATGTTTTGCCAACGTAGTCAGCTCCACACTGACAAACGAATTTATAAACAACAGAGTTCTTTTGAATGGTTGGCAAAACATCTTTACGAAAAGAAGAGAAAAAGGCTCGACTTGTGTAAACTACTCTAAGCATAGTAGCTGGAAAACAACGTTGAGTAGCAGAAGAAATCCTTTCAACAATATGAAGGCCAACAGGACCCAACCATGGTAATTTTAGATAAATGGGACAACGTGATGGACCAATATGTTTACCACTATTAAATGTAGTAATTTTACGTTCAATAGTAGATTTTATTATATTAATGGGATATCCATTATTAAGAAAAATATTTGTGATTTCCTCAAGTTCCGTATCAAGACGGTTTGGTGAACAAATCATAAGTGCACGATGCGTAAGAGCGCTAATGAGGTTTATTTTTCTAGACTGAGGGGCAAAAGAAAACCAATTAAGATAGAGCCCTGTAAATGTAGGTTTTCTATAAACAGAGGTCTCAAACGTAGTACCAACTTTAGAAACACGAACGCCGAGGAATGGGAGAGAGCTACAGTCTTCAACCTCCATAGTAAATTGTAAAGATGGATGCAGGTTGCAAAGAAGACGAAGAAACTGTTCAGCTTCACTCCGAGAGGGAAAGCATGCAAAAGTATCATCAACGTAGCGTGTGTAGAATGCTGGCTTAGTAATTTTGGAAAATAATTCGTTTTCCAAAAATCCAACGAAAATGTTGGCTAACGAAGGACCAAGGGGGCTACCCATAGATATCCCATCAATTTGACGGTACATAATGTTGTTGAAACTAAAGGAGACTGATTTAGTAGCAAGTTCCATCAGTTCAACGAAAATTCGTTCAGGAAATTGTGGAGATTTTAAGGGGCCACGGTATAGATAGTCAGCACAAATACCAATGGTTTCATCCAAAGGTATATTAGTAAAAAGACTATTAATGTCAAAGGAAGCCAAGAACTCGGTATTTTTAGATAAAGGTAATTTTTGTATCTGAGATACGAATTGAAAAGAATCAGAGATACAATGGACCGAATAAAAAGAAAGCACAGGTTTAAGAAGATCAACCAGCCATTTACCAAGTTCGTGTTGTGCAGAACCCAGCATAGATAAAATGGGTCGCAAAGGAATGTTGGGTTTATGGACCTTGGGTAAACCGTACATTCTAGGCCTTTGAGAGCCTAAAAATAAGTTAATCGTGTTGAAGTGTAGGATGGAATTTCTTAAATCTTGCCGCCTAAATCATGTTGCTCCCGGTTATATCTGCCATCGTATTTCTAAAATTAAATGTAGAAATACATTGGCAGTTCAACGTGTTTTCATACAAGATGAAATCCTGTTTAATTCCGATACATATAATTCGTTACGTAGTAAACACCTTTTACTTTGGGCCATGGTTTGGAAAGAACTATCTTTCTTTGATAAACTCCGTTTTTCTAGGTTTTTATCCATCGGCGATAATTTTACCCGTATTAAATGTACTTCTTCTTATGATAAATATTTAAAAAATTTAATTACTAAGAAGCTTGGGATTATAACAAATTTGGATAAACATATATTTAATTATTCTTCTCATGTTTTGTCCAATACAGAAGAATTTGTTTTATCTGCTGGCTTACAATTTTGCATTCCTCCCCCTTCTGTTGATAAAATCTCAGTATTTAGTGAAATTGAATTATTGTATACTCAATTAAAACACCATTCGCCTATCTCTACTGATGAATTAACTAGTGTTAAAATTCAGTTGGGCGAATTAGGTCGGAGGTTTTCTGCCATAAATACTAAATCTAGTGATTTTGTTTGGCAGAAAAATCATTTTGAAGCGGCAAAATTAATTAGGTCTAATCCCGACATTTATCTTTCTCGCCCGGATAAAGGATCGGGCGTTGTTATACTTAATAAAACGGATTATATCTCCAAAATGTTAAATCTTGGACGATAAAAGTAAATTTCTCCGTTTGGGTGATTTAAGCCATGATGATACTTTTCGTATGGAAATAAAAATCCAGAAAAGATTTCTTCAACTTCATAAAAGCGGATTTATTTCTAAGGAGATTTATGATAGAATCCGACCCATCGGCTCTCGAAGGCCTAGAATGTACGGTTTACCCAAGGTCCATAAACCCAACATTCCTTTGCGACCCATTTTATCTATGCTGGGTTCTGCACAACACGAACTTGGTAAATGGCTGGTTGATCTTCTTAAACCTGTGCTTTCTTTTTATTCGGTCCATTGTATCTCTGATTCTTTTCAATTCGTATCTCAGATACAAAAATTACCTTTATCTAAAAATACCGAGTTCTTGGCTTCCTTTGACATTAATAGTCTTTTTACTAATATACCTTTGGATGAAACCATTGGTATTTGTGCTGACTATCTATACCGTGGCCCCTTAAAATCTCCACAATTTCCTGAACGAATTTTCGTTGAACTGATGGAACTTGCTACTAAATCAGTCTCCTTTAGTTTCAATAACATTATGTACCGTCAAATTGATGGGATATCTATGGGTAGCCCCCTTGGTCCTTCGTTAGCCAACATTTTCGTTGGATTTTTGGAAAACGAATCATTTTCCAAAATTACTAAGCCAGCATTCTACACACGCTACGTTGATGATACTTTTGCATGCTTTCCCTCTCGGAGTGAAGCTGAACAGTTTCTTCGTCTTCTTTGCAACCTGCATCCATCTTTACAATTTACTATGAAGGTTGAAGACTGTAGCTCTCTCCCATTCCTCGACGTTCGTGTTTCTAAAGTTGGTACTACGTTTGAGACCTCTGTTTATAGAAAACCTACATTTACAGGGCTCTATCTTAATTGGTTTTCTTTTGCTCCTCAGTCTAGAAAAATAAACCTCATTAGCGCTCTTACGCATCGTGCACTTATGATTTGTTCACCAAACCGTCTTGATACGGAACTTGAGGAAATCACAAATATTTTTCTTAATAATGGATATCCCATTAATATAATAAAATCTACTATTGAACGTAAAATTACTACATTTAATAGTGGTAAACATATTGGTCCATCACGTTGTCCCATTTATCTAAAATTACCATGGTTGGGTCCTGTTGGCCTTCATATTGTTGAAAGGATTTCTTCTGCTACTCAACGTTGTTTTCCAGCTACTATGCTTAGAGTAGTTTACACAACTCGAGCCTTTTTCTCTTCTTTTCGTAAAGATGTTTTGCCAACCATTCAAAAGAACTCTGTTGTTTATAAATTCGTTTGTCAGTGTGGAGCTGACTACGTTGTGGCAAAACATCCCAAAGATTAGAAATGAGAATATCCCAACATATCCCTCGGGATATTCGACTACACCAGGTTTCGAGAACATCCGGGCACTCCCAAGCTCATGAGTCCGCCATTGGTAATCACCTGTTGAGTATAAATAGGTGTGCCGATCAATATTCCGATGGGTGGTTTTCTGTTCTATACAGTGCGAGGTCGAACTATCATCTCAATATTATTGAGGCGTTAGTTATTAACAACTCTCGACCTAGTCTGTGTAGACAAAAGATTCTGAAACATCAGTTGGAGATATTCATTGATTTAAAACCACCTGAACAGTGAGATTTTTCCCCCCACTGTTCTTCCAACTGAAACCAAAATTCCCTTCTTCCCTCATTCGTTTTCTTAGTTTTTAATTTATCATTCTGACGTTTCCTCTTAGAGGGTCAGACGATAAGGCCTTAAGGAAATTTTAATAATTTCACCTGCCCATTTCTTGTTTTTTGGTATTTAAATTAAATTATGTTTCCTCTGAAATTTCTCCTTCCATTTTGCTGTACCAAAAATTTACTTATATATATATATATATATATATATATATATATATATATATATATATATATATATATATATATATATATATCATACAGTGTAAAACGATAAAATTGTTGTCCTTAAGAAAACAACACTACAGCTTTATTAAAAAAAAAATTATTGAAAAACAAAAACAATTCACGTAACTTGATTATGTAGTAGAGCTGACATCTATTCAGTGTACCTGCTTTGAGCCCCAATCACAGCCTCGATACGAGTCCGGAGCTGGGAGCATCGATTTTCTACAAGCGCCGGCGGGAGCTCGACAAATACTCGGCGGATAGCAGCAATCATGCTGCCTTTCGTGTTGTGGGAGGTCATGTTAGTGATATTCTGGACGTATGACCAAACGAATAGTCCAGTGGGTTCAGATCAGGGAAGGATGGGTTGAAGTAAGCGATGGGTACAAAACCGTAGCACTCTTTCTGAAGCTAAGCCTGGATCTCTTTGGACTTGTGGGCTGGCGCTGACTTCTGCTACGACATCCCGGGTCTACCAGCAGCCACCTGATTGCACCAGGGGATTACCACATTCATCAGCACATTCAGATACAATTTGGTGTTGACTTTGAAGTCGACTTCAAAAATGTGAGGTGGTATGATGCGCCCTCACCTGAAACCACATCGTAAGACAAAAACCGTATGTCATCCAATAGTTGAACAGTTCCCTCTAGCGTTGAAATGCCCGGATTATAATTTTAAGGGTGCTGGTGATGATTCTTCTGTCATAACTCGGATCGATAGAAAGCACAAGTTGTACAGTTGTGCCTTTCCGATATATACATATGTATATATATATATATATACATATATATATATATAATTTAAAGGGGGTTAGAACAGTAGTCTAAAGAGCAGAGTGTATTTTAATGTGATAGTAAAATCACTAATTTAATTAAAATAAAAAAAGAACAGTGCTCGTTGTAATACAGATATATAAAAATCTGTTTCATTAGTAGGAACAGCACATATCGTCAAAGCATCCATTTGGATGTTAGATGTAGCTTATAAATTTATAAGCTACATCTAACATCCAAATGAATGCTTTGACGAAAATTACGATTTTCAAAAGGTGAACCATTAGAAGATACATCTGCCTTACTTAAAAAAATGTAAGGTTTATTTATGGTGTATTTTATAAAAAGAAAAACACCCAATATTTTTGCTGATGAGGAGACTTTGTTTCCAAAAACCTATATGTTAAAATTATTGTCCATGACTTAATGTCTATTGCAATAAAAACATCGTTTCCGAAACGATCGTTCAATTTATTGGGTTTCTTGTGTTCCTTCTTATGAAACAGATTTTTAATTTTTAATTTTAACTTGAATTATAAATTGTCAATCACCTTGCTAAATATCAAACACACACACACACACAGACACATATATATATATACATACATATATATATATATATATATATATATATATATATATATATATATATATATATATATATATAATAAAATATAAAAAATATAATTTAGAATAAAATGATTATTCTAAGTAACCGGACAATAACTTCTACCTATTTTTACTGGCAAAAAGTCCACTAAATAAAAAAACGTCCATATATATATATATATATATATATATATATATATATATATATATATATATATATATATATATATATACCTTTAAATGAAAAGTTTTATCGGTGAAGAAAGATTATGTAAATAAAGCAATTATTTGTGGCGTTTTGTAATTGAATCCTTTTTAATATTTATTTATTTAGTAACATACTTATCGGATTTCTCTTTTACCAGTTATATCCTTCGACGCTAATATATATATATATATATATATATATATATATATATATATATATTTATACATTAATATATATATATATATATACATTAAACGTAACCTCATACATACAATCAATAAATATAATATTATATGAAATTGTCCGAAAAGAAATTTATATGTTAATATAGATATTAAATACAAAGACCGATAAACGTCACAGCAAAGGCGATATTTGAAGTTTGATTGACAATAGACACTCGTTATTTCAATCAAAGTGTACCTAATACAGTGCATTGAGCTTGTATGAACATTACTTCGAAAAGATATATATGAACGTATACGTGTGTATATTTGTGTATACAGATATACATTTTCTCGTTATATAAACATTTATAAATGAAAATTGATGGTTTCAATATCATAAAATAAAACAGCTAATACATGAGATAAATAAAACTAAAAATATATAAACACAATTTATTCATACACATTTATAAATAAATACGGATATTTAGGTTTAAAGAAAAGAGAAAAATTACGTCAAATGTAAACGCCGTACTATTAGTATTAACTGCGATTTTGTTCTTTGTAGAAGTCCATTTCTTGAATCATATTGTAGTCAATAATGCCTCGGCTTGTATGGTGTTGAATGTAAAATGTTAGATTAAGACCAAAGTTAACGAATTTCTAGCCACATTTCTCACATTTTTATGTATGAGCAATAACCGCCAAAAATATTCAACCTGGTTAAAGAGATTATTTAATGTTATCAACGTTTGCATGGCACCGCATCAGGAATACTGTTATGGAATTCAGAAATCACAAGAGCAGAACAATTTATTTCGTATCTGAGGCAGCTTGTATTGAATTATCACTACAATAAATAAAAATTAAATTATAGTCAGGATCATTAGTTGATGACTTCGCTGAGTGCGTTACGGGCAATAAATACCTTAATAACTCGCAGTATAAAATCACTTCTTTACACGTACTGTCTGCCCTAAAGTTGCCATTTATCTCCATCACAAAGATGCGACACAGGGTTATGATCGTGGGGTTTGAAAAATCATTGCCTGAAAGGAAAAGTAGTCTGAACTGAAAAATGTGCGTTGGTATACCCATAGGAATGCTAGCAGAAAACGTATGTTTTCTCAGAGGATTAGAATAGAAATCATAGGTGGGTGGACACTCTAGAGCTATATAAGGCTAATAATAATGGAGGTAAGAATTTGGCTCAGTTTATGTAATCAGAAATTTGTGTCTATGGTTGAGTTCTTTCTTGTATTTCACCATTGTTTTTATGATACTGTTTATCATTACATTCGTTTTGTTAATTCTTTTAAGATACCATTTTATCCGCATAACCACCTTTTCCCGCATCTAACATTTCGAAACGCAGAGTAATAAAAATATTTTCTAAAACGCGTTTTAATGTTTATTGATGAAATCAAGTTCATTTTTTTATCACGTGCGGATAGAAAAGGCGGTAAATTATGACAACTCGGCTGCAAAACTGACATCTGAAGTGTGCATAAAGCATGTGCACTCGAAGAAGTTTATGAGCGGAAAACGTGTTAATGTGCGGCCTTCGATTGGCAGATGGCAAAAAAAGATGTCTCTCTTAACTAACACGTTCGTATTAAAATTTCTGCAATTTCTTTTTACGAGCAACTGATGCTTGTAAATTATTAGTGGATCCTGCTGACAAGCAAGCTCCCGAAATTGTGAAAAAGACAAAGAGAAGGCAGTGAAACTAAAAAGAAATTTGAAAGTCGAAAATTTTATTTTGAAATTCGAAATAGGATAACATTTAGAGTCAGATTTGTGGAATTAGTGAACAAAATTTTAAGAAATATCAACCTTTTATTCGTGTTCACGTTTTATGTACTTACTAATTATCTGTTATCAAGACCAAATGTCACGAGATCCTCAAATGAACGATGAGATAATAACGTAGCAATATTGATAACGATGCTTGCAATCAAACAGAATTTGTATTATAAAGAGAAGCACTGAATAAGTAGTAACGCTTGACTTGAAAATGACAATGATATAGTCAGCTGTGGAGCAGCCTTGTGGTATTGTGTTCCACAAAGTGGTAGATTTGGAAAATGGATTTTGCTCATGAAAATTCCGTTGAAGATTCCTTTAATATATACATGCGAATAATGACAATTTCACAATAAGCAACTAACTAACTATACTGTTGCTTGTTTTAAATACGTGCCAAGTTGTTCAGTGTAGAAATGACCGATAATAAGGGCGTTTATTTCTTTGCGAGACATTCGCATAAAACGTCGAGTCTGTGTTAACAGTTAAGTACTACGTTACAGGATAACTATCCATTGGAACTTAGTCGAGTACTTACGATAAACCAAAAATGGTGCAGTAAAGACTCTCTTCTGTGAGTTAGATTTGCTTTAAACGGAATTATAAGAAATTAAAATGTTTTATTTGGGTTTATGACGACGAGTCCTAACCTTAGGGTTTTAACCGGATATACAAATATAAAGACATGCACATACAAGTTATCTTTATATTATACTAGCAGTACCCGCTAATCGGCGTTGCCCGGTGGAAGCATGCCCCCTCCAATAAATTAAATTACGGTTGTTGTAGTTGTTGTTGTTGTTGTTGTTGTTGTTGCTGCTGCCTAACCCTCAACCTCCTCATGTTACGAACGGCTTTTGGAATAGATACCCCAACGCTTCATGTAAGAACAGCTATCGGAATGAATTCCCCAACCTCCCCATGAAAAGTACGGGTGGAGAGAGGTGGTGTAGTAAGGATATTGAACAACCCCCAGCGGAAAAAAAGCAGTGAGGGGGAAAAATTAGACGCCGTAGGCATATCGAGTGGAGAGATGTAAAAGAAAAAATAAAATAAAAATAGTAGGCAAACAGGTAGGCTCGAACCTTCAACACGAAGGAGGCAAAAAGAAGGGGGATAAAATATTTTAGCCGTCGTGGCCACAGGAATAGCTATATCGTTTATCATCTGAGGTTGTATGTTAAATTTTGAGATGGATGGATCGAGCGAACGAGAGAGAGAGGGGGTGGAAAAAGATGATGGTTTACAAAAGAGAATGTTTCCCATAAGTTTGGTTTGTTTTGATGGCAGTAGTAATACAAAAAGCAATACATAGAGAGTGAAAGAGAGAAAGAGAGAAATAGGAAGAGGGAGAGTCGGACGAAATTCGGGGTGTTTTTTATTAAAGAAAACAAGGAATAACTTTATCGGACATTTATAACTATGGAAGTATACAAAAAATGCGGCTCATTAGTTTGGCTTGTTTTTAAATAATCAAAATATTAAAAAAGAAAGCGGCGAAGATTTCTTTTTAATGTAACAAAGTTGATGGAAGTAGTAACACAAAATGCGATAGAGAGAGAGAGAGAGAGAGAGAGAGTCGGTAATTTGTGACGGACGAAATTCGTCGTGTTTTTAATAAAGAAAGTAAAGGAAAACTTTATTGGACATTTAAAACTATGGAAGTTTACACCCCACCAAACAAGGAAAGGTGGCAACTTTAGAGTCATGACTTTATAGTTTTCGAAATATTCATTTAATGCCGGGATTACTGTCATTCTGGAGTAGGAGAATGTCAAGCAGTAGCCAATCAGAAAGGCCGGAACATGTCTGAGAAGATATTATTATTTTCTTTTGTTTCGAGGAGTAGCATGTTATAGCATGTCTATGAGTTTACGAATCAGTTACCAAAAGTGGCATCTTGTTTACCCGACTGCTGGAAAACCGCCTCTGTGGTACCAGTCTTCAAGAATTCTGGTGAAAGAACTGACCCACTAAATTATCGCCCCATTAGCCTCCTCCCGCTTTTCGCCAAAATATTTGAGCCCTTAGTTAATCAAGCCCTAGTCCAGCACCTAACAGCTGCTAAACTCCTGACTGACAAACAATATGGATTCAGGCAAGCCCGGTCAACAGCAGATATCTTAACTTTAGTTTCTGAACGTATATACCGTTCATTGGATAAAACAGGGGAGGGTAGAGCGGTGGCCCTTGATATATCTAAGGCTTTTGACAGGGTATGGCACGATGGTCTTCTAAGGAAAATTAGATCATATGGAATCACTGGAAGATTTCATAATGTAATTAAATCCTTCTTAAGTAATAGAAAAATCAAAGTTGTCCTCGACGGACGTACATCCAAACAATATGACATAAATGCGGGAGTACCTCAGGGGTCTATCCTTGGACCTCTATTATTCCTGATATTCATAAATGACCTCCCTGATAATATTGTTTCGGAGATGGGTATATTTGCCGATGACACCACTCTCTATAACAGATATGAGGGGAAAACAAATGAACACATATCCAAGGAAATGGCAGAAACACTAGAGGATGACCTCCAATCCGTAGTGGAATGGGGACAAAAATGGTTGGTCACATTCAATGCTGCTAAGACTAAGCTTGTTTCCTTCAATAAATACAAGAAACCTTCTCTACCACCAATATCAATGGCCAAGAACACATTGCCTGAAAGTACTTCTTTTAAACTCCTCGGCCTAACGTTTACAGGGAATATGAACTGGAATAGATACATTGAGAGCATTGCCAAGGCTGCTGCAAGGAAGGTTGGCTCCCTCTACCGTGCTAGAAAACTACTTACGCCTGCCAGTATCCTATACCTTTATAAGGCAACCATTCGCCCATGTATGGAGTACTGTTGTCACATCTGGGCTGGTGCATCTGCTGCTTGTCTCTCGCTCCTGGGCAGGGTTCAAAAAAGAGTCGCCAACCTGATAGGTCCTGAACTGTCATCTAGGCTTCAACCTCTGTCCCATCGACGAGATGTTGCATCCTCTGCCTGTTCTACAAATACTTTAATGGTGAATGCTCTGACGAACTGCAAACACTTGTACCTCCCCGACGTAACTACTCCCGACAAACCCGACAAGCTACAAGTCTCATCCCTTTACAGTAGAGATCCCTAGGTGCAAGAAAGCCTTTTACTCCAATAGTTTCTTCCCCAGAACTGCGGGTCTTTGGAACTCCCTTCCGGGATTCTGCTTTCCCAACTGCAATGATATGCAGAAGTTCAGGTGTAATGTTAACAAACATCTTTCTACTCTTCTCCCTTCATAATGACCCCGCTAATTAATTCCCTAATAGTAGCCCCCTGCTTCAAAGTGGCACTGTGCCTTGTTTGGGGTGAAAATTGAATTTTAAAAAAAATTAAAAAAAAGGACTCACTGAGTAATTTTGCGCAATGTAGAAGAGGGTGGTAGGAGGAGTTTGAAAATAGGGGGAAAAGTCGCGACTTCGTTCCTCTGTTGGTGATTGCAATAGTGATGATGTAGCTCCTAGGAGGTAACCTAGAATTTTATATAACACATAAATGCGTGTATAATATCGTTATAAAATGACATAAGATAGTGGCTAATAGGCTAGATATAATAAACTTGTATGTGGCATCTGTTGTTGCAAACCTAGGGTATTTTAGTCCAAAGAACAATTTCTGCAGCAATCTTATTATACGCATATATGATCAAAATTAACTTCTCTGATTTAATCACGTCCCAAATTAATTTATTTTCTAATTACACCACGCTCTATTCTGGATATGAGCGTTAATCCAACAGAATCGCGCATTCAATCTATTCGTATACTGAATAAAATATTATTTTAAAGGTTGTATCGCCCGAAACCAAGAATCAAGATGTAAACTAACTATTTCTCTCTCTCTTTCTCTCTCTCTCGCTCTCTGTCTCGCTCTCTCTCTCTCTCTCTCTCTCTCTCTCTATATATATATATATATATATATATATATATATATATATATATAATATTTCCTATAACTGACGAGGTTTCGACCCTAATCCCCTTCAGAATAGGATCTAGTGCTTGCACACACTTAGCCCGCCGATTCCTCTACTGCTGGCAACACTTCTGGATGTCTTCTTTTGGAAAAGTGTTCATTTCCACCCCCACGTTCACCACTATGTTTTCTCCACCCATAAAACGGGATCCTTTCAGTGGTGTCTTCAATTTTGCAAACACACAGAAGTAGCAAGGAGATATGTATAGAGAGTAGGGAACTATTGACATTTTAGGTTTGGCAAAAAAAAATGTTGGATCAAATGTGATGAATGTGCGGGGGCGTTGTCATCGTGCAGTTGCCAAATTTTCGCAGTACATATGTCTGGTCTTTTGCGCCGAAGTGCGTCATAGAAACGCCAGAGAACATCTTGATAGTACTCCATTGTAACCTTTTGTCATGTTGGTGCGTATTCACATGCACAATTCCACACATATCAAAGAAGACAGTCAGTATCATCTTGATTTTGCTTCGCTCCTGTCGCGGTTTTTCAGCGTTGGAGATTCAGGATGCTTCCATTGCAACGATTGTCTTTTTGTTTCTGAGTCGCCCGTATACCCATGATTCATCTGCAGTTATCACGACCTATGGTTGTTTCCAAAACTGAAGACGCAGCTTAAATGATCCCGTTTTGAGATTAGAGAATAGATAGTGCGGAACGCAACGGCGGAGATGAACACTATTCCAAAAGAAGACTTCAAGGGGTGTTTCCAGCAGTGGAAGGATCGGTGGGCTTAGTATGTGCAAGCACAGGGGATTACTTTGAAGGGAATTAGAGTCCAAACACCGTCAAGTATGTAAAATATGTCCAATTTCTACTGTACACTCGTTAACCCTTATCCTTGAGTGGCCTCTTGGCCTTGATAATGTGGTGATGCCTATGTAAAAAAAAAAAAATACCCCCTGTGAGGATGGTTGTACATGTAATTGGGAAGGAAGGGCTGTGCAATCGTCACCCATATCTCTCCTGAATCGGCACTACTTGATTCCAGTGTAAGGAGAAATCAAGGACAGCTGGAAACAATGCCGAGATAAGCGGAGAGCACATACAGCACCCCATATTTCCAAATAATCACCCATTTTAGCAAAAGATAAGTTGCTTGCTGAGTTAATTGCAAATTACAACTAATTAGGGAATCAAAATGAATTTCTTTCCAATATAACTCAATCTCCAAACTAATGAAAATTTTAGTATGTATTTTGCATAATTAAAATAAATGAAATAAGAAATAAAGTTTTAGAGAAAGAACCGTTGATTAACTCACATTTTTTATTATAATAATAATAATAATAAATAATAATAATAATAATAATAATAATAATAATAAGAAGAAGAAGAAGAAGAAGAAGAAGAAGAAGAAATCCACAAAATGAATACAAGCATAGTTTGGTGTGCAGCATTTAGTACTAGTGTAGAGTGTCTTATAGAAAATCTTTTTAAACATATTATTAACATTATTCTTTCTACAAGTCTCGGCGCTGATCTAGTTGTTAACGACACGAAGTGACGGTCGATTTGAATGCTCCAAGTTAGAATCCAGTCAGTTCAACAGAAACTTCATTTCACTTAGGATGCTGGTAATCTTCACATGATCTTTCCCATAATCACTGATGTCTTTGTAGAATAAATTCTGATAGGAAAGACATCGAGGAAACACATGCGAACAACAGCATTTTATGATTCACACGATATGATTATCTTGACTGGTCTTCTTGCAACGTTTCGGCGGATGTAAGGATTGTTTGACCAGATCATTGGCGATTATTACTTACTAAGCAGATCTAGTATACAATTTAAAACCTTATAAAAAAATCATAAATTATTAGCAATAGAATAAGGTCAGCATTATTTATCAATATTATATTTTTCTTAGACTGCCTATCTGTTCGTTCAATATATATGTATATATATATATATATACATATACATATATATACATATACATATATATATATATATATATATATATATATATATATATATATATATATATATATATATATATATATATATATGGAAGTTTTACAAGCCAAAAGCAATGCGAAAAGGATCGGAATCACAATAGTAAAGAAAAGAAAAACAAACAAATAGACCGGTATGTTCGAGTTCTTTTTGAAAAGGGGGGTATATTCTCCCGAAATTAATCAAAATTCCATACTACCAACGGAATTTATATACAGCAGACATACCAACAACTTGGTTGCAAATTAATTATACAATGAAGTGAGGAATGATAGATAAATAAACAGTTAGATATTTCACTACTCGAACATACCCGTCTATTTGTTTATTGTTTTTCTTTTTTTCTTTTTTTTACTCCTGTGATTCCGGTCCTTTCCTCATTGCTTTGGACTTTTACAACTTCCATATATTCTTTTACCAGCAATGCTTCAAACAAACTACCATTTACTTATATATATGTATATGTATATATATATATATATATATAATTATCTGCTTTTATTTTTCGAGGGCACTATTGTAAAATGTTTCTATCATCTATGTTATGATTGCTGGTTAACATAAAACATTGATCTCGTTCGCTGATGAGTGATTTAATACAATGTGGACTTAAAAAGAAATAGTTCAACATTTCACAGCTAAAAAAGAAAAAACAGAAAGGAAAAAAATAAATGTAAATCATTGTATTTATCGTAATAAAATAGTTTTACTCAAACGTGTTTCAAAAACAGTTTGACTATTTATTCAAGGTTAGTTTTTTTTGTGTGTTTTCTACTTTTCCCTTTTGAGTTTCTGAAAATAGATTTACTCGAAATTAAATTTCTAAAGGTTCAGTGATAAAATGATTTAATTTTATCTTTGTTACAGGTTTAGTTTAATTTCCGCAATATTATTTTCAGATTCTACATAATTAAGACTGATGTCGTTGGAGATGTTTCTCCCAAAATGCATTTGACTTTGTAGACTACATTGATTTATCCACTGATTTTATTGTCTTTGACGTATTGTTTTTCTTTATAAGGTAAGCAGCAGTTGCTAATTTATTATAGTAGATGATAAATCGGGTCTTATGTTTATTGACTAAGGATATATATATATATATATATATATATATATATATATATATATATATATATATATATACATAAGAGCAAACAGTTAATAAAACATGTTAAAAAACACTGAAACAGAGATAAAAACATATTTAACCTGAAAATGAAACACTTGATAAGTGGATAGTCCTTAATCCGCGGAGTTTCGAAGAAATACTTTCCTTCTCATCAGAGGGTAGGAATTAGCAAAATGCGGGATCGGATTTTGCATACAAAAGTATTTGATGAAACTACAAGTAAATCAAAGATCTTACTTGATAACAAAAAGTGAAGCAGAGGGAATATGGGGAAGAAAAAAATGATTACACGTGAATGGATAGTCTGGTGAAAGGTAAATAACCAATGGCGGTAAAATCCCAAAATATAACTCCAAAAAAGTTAATTGAGTTTCCATTTGCACAAGAAAAATTCAAGGAAATCACGTAATTGGAAGATGGTCCCACAAAAGGCCGAAATCCATGGAATAATTCACAAATATGTATAAAGAAAAGAAAAGGGGAAAATTCCAATAATATTAATAAAAGAAAAATAAGATATGCTTTCCACACGACTGCCGAGACATAATAAGAAAGATCAGGGAAGAAGAAGAAGAAAAAAAAAATTAAATGGTTATTTGGTTTGAAAAAGAGTAAAATAACACCTTCAACACTTCTGATTAGCCTATACTAGAATTATTTTTTTTATGAAGTATGTTACGTCTGTTTACGCTGATGGTTACTACCAAATATTTGATATTTTCAAACACTTGGATGATAAACCATTTGTTATGGAATACAATGTAGTAGATATACGATTGACATTGTTTCTTTTCTTGAATCCAGTCTGGATAAAATTACTTTAAAAATACTTGTATTAGATTAATAGCAAGACATATATTGTATGCTATAACATAAATTTATTATAATCTTCTTTTTATATTGTGACATGTTTGTGTCAGAGATGAAATCATGGTTAGTGCTCTCCCTAGACTTCGGTCCATTGTTGGTCCGAGTCCTCTGAATACATCACATAATTTGGAATTTGGCAGAATAAATAGGGTGGGTTACAATTACGTTTCCCAGCGCAGTTGCGTCTGACTCGCCTGTTTGCACCTATCCACTATCTTTAGATCCGTAGAGCTGCAGTCGAATAATTCATCCTCCTCCATGCCATCCAACGTCCTGCTGCCGACGCTATCAGAGTTACCGTCTCCTAAATGCATCTTAAATTAGACTAGGGGTGCATCTCTCTCAATGAATTAATTCCCATCCAGATACCAACCTGGAAATTTCTTATGACTCGGCGTGGTACATACAGCATATAGCCTTCCCAAATGCTCACCCATTTGGTGCAGCAAGGATCATCGGCGCTTTACTTCGGTGATCTAGTTGGAACATACTTGTGTCGTACATCATTTAAATAGTGTTCTAATTAGAATTTCTAAAGCAAAACAGATATTAATGTTGAATATATAACCCCATTAAATATTCATTTTTAATTACGTTTAGAAAACTGCAATAGAACTAAAATATCTAAGATAATTTAGTAGGCGAGTGTTGTTATATCAGTTTCTTCGGTTAAGCTGACTGTTTAACTGTCAATTATAATAGTAAAAACACGCCTGTGTATTTTTACTTTTTTTCGACAGAAAATCTATTGGGACGCTCATCTCCGAAGTACTCAATTGTTTCCTTATTGGCCACGTCTCTGGTAGTTGTCAATGTTCGTCAGTAAAAAGAACACTAACCATGTATAATAGTCTGTGCTTAAAACTTAATAGAAGTTTCATATTTATCTGACAGTTGATCAAATGCCAGTTTCAGCAAAACACACACAACTCGTCGGGAGAATGTAATGTTATCAGTACATTAAAATTCAGCAGAAGTGAAAAAGAATTGAACGTATGCCCTGGTAAAAAAATAACTTGCTGTTAATATTATTAAAATATTTATATCTATCGATCTTCCATATCACAAACAAAGATTGCCCCCTCTTTGAACAAGGATTCATGGGGTCAAATTAAGATTCTAACATGTCGAATGATTAGAATTTGTGCATATAGATTTAGTTTATGGAGTTGCACCGTTCTAATAATTGTTGTTATTTTTAGAACCATACAAAAAGATAAGGCGTTTTGCCTGCTGCTTATATAAACATACAAGCAGGCTGCCCGGTGTATCCCGGTTGTAAAATACGCATATCTTATATTTTACTTTATACAGAAACTGAGGCAGGTGCATGTAAGTATAACAGGCCCAAATCCCTCCGGGGACCGGGCGACAAGATCAAAGTGTAGTATCTGTTCCGACAGATACTGCACTTAAGATAATTTGTACCAGTCAATGGAGGGGAAACCCTCTATACTGGGACAATTATTATTTTTGGTAACCAGAGTGACCCCTTCTTGCCTACTTTAAGGGGAGCTGGTTTTTACCTCACATTAAAAACGGCCTTGTGCCTAATTTGCTCAGTGGGGGAGCAAATAAACACCATCTGTTCCGACAGATACTGCACTTAAGATAATTTGTACCAGTCAATGGAGGGGACACCCTCTATACTGGGACAATTATTATTTTTGGTAACCAGAGTGACCCCTTTTAGGGGAGCTGGTTTTTACCTCACATTAAAAACGGCCTTGTGCCTAATTTGCTCAGTGGGGGAGCAAATAAATACCATCTGTTCCGACAGATGCTGCAAGCTATGACTAGCAAAGACCATATGTGGGGGTAACCCCACATATCTGACCTTGGTCACTGAAGGGGCAACCCTTCATACCAACAGTTACTAATCTAGCTCCCATTTCCCACCTCTCGGGAGCTGGCCCCCCCTTTCCCTCCACCCTCCTCCTATCTCCACATTAAAAAACGGCCTTGTGCCTAATTTGCTCAGTGGGGAAGCAAATAAATCCAACAGGTGCATGTAAGTATTATGTTTTTCTCAACAGTTCAATTCTTGTAAGTTAAAAAATGCTCGAGCTAGTATCGAAACCAAAACCTAAAGACAGTGAGTCAGGTACGATAAACATTAAGCCAGCTTGACACTTTTTAAAATGTGTTTTCAAATCTACTTATTTTTAACATAAAGAAAGCTGTTATGAGAAAGATGCACGCATGCACAAGCGTGAAACAATTAGTAAACAGTTAAAAACTCGATGATCGCCCCCCCCCACGTTTTAATATTCCAATTTTCACCCCTTAGCAGCACATTTTACCGGACGAAAAATGATTAACAGATTCCACATGTCTGAATACTCTATATAATAAATTTTAAGTTAGTAGATTAAAAACTTGTTGGGTTAAGAAGTGTTCTCACACACAAATTTTCACTTTTATAGATATTTTACCATGTCGCTCAGAACGTGCTCAGGCAGGCGAAAGTCTCTCACATGGATTCTATATTTTATATATGTCTCCAACACGTTTTTGGCAACACAAATAAAATTCCTTAATTTGCATTGTCCGATTCTACTTGGCCTCTCACAATTAGTTATATAGTTATTTCTAACACAATGGAAAATGCTTTACATTCCTCTCATAGTATCTAAATTGCAATATGTATTTCTTTTAGCTTTTGATTACTGGGTTCGATTCTAGCCTTTTTCTTTAATAAATATTTGTTTCTTTAATTACCAGGATCTGTCCTCTTCTATATACAACAAAGGGACTTTTTTGTGCGCCAGAATTTATTTCTTGGCATAGTCACCTCATTCTTAATGTACAATTGTCAGGAATTTAATAACACATCTCTACTTCTGACGCATGTACATGAAAGGGTTACATTCCTAGAGTATCACACTGTCAATATCTGCAACAAAAAATGAAAAACTTGGATTATAAATGCATAAGTTTAGTCATCATAACAATGCAATTTGAATTTCCTTCTAATACATCTGAGTGAAATAAAAATAAGGACATTACTTTTCAAACACCTCCCATAATGTCTATTTTTGAACTGAACAGAATATTATACTCTTTGTCTAAATTATTTTCTTCATGTCTAAAATGCATTAAAGTGCAACTTAAGAAGAATGCATCCCTGAGTCCGAACTTTATGAAATACATATCTTTTACTTATACATTTGTTATTATAGATCGGCTTGAAAACTCCATTATTCTTTACGAGCATATGTCAACGATAGGGAAAAGTGAAATAAAATAATGTGGAACAAACGTGTTGTTTTGCATTCTTTTCATCGTCATCGGAGAAAAAAGATTCTGCGATTTGTCACTTTCAGGATAATGTCACATTTGATGATAAACATCTCAGTCAGCTAATCCTTTATCTTAATCCAATTGTTTATCAACAAACAAAAATTGGCAAAGGCATCATGTGATGCATGTATAAAAGTTGCTCCAACGAGATTGACTAAAACGGAAATCATTCTGTTAACGCATTTTCTATGGAACTGTTTCAACACAGGAATAATGAGCATGAACGCCGGCCGGGATGATAGCTTGACAAAATAAAGAGCAACAACAATCATATAGAACCGACTTTACTATATTAATCAACAAGGTCCTACGCTTCTGTTATCACTCGATCTATCTTTTTGGGTGTAGATTTACCTCATTTTATACTTCAAATCACCCAGTTTTCACGTATGTAGACATGCTTGCTGCATAGCAATGAATAACAAACATTAAAAAAGAGTATAACAATCTAATATATTAGATGAGAAATAAAGTAGAGACTAAAAATAAAAATCGGTTTACTTTATTTGACTATACTTTTCTATAATGCTAATTTTCTCCTCCTATATGACGGAAGCATAAAGATAGGTTGTTTTTTCACTTAAACTATATATATATGGGGGGGGCTGGTGATGTCAACTTGCTAAAAATGTTGAGATTTTGTAAATAATGTAGATAAGCGTATGAGAAAAAAAACTACAAATCAAATGAAATGGTTGCGCTTGACTAATAATATTTCTTTTTTTATTAATCAAAGATTTGCTTACTTGGCCCAAAGATGACAAGCTTAGAGTATAAAACAGATAACGACGGAGGCATAAAAGAAAATAACAGAGAATCGATAGGGTTAGGTTTGGCAGATGATCTGGAGTAGAAAATGTTCAAACATTTGAGATAACCGATGACAAAGGTGGGATTGGCTAACACAAATTGTTTTCGACTAAAAGGTGTTATTGCTTTGAGGTGAGATTAGTAGTTGGAAAACAAATTGTTTTCTTTACATTTTATTTGGTGTTGCGGAAAGCACTAAATACTATGCGTTCAGGGGAGACAAATCGATTATTTCCTCTTTTTTCTTAAATATATAAAAAGCTGAAACCTTTGCGTTATCCATATAAAGTTGCATCTCTTAGTTTATCATACCCGCACTTCTGCTGAAATATTGCATTTTTACGCACTTAATTTAATTGACTTTGGTGAACAACAATGCTAGGAAAACATTGGTCTTTCATTATTGCAGTAGATTGCACCAGGGATCACCACACCCTTCCGCATACCCCTGTACACTTTGGTATTGACTTCCAAGCCGACTTTGAAAATGTGAGGTGGCATAGTGATTCTCACTTAAAACCATAGTAAAACCTTAATCGTAGCCGGTAACTTTGTCATGTCCTGGCAAGCCAGCGATGATTAATGCTGTTGTGGAAGTGGTCCTGACAGAAGCTCTTTCCGTCTGAAAAGAACCAAAGCATGTGTGAATGCTTGAGATGCTTTACTTTGTTGAGCAATTCTACGAACTTGATTAACTTTAGGTTCTTTGTCTTCTCAGTAAAGATCTGGCTTTTCTTGCTCCTTTAGAACCTATAACTCAGGTCATTCACAGTTGTGTTTGAGATGCTTAAATCCCTGGCAATCTGCCAAATGGACCTTTTTGGATGAACTTGTGTGTCTGGGTATACCTAGCGGTGTCCTCGGCCTTGGGCTTCCATCCCCCCCCCCCTAAAGTCGTCCGATCCGTTAGGCTTTGTCTTCAAACGTTGAACCGCCCAGATTTTAATTTTGAGAGAGCTGGCAGCGATCCTGTTCTCATAGCTTGCATCGGTAGTGGGCATGAGTTGGATAGCGGCGCATCTCCAACCTTTGAATATGGTGTCACTTTCAGACATTATAAAAGGCTGCTATCATTCTTTGGATTTGTACACCACTGACAAACTAGTAGATAGTCTGCAATTTAAAAAAAATACGTTTTTCATCAAATAGTAATGGATTCATGTAATTTTTTTAGAGCGACAATTTTACCGTTCCACCCTTTACTATCTGTCCCAAGGACGTGATTAGTATTCTCCGTCTGTGTTTATAAATACTAGTATGCATGTGCTCTTCCGTGTTCTCTTAATTAGTATATGTTCTCTTGGTACCAGGTCGTTAACATCGTAAATTTAGTTATATTCATCAATTAGGTGTTTAGATAACTTATTGTAATACAGCTTTTTAACTAAATAGTTTCATTATAGTGATGTTGAGATTGTGGAACTTACAGTTTTCTTCATACCTACAGCTTCGATGTTTTTTTAAACATAAAATAAAGACGAAACATTAATGAACACATAACTGAGTTTGTTCCTTTTTATTTTTCTCTCTCTCTCTTTCTCTCTCTCTCTCTCTCTCTCTCTCCCCCTGTGTATATATATATATATATATATATATATATATATATATATATATATATATATCTTATGCGGGTTTTTTCAAAACTTAAAATGATCAATAAGGTCAGTTATGTAGTAATATACATTCAACGAGAGGGGAAAGTAGCATGTTTTTCATTATATAAATTAGGAAATTATATAAATACTAGTGGGACCTGTTAACCGGCGTTGCCCGGTGGAAGCATGTCCTCTCTCCCATCGTAAGAAATTAAACTACAGTTGTTGTTGTTGCACAACTCTCATCCTTTTCATTCTGAGAGCGGCGTTCGGAATATACCCCATCCAACCTCCTCTTGTTAAGCACGGCTTTCGCAATAGATGTGACTAACATCCTTATGTTAAGAACGGCTTTCGCAATAGACCCTAAATGTCCATATGTTAAGAACGGCTTTCGGAATAGACACCTCATTTCCTGATGGGGGTTTATCAAAAGATTTGCTCCAAATTCAACCTCGATAATTTTTCTTAGGATACCCACCTGCAAATACTATAAACCACAAAAAAAATTGCAGGGTACCAGTGCCGGTCGGATAGAATCAAATTTGTTCTTCGCGCAAAAATCTGACGGCCACTGATGACCTGTTCCACGAAATCAGGTTAAATTGCCTTCTCGGATTACGCGTAGATCGGTATACCGTCATGCATATATGCACGTATATATTAAGAGTATCAGTAAAGTAAGTAAAATAGATTTAGATACAGCATTTGTTCCAGCAAAGATCGCTTGTAGCATAATTGTATGTATAGAATGACATAATAATCCATCCATATATGTTGATAACTAATAACATACACGTATTCTGATTATGATCTGCGCGTTGAGTAGTTTTCAAAGTCTGTCGTGAGAAACAGAATGAAAACGAATGGAATTGTTGTTCATTTTTCGCCTCTTTTAATTAAACACGCTTCATCTTTTGTTCTCGTATATTAATTCGCACACTCTAACAACTAATCATATTTCACGTCTAAGGCGAAACGTGCCAATCATTCTGTACAATTACCAGTTATCGTCTGCTCAATTACGGACAAAACTTCATCTTAGAACTTTTCAGACGCTTTATAGCAGGCGTAAATTTAACCCTTACGGGCATTGGCGCCATATTGTTGAAATTAAATTAGAGACTAACTTTGTATATGAATATTCATGTACGCATACTGAAAAATCAGATCGTGGTAAAGACAATGACGTAAGGGTGTAATATATTATATATAATAAGATTTATTTGTATGTGTATGTGTTTGTTTGTCCAGCTAAAAGTAAAAAGAAAAAAACTACAAATCAAGCACGCATAATTTTAATTATTCGTAATCGGCATACTTCTTAATGAATAATATGTAAGATTTATTTTTTTAATCGCTCTTCATTGTCTAACTGAGTCAGGTTCTGTTAGACCACGGCGACCGAGAGAGCAGGCCAATGAACATGGCAGTGTGACGTCATAACCAGATCAACATGTAGGTAAAAGCACGAATGTTTTTCGTTGCATTCTATTGTGGCAGTTGTAATTATGTTTTTTATTCCGCTAAAGAGAAAAAAACAATTCTCCATTTGGATAATTATATAGCTGCTCATTGGGACAATTTTAATCTAACAAAATATAAGAGTAAGTGGATTGTTTTTGAATTTTTATATCTATCGAAGGAAATCGAATATTTCATTTTATTTATTTTTTTAGACAGCAAAACAATTTTTATATGAGAATATTTTTCAGTCCATTCTTTTAATAATGAATACAACTTTTCATTGAGTATTTCCAAATATTTTAAAGTTAGAATCATTTTTCACGGCAGTTTTTTTTTGTTTTATTGCTGTTTATTTTGTTGTTTTTTTTAAACTAAAACGATAGACTAGGCGTAAGTTATCTTATTGAAATATATTTAAAAGTTTTTGTTTGTTTTTTAATATTTTATCTATAAATAATTTACATGACTGAAATGGGAAACGAAATAGGAAATTCTCTCCAGAGACATAGGAACACAAATTCATCTTTAAAATTCATTAACTAATCAGTTTTAATTAAAGTTTTGATATGAACTAAAAATAAAGAGTGCATTAAATTTTAGTAAACATATTTTCTTGTGTTTTATCTTATAAATGTTGTACGCCCCGTGCTTAAATATCGTTATTTAGAAAGTCATTCTTAACATAAAGGGGCTTTATAACTATTCTGCACTTTCACCTAACACTTTAATGAAAAAAAAGTACCATAAAAATTTAATTTAACTTGAGAATCCTGTCTAAAATATAGCACGGTGCGTACACTGCACAAGCACCATTATTATTATTATTATTATTATTATTATTATTATTATTATTATTATTATTATTATTATATCAACAATAATAAAAAGGTACTTCACGGGGAATGCTGGCCCTGCGTAAACGGGGTTTAATTTAATAGTTACTCGCTAAAAAGCGCATACGCAAAAGGTTTTCATTCGTTTATTCAATCACGAAAACCTTTTTGAAAGTACTATTTAGGCAAAAAGAGACAAAAGTATTATTTGAATATGCATGAAAAAATAAATGTAACAAAAAATAAAAAAAATATTAGTGTGGAAAATATAATAAAGTAAAAATAAATTAAAACAAAATGAAAATCAAATATAACAAGCGCAAAATAAAAGTATGAATTAAATTTAATCAAAGAAATAAAAATTCAAAAAATAAAATACATGCTCGATTACAATAAAAGTGTATAAGATATATACGAAGAAAGCGAAAGAAACCCCCAAGGAGCAGCCATTAAATTAAAACCCGTTTATGCAGGGTCCATGTTCCCCGTGAAGTGCCAAAAAGAAACTGTAGATTACATCGACTGACGCCACACCAACTAGTTGTGAAGGATCAGGGAGGATGGAAAGTCGGAGGTGGGAGACAACTAACCAGACCTCCACTGGAAGTGGGCAGTTAAAATCTGGTACCTTGTAAAAGTATTTTGTCACCCAAACCCCAGGAAACACCAATGGCCGATGCCAACAAGAAACCAATGGCAAACGGTTGTTTCGATAACGTGCAATCATCTGCACGAGTGATCAAGAGGTGGAGAACATTGGAAATCTGTGGAAACTTGTCACGCGGTCTCCAGTGAATACAACCGGTTACTGCCAGTGAGCGATCACATGATGGCATGTGGGACAAGTCCTAGTGAATGAAATAATAATAATAATAATGTCCCCCTCCCAAATTCACCACCACCCGTAGATGTATATATTTTCTTAGTTTTTAACCAATGTTAACATTATAGTATGATTGCCTTTTATTAGTTATGTGAACTTCATTTCCGTATTCATATATTCTGCACTGATATGAAAATGAAAACTACAGCGGAATATAGGATTCCTAAGCATGTAACTGATGAAAATACGCTACACATTTTGATGAAAAACATGGGGAAAAATGAACATAGAACAGAAAACCAAAACTTTAAATATGATTTCTATATTAAAGGTAATAATTATTAAATATTTCAACATATAATCTTGTGAGGAAAATCCAGCTCTCAATAAGGGGTACTATGGATCGAAACAAAAATAAAAATTGTCTCAGTCATGAAGGATTTCTCCTCCATCGGCTGAGGACAGAAAAGGTGAACTATAGCACCAGAACAGATACTACTAAACTATGAACTTGTCCCGAGGGCCAAAAATTGTTTGTTTTATGTTTCTTTAATTATTTGTTCCCTAAATTCAGTTCTATCACTATTAAATTGTATATTACTTTAAAATTACGTAATTTTACATAGATAAAATTTATATTTTATATTGAATAAAGTTCAGTTTCATTATGAATCGAATTTGGTTCCTTTTCTTTTATAACATATTTTAATGCTCTTTTTAAAAATGCCGTCATATAGTATCGACAGTAAAAGTCCACAAACCTTACCTACATTGCCTGCAGACATTTTTCAGTAAACAGGCCTTCTATATTTCGGTGGCCGTGGTTGGAGGGGTCGCTTTTTCCGAACATTTTCAATGTTATTAAATATATATAAAAAAACCAGTTGAATGACTTACATTATTTAACGTTCACAACACGAGAGAGCAATGGGTTAGGCAAAAGTTAAATTGGAATAGGGAAAAGGGATATGTGGAAACGAGAAAATGGGAATAGAGAAAGATAGGGAGACTGTTTTTAGAGAGGGAAAAGATAGCAGTTTGAATATAAAGATGTTTCACACACATTTTAAACTGTTCTTGGTTCGTGTAACGGCGGGTAGTTCTAGTAACATATATAACATTGTCATGAATAAATGAATAATCTTGTCTGATTAATATATTTAACAACAACAGAATAGAATAACGATGAAATGATTTAATCTATGTATACTTATAAATGTGAAATTGTTTTTTTTTTGTGTGTCTGTGTCTGTGTGCGTGTACATTTCTTTACCAAATTACTTTGTTAATTTTCAGTCTATAGACTCGACATTTGGCATAAGGGGTATTGAGATTTGAGAAAATCCATTTAATCGGTTTTCGGCCTGAAAGGTGGCTGTCGAGGGGTCAAAGTTCAACCATTTTACTTTTGAAAACTCTACCAAACTCTTCCGCTAATTTTGGGTCTCAACACTTGAAATTTTAAATGTAGGTTACCTGTACATGAGCGAACATTTTAATATATATATATATATATATATATATATATATATATATATATATATATATATATATATATATATATATATATATATATATCCATAGGTGCATAAAGTTATGAACAGTACATAAGGCCCGACGAAGCTGGGTTGAACTCTTAGGCAATCTAGAGAACTACAATATATTTTTTAAATTCAGTCTAATACCCTAAGAACCGATCGATTTTTTAATAGATCTTTGTAGTCTTAATGATACCATTATCAACGATTTCATATGAATGAAATGAAAAAAATGCTGATATGTTATCAACAAAGAGAAGGCTGTTAAAATACTAGAACGAAGCTCAGACGGGTTTTTTTTCGTCGTCTGGACGACTCAAAATATTTTCTTTCCGCCTATATGGTTTCTTTTATAATTATTTTCTCGTGACCTCACCGGACAGAGTAGCTATACTTTCGCTCAGGATTCATACTCAGCTTGTCATCCATATTCCATGAAAAATCATCCTTAAATTTGGTTGAAATATCTAAAGTAGAAGTGATTAAATTTTTGAATTTTGCGCAACGGCTATAAAGTCACAGAAAAGATAGTAGCCAAATGATTGTGATGTTCACTTTTTATTGTAAATACTATTCGATTGACCTCAAATTGTCGCCGCAAGTTTTATGTCGTTGATCTTGATCTTTTATGAGAAAAGGGTTTATGGTCGAACTTTTCAAATCTCTGATTGTTTAAATTATATATATATATATATATATATATATATATATATATATATATATATATATATATATATATATATATATATTGTGGGGAAAATAGAGAACGCTTACATCAAAGAAATAAAAATGCTCGTATGTGTCTGTCCTGTGGGCTGAGAATGGAAAACGAAAAGATGCCAGATGGCGACAGTAATCTTTTAATGCCAACAGCCTCGCACAGTTCTCGAAAAATCACGTCTCACACGTTATTTAGAGGTGCGCCCGGACACCATAAAATAAGTTGCTGAGGGGAGTTGGCAGAAGCGTTCAGACTTGTGTAGGGTGAACATCGTAAGACTTTTCCGAACATGTTTACATTGGACTTGAAGGCAAAGATATTGTAGTCGGTCAAGAAGCAAACCATCAGAACAGCGTTCCATAGGCGGATACTTCAAAGAAAGAAGCGTTTAGACATTTATAGAGTGAACATCGTCGTGCAACTCCTCAGAATTTTCCGATTCATATATATATATATATATATATATATATATATATATATATATATATATATATATATGGGGGGTGATTTATTGGTTTTACAAAAGGATTAATCTGTTTCGGTTAGCCAGTTACAAGAAACCAGAGACTTCTTCAGGAGATATTGCTTATACAAAAGATTTATCAGTAATGAAATGTTTTATATTTTGATACACACTTTACTCTCCTTTTTTTTCTCCGTATTTTTTACATATATTAAAGGCCATTCTTTTTTGTTTTGGATTTTGAATTACACGTGAGGTTACCTTCTGAAAATCAATAAATTGTGCTTAATATATTCTGCAAATTTTTAATTTACAGACTAATCTTTTTTCTAAGCAATATCGCTTGATATGACGCTCAAAAATATCTACTTTTACATCTAAAAGTTCACCTTAGTTCGGTCGCTAATGGGTTCATATAATAATAGAAAATTTAAGATTTTAACCATAAAATTATATTTGCACTTTATCTAATGTAAAAAAAATATTTAATCTCTTAAAAAACTGACGCATAAACACCACGCACATGAATTGAAAAAGATCACTTGTATATTACGTTGGTTATCTATATAATATAGTTTCTATGATATGAATCATAATAATCTATAGCCAGATTAAATTGAACTATTCTATAGATAAGTCAAGATAGTGAAGTAAGTAAGTGTTATTTATAATACCTACAATATTTGATGCATGTTGTTTTTTTTATTTAAGATCTTATCTCTATCCTTAAATTTGAAGATAAATAGCTCTTCATTCAGGCAAAGAAAGCAGACTGAATGACTGATAAGTTTTTTTTTTAATTTCTAACTGAACAATTGGTTCTAGATTATTTTTTATTAGTTATCTATAATATAAAGCAATTTATATTTTATCACTATGGTTGGTATCGACAAATGAGTGTTTATGTCCAGTATGTCATTGTTTGAAATTATTACTTATTTGCTCGGTATAGAATTTACTGATGGTAAGATTTTCTGTGCTCTGGCATTGGTTTGACAAATAACAGAGATTGTTAGACAATTATGTTTGAGGGGACATTCAGACTCTTTAATATAACTGCAAGTTTAGGCTTTTTGCTTAGGTTAAATTCTGTGTTGTCTTTATGAAATTAATCATTATGTTTTTATTTTTTTTTAATTATGCCTGCAGTTATAGCTTAATTTAATAGTATTTTTATTTAAAAACAATCATCTGAAGAATATTTCTAGGGGTGTAATTTAGATTATTTTTAACCATTTGATCGAAGGGAGGTGTAAACCAACTGATCTTTCGTGTATTTTCTTTTCTAGATCGGTTTGTATTTAGTGTAGGTTTAATTTATTTTAATTTAGCCTTTTTATATCTGTCGTTAGGAGCCTTATTATAAAAGTTATTACGGTTGTTGAAAATTTCTTCGGTTAAGAAGTCTAAACTAATTTTACTCCTGATATATTTAGGATGAGTTTGATTATCTACTTTGTGTGGGTTGAGAGTTGGTGGACATAGATAGAGTTTATATTCCCTTTTTAATAAGGTTCCTGTGGTACTTTTTTAGGACTCTGAGTTTTATCAATAATGTAAGTCAACCAATTCTCTAATTTTTGCCCAATGAAAATATCCCATTGAAACATCAAATCGCCAGCTTGATTTTTTTACGCATTGTTCATTTCGACTAATGAGCACAGTGTTTCTACATTTTCATATAATATCTATTTCATCATTAGAAATGCCAGAAAAAAGAGGCAAAGTCAATTACGTCATTGAAGAGTTCGTTGGTAATAGAAGGATAACATTATGTCGATTGAATAAAGGAACATCTATCCTTATGTTTTATACTATGACACCAGCTAATAGCTTCAGCTGTATTGATCCACTGATTGAGTTCGTATGTTTTTAATTTAAAAGTTAATTCTTTCAAAGATTTTTTACTAACTTTTCCATTTTTTTTATGTTAGTTACATAATATATATGTGCGTAATAAGCATTCGTACGCTCGTAACATTCAATAGGTTTAAAATCCAGAAATATATAACCACTAATTATGCCTACAAACATGGAGATGATTTGGTGGAGCTGTACAATAACGTGCCATTGATATTAACCAGTTTACAACATTTATTTCGTAAATTTTAATTATTGTCCAATAAAAATGATCTGCTACCACGTTACTTACGGTCATGAATCAAACTTAGTTCTACATGTACATGGTTATCTCTTATGGTACAATATATATACCATATGTTAGTAATTTATAAAATATATATGGCGATTAAGCTACGCTGAATATTCGGCGTTTCATCCACTCTAGGATTCCTCAGGCTTATGCGCGAATTCTGTGGTTGTTTATCGTTTTTTATGGTCCTCTTTTTTTAATTTTTTTTTATTACATTTTCACCCCAAACAAGGCACATAGCCACTTTGGTGTAGGGGGCTACTATCAGGGGAAACATCTACTGGGGTACTATGTAGGGATTAGGGCAGCGAGATGTTGGTTCACGTTGCACTTGAACTTATGCATGTCAGTACAGTTGGGGAAGCAGTGACCTGGAATAGAATTCCAAAGTCTAGCAGTTCTGGGGAAGAAACTACTGGAGTAGAAGGATCTTTTACATCTAGGGATCTCTACAGTGTGGGGGTGGGATTTTGCAGCTTGTCGGGTCGGTCGAGGGTGTTCACGTCGTGGGGGCACAAGTGCTTGCAGTTCTTCAGAGCATTCACCATTATAATAATTGTAGAACAGGCAGAGGGATGCAACGTTTCGACGATGGGACAGAGGCTGAAGTTTTGATGCCAGTTTAGGGCCTATCAGATTTGCGACTCTCTTTTGAACCTTGTCAAGGAGCGAGAGACAAGTAGCCGATGCACCAGCCCAAATATGACAGCAATACTCCATACATGGGCGAATAGTGGCCTTATAGAGGTACAGGATACTTTCGGGTGTTAAAAGTTTTCTAGCACGGTAGAGAGAGCCCACCTTCCTTGCAGCGGCCCTGGCAATGCCCTCGATGTAACTGTTCCAATTATGTTTCCAGTGAACGTTAGGCCAAGAAGCTTGAGAGACGTACTCTCAGATAAAGAGTCGTTGGCCATTGCTATAGGTGGTAGAGAAGGTTTCTTGTAATTATTGAATGAAACCAGTTTTGTCTTGGTGGCATTGAACGTTACCATCCATTTTTGTCCCCATTCCACTACTGATTTGAGGTCATCCTCTAGTGTTTCTGCCATTACTTTAGATATATGTTCGTTTGTTTTCCTGTCGTGCCTGCTATAGAGTGTGGTGTCATCAGCATATATCCCGATCTCAGAGGCAATCTTGTCGGGGAGGTCATTTATGAATATCAGGAACAGCAGAGGTCCCAGGATACATCCCTGGGGCACTCCCGCATTTATATCATATTGTTTAGATGTACGACCGTCGAGGACAACCTGGATTTTTCTCTTATCTAAGAAGGATTTAATTACGTTAAGTATTCTACCAGTGATACCGTAAGATCTAATCTTCCTGAGGAGACCCTCATGCCACACCCTGTCAAAAGCCTTAGATATATCTAGAGCTACCGCTCGTCCCTCTCCCGCTTTGTCCAGTGAATGGTATATACGTTCAGAGATTACAGTGAGGATGTCTGCCGTGGAACGGGCTTGTCTAAATCCATATTGACGGTCGGTCAGAAGTTTAGCATCTGTAAGGTGCTGGACTAGAGCATGGTTAATTAAGGTCTCAAATATTTTGGCAAAAAGTGGGAGGAGGCTAATAGGGCGATAATTTAATGGGTCAGTTCTTTCGCCAGAATTCTTGAATACTGGTACTACAGAAGCAGTTTTCCAACAGCTCGGAAAGCAAGATTCATTAAGGCATTTGTTGTAGAGTTTGGAGAGAACTGGAGCTACTTCGGCTGAGCACTTTTTTAATAGCACAGCTGGGATGAGGTCGGGTCCACATGCTTTGGAAGTGTCAAGGTTTTTTATGATAGCATGCACCTGAGCAGGGGTGATTTTCAGGTCGTCTAGCGTGGCGTCTTTCCGCATAGGAAATTGAGGTAGGGGGTGGTTTAGAGGGTCCAGTGTGGAGTTTGAGGCAAACCGACTGGCAAGCATGTTAGCCTTCTCGGTTGCTGAGCAAAGAACCTCGTGATTGTTGGTTAATGGGGGAATTGTTGATTGCCCATTATTTACTACACTGTTGTAGATTTTCCAGAAGTAACGTGTTCCTAGTTTTTGTGCTTCGATGCGTTTTTTCGTGGTTTCCGTAAATTCCCTCTTAGCTGTCGCTATTTCTTTCTTAACGTTACTTCTAGCTTCTATGTACTTCTGTCTGTTTGAACTGGACTTATGTCGATTAAACCTGCGGAATGCATGCTGCCTTTGAGCAATGGCAGTTGCGCAAGTCGAAGTAAACCATTGGGAAGAGTGGGGCTTGCTATAGAATTTCCGCATGGGAACATGCGCTTCGATTGCAGTTTTGAACCATTCAGTGGTCTCGGTTGCACACTGTTCAGCAAGAAGAGAAAAAATATTTCCCCATGGGGAGTCTCTGATAAGATCTCTGATAGCTTCCCAGTCAGCCTTTTTATAATATCTCGTTGTTTTGAGCACTGGCTCTTCAGTTTTGGGTCTAGAGTTTAGGGCGATTTCAACCATTATCACCGCATGATCAGCGTTTCCAAGTGGGCTGTCGGCTTCCGTTACACAATCATCAGGAACTGTGGTCAAAAACAGATCTAATAGTGATGCGTGTTGTTCTTCCTGATCAGGGAAGCGGGTTGGAAAAGTAACAATTTGCGCTAGGGAGTGAGATACAGAGAAGCTATGAGTTGCGCTGCCTGCTGCATCTGTGTAAGTAGAGAATCCAAGCCAGTTTTTTGTGATGGACATTAAAGTCACCAAATACATGTACTTGGGCGCTAGTATCGAAGGAGAGTGCTGTGTCTATGCTGTCAGATACTTTGTTTATTATGGTGCAGTCTTGGGTCGAGGGAGAGCGGTAGAGAAAGTAAAAGTAGCTAATGTTGTGTTGCATGATTAGTCTAAAGCACATAAAGGCTTCATCATCCGTTTCTAGGTTTGTTTCTCTAGTCAAGGGAAGGGTATTACGAATGTAAACTCCAAGTCCGTGCATATGTCTGTCAGAGTCCTTACGGCAGAGTGGGAGATATCCAGGCATGTTAAAGTAGTTAGAGGGGATGGAGGAGTGTAGGTTAGTCTCACTTAGTGCTAAGATATCCGGGGTATTTGTTAGGAGAAATGCTTCAACATCAGCTAAATTAGTTCTAAGCCCACGGATATTTGTGAATGCAAGCCTCAAGGGAGGAGGCAAGTTGGATTTGTTTGACCCTAAGCCTGGTTTAAGCTTATTTTTAGATTGTACTGTCATCATGTTTTTTAACGAGTTTCAGTTGGGTTAGGGGAAGCCGAACAGGAGGTTATGCAGAATATCACACATGCATCACAAGTAGACCATCAGCTGACCCTCCATCAACTAGGACTGTGGCCTCAGGAAAGCCCACCGGGGATGAGTGCAGGGTCCCTTTTCTATGCGCGCCGTGGCACTGCAAACATCCCGATATTATTCAACTGTTGATGGAGCAGCCGCTCTAAGCGCTACCAAAGAGTTAGGGCTCCTGTACTACCAGTCGGAAACAGCAGCCAGTAACTGTCAATCCGGTACCCTCAACCCTTCGGAGGAAGGTCAACCCAATCTAATTGCTCAGGCATATGTGGTACTCAAGCATTCTCAAGTGCCCAGCTTTAGGGGTGGGGTGTGTCGGGAGTGGGGAAACGGCGTTCATTGCCCTAGACAAGAAACAAGATCTACCACTGGGTGTTTCTGTCGAATCACTGTGATAGTATCTCTGCGCCTGACTAATAGGCAAAGAAGGAGTATGGAAGCCGGGCGATAGGCAGGACCTATCTACTCCTTAAGCATTTTAGGTTTGCAAACCGGTAATTTGATTGAGTCACCAACTCTAGGAAGGTTGTCATCCAAGACTGAAGAGGCCTCCCTCCTCTTTGGTTTGGTTTCAGAGTTTTCCTTCTCCTAGACGGATGATCTGGAAAGATCTACTGGGTCCGTCACCACTGAGAGGGTTTGCTCCGCGCCTGGGTTCTAATCCAGGTATTTCTGCGACCCCGCGTGGTTAGTTAATGTTATTGGTTTATTTTGTAGAGGTTATATCTGCTAAAATAGTTACACTCCTCAAAGTGGATTAGGGACATTGTTATTTCATTGTTACTGGATAAAGAGGTTGAGTAGAGCTCATGCAGTGTAAGCAACTATGATTGTAAGGAGGCTTGTTAGGAGGAGATAATGTGGTTTGAGGCTTTCTCTTTTGTATATATATATATTTTATTTTTTCCTTTTATTTTTATTTATTTATTTATTTATTTTTTTTATTCATGTGAGATTGGGTCTAGTATAATATTAGAGTGTGAGTAGGTGTTAAGAATTGCACTACGAGTTGTGCCCAAGCTATATTTTAGATGATAGCAGGGCATGAGATGCGAGTGCAAATATAGTACGGGTAAAAACAGTAAGTTTTGAGTCATGTGTAATTTGGTAAATAGATATATGGGCTGGTTTTAGTAGGTAACCTGGTTAAAAAAGGCATTACTATGCTTCCATTTCCATTGTTACTGGGAGAGGGTATAGGTAAAAATTCGTGCTGTGAAAGCAGGTAAATTTGCTACAGTATTGGATTGAGAGAGACGAGTTAATGTATGGTTAGATATAGTTTTGTAAGTTTAGGGATGGATGATTAGATATGGTTTAGTAGGTTTAGGATAAGGATAAAGTGTTAAGGTATGATTTACTTATTAGAAATTCTGATTTGGTGCCCAAACCGAATATTTAGTAAGACTGAAATATAAGATATGCTCAGTATAGATACAAGAGAACATTTGATATGGAGTACAGTTATACCTGATAGATATAGGTTATTGCATATGTTGTAAATATAGTTAAATATAGATGGATGGATAAGTAGTAATGTATACGAATGCATGGAATTTTGGACACTTTGAGTAAGTTGCCTTTAGACTACAACGGAGGAGAATGACTTCGCCTTTCTCTTTATATCCGGAAGTTTTTATTTCAATGAGTACCGGTTTAGTTTGTGTAATGATTATTGCAATACTATCTCTTAATAAAGAGATATTAATGGTTGCTATTCATTATAGATTACTTTAAGTCAATGTATAGGACTATGGCTAGTAAGTATTTACTTAGAAACTTGGTTATGGGTTAGGAGTTTTAATCAGGGGCATACCTAGGAAATTTTGGTTGTTAATGGGTATCGATTTTCGAGTCTGTTAGGGTCAAGGGCAGAGAGCAAGGACCTCTCTAAGTTACGTGAAACGGATTAGGTTTAGTGGCAACTTGAGAAATAGAGCAGTTTGATTTGTTAGTGATCAGGAGAAAGAGAATTTAAGTAAAAAATAAAAAGGTTTGTCATGCAAAACAGACGATGCAGTCATCTTGCAGGTAAAGTATCTATAGGGGGTACTTAGTATACAACTAGCAGTATTTTTCAGTTTTGAGAGGAATTTTAGGTGCAATAGTTTCATGGTTTGTTGTACAAGTCCGTAGTCTAGGTCAGGGACGAAGCACTTCTAATATTGCAACTGGGTGTATCTAATTTTAAAAGTAGTTGAATAGAGTATTATGAGGTGTTCTACTTAGCTTAGGGATAGAAAGGAAATTTAAGGTAATATTCAGAGTGATATAAGCAATTTCATGAGGATCAGATATATGATCACTGGATGTTATGCTGCTCAGAAGAATTCTTGTATCTATTCAGAAGGATGTCTTGGTGATATAAGGTCTGATACATTAAGAGTCTGAGGATACAGGAGGTTGTGAGCTGGTGAGGATTCAGTACAGGCGATTATATATAGTTAACAAAGGTGGTTTAGTTAGTACGAACGTATTGTACATATAAGTATACTGCTTCAGTTCTATCCTTTATTGTAAAGGAAACCCCGTCTGCATTTCGATTGGCAATTTTGTCAAAAGAGGAAATTTAAAACAGCTTATCTAATTTTTCGTATTTTGATGAAATGATGGATCAAGAGCAAAGGTGTCCGGAAAGGAAATGGCAGTGTACAAGTAAGGGGGAGGGTCACTGATATCTTATTAGCGTTATTTTAATTGAGTAAATTAACATTAAAAAAAAAAATCGCCTTGCGATGGCTGATTTATATTAAGTAACGTACTTAAATAAAGTTTTCACATCCTCTAAATAAATTAGCATAATTTTTTTTCTTTTTCTTTTTTTTTTTAACCGAGTTTACCTTTACTATAGCATTGACTTATTATTTAAGTGAGATGGGTTTTGTAAACTGCGAAATGGTCTATTTAAATAGAGAAAATTATCGGTTACAATATGCCTGGAAATGTAAATGATCTAGTAGGCTTAATTAACATAGTAGAAATCCAGTTTGTGGTTTTTAAGAGAATATAAGTTTCCTTATTTTCTTTATTTGTTAACGGAATTACTGATGTAAAGAATTTCAGTTATAGAATTCTTATCAAGGTTACTTTTCCCAGTAAGTCAACATTTGATTTTCTTTAAATAACTTATAATATTTTTGTTTTAATAGGTTTAAGTATTCTGGCATTAGTGCTATTTCATAAGTATTATTTTTCTAGCTTATATGAACATTTCACTATTTCTTTTATTGATATTTAATATTTTAAGTAGTTGTTTTTGCATCGCTTAACTCTTAACGATACAAAAATAAAAACCAAACTTTAAATGTACGTATTTATGGGTTAATATTGATGTATTTTATTAAACTATAAAATCACTTTAAATGTACCAATTTCGTAACTATATGTTGTGTTGAACCAAATAGTCTTTTGAATTTTTGCTTTCTGCCGGTGTTTATTTTTCCTTGCATACTAAGTCACCTAAAATAAACAGGATTTTATAGGTGTTTTATACTCTATTAAGCCATTTTTTCATAAGGAATAATATGCTGTGTTGTAACTATTTGTTGACTTAAATAATATCAGTGTGTCTTCTGAGTATTCGTTAATATATAAACACCAACTTTCAATAACAAGCGACTATGTATACATACATGTAATATTCTGTTTTGTTGTTTTGTTTTGGTTGAAAATTAGTTTCGATCTTTATTTATGTTAAATGTGCTATAAAGAAATTAGATAATATATTCAACGTAAGTTTTTTGGCATTTAAATGCATATTGGAATCGAGTCGATTCCATGAAAGCGACTGCGAAAGAAAAAACATATTTCTTTACATATAAGTTTTTATTTCATTATATGTCTTTGCACGTTTGTCTTGTCGACACCACCTTGCTTAAGGCAGATAATATTCTGTTTAATAATTTGGCGAATTTGCACATGTCGCTGCAAGGCTAATACTAAACATAATTTATAGGCACATAAATTTATATTTAAGACACTTACACATACACGCACACACACATATATATATATTGTGTGTGTGTGTGTATTAATACATATTTGTACACACAAAAACTTATACAAGGTTCATATAAGTGTTGGGACGATCAATCGGAATCGGAATTAGGAATCGGAAACATCGGAAGACTTGGGGGTATCGGAATCGGTATCGGAATCGGAAAAAAATATGCATATTTTCCAATGCCAAAACGATTCTTTTAATTATCTTTTTTTATTTGATTTTTTAAAGTAAAATCTTCCATTGCTGGTAACAATGATAAAATAATAAATATTGAATGATTTTAAATTTCCACTAAAGCTAAAATCGATAGATAACCTTCCACAAGTTATTTTTGACGTATAGGAAAATAGCTGCATATTTAACAGGCGTTTTTACGAAAATCAGGGAAAATAACAATCTTATAGTTAAATAATTACAGATTTATAAAAAAAAAATCGGAGTCACAACCGATAATTGTATCGGAATCAGGAATTTAGCATAGAATCAGTAATTGTATCGGAATCAGGGAAAATAGTGGAATCGTCCCATCACTAGTTTATATGCACACATATATATATATTTTTATGCTTCCACATGACGTATACATGTTACATTTTAGTATATGTTTTAGAATAATGCTTAATACATGAGTAGATATTGATATCGCACAAAGAATTGGAGTTTTATACAGAAATGTTTTGTCTAAATATCCGAGGAAATCTTTAGGTTTAAATTATATTAATATCATGAAAATATATGTAAGTTACACAGAAATATTAAAAGTTTTATTACCACGCTAAATATCTTGTTTATTTATATTATAAATATTCTATATATTACTACACACATCAAAATACACCCAACATCACGTAAATATATAAAAGCACGCAGTAATATTAATTAAATTCAGAAGACTGACGAATAACAATGACGACGGAACGCGGACATTTCTGTGTAGCGTAAATGTCATTTAAGTTTACGCAATTTACTATATCTATCTATCTATCTATCTGCATATCTATCCATCTATATATATATAATATATATATATATATATAATATATATACGCGTTTTATTTTTATTACCGTATCTTTCTGTTAAGTTACATTATTGTTTCAGCTACCTGGCCGTTTTTTGTCGTCTGTAGCTTCCTCAGACTTTTACAGAAAATTTCTGTAAACGTCTGAGGAAGCTACAGACGGCCAGAAAAACGGCCGGGTAGCTGAAACAATAATGTAACTTAGCAGAAAGATACGGTAATAAAAAATAAAACGCACATTTGCTCTACAACAGTATTGAGCACTTTTTTCAGTTTTTATTAATTACCATTTCCACTATATATATATATATATATATATATATATATATATATATATATATATATATAAAGTTATAAAAATAAACTAATGTCAAATATGAGGTGCCATACTTTTTTTTACAGGAATTTAAAATTGCCTTAGACCCTTGAAAATTCAGTAGATTATTGCTATACATCTTATGAAATGACTGGCCAACAGGAATTGGAATATACCTTACTAAAGTCTGATTGTCACAGCTGGAGAATTTAAAAACTGCAATCTGGACATGAGGACACTTCAGAAGAACAATATGCAGTAAAATACCTTCAGTAAAATACCACAGAAAAGCATTGAAGGCTTCAAACTGCTTATGCCCATCTTGCATGAATCGAGCATCATTTTTCGAATAGCATAAGAGACTTAATGATAGGAAAACGTCTGTGAGGAATAATGATTGGTGTGTGAGGATTAAGAAATTTAGAACAACTTTTGAACCAGTAAATCTGTTATATTTAACAGTTCGAGACAGTTTCTTCTAAGCCAAATTAATGCAGCAAAAAACTGATAAAACTGCTTACGCAAAATACATTTCTGAATTTACCAAAGACGGGGATTTATTCTTTCTACGATAGAGGGGAGAAGAACTTTATTTATATAACCGACCAACAAGCCGGTTCTACAACAGATATTATAACTGTAATCTCTGAACGTATATACCATTCAGTGGACAAAGAAAGGGAGGGTAGAGCGGTAGCCCTAGATATATCTAAGGCTTTTGACAGAGTATGGCACGATGGTCTACTCAAGAAAATCAGATCATATGGTATCATTGGAAGAATACTTAACATAATTAAATCCTTCTTAAGTAAGAGAAGAATCCAGGTTGTCCTCGACGATCGTATGTCTAAACAATATGATATAAATGTGGGAATACCTGAGGGGTCGATCCTTGACCTTTGTTATCCCTAATATTCATAAATGATCTCCCTGATTATATTTTCTCTGAGATGGGTATATTTGCTGATGATACCACGCTCTGTACACAGGCACGAGAGGGAAACAAATGAACACATAGCTGAGGAAATGGCAGAAACGCTAGAGGAAGATCTCTAATTTGCAGTGGAATGGGGAGAAAATGGATAGTAACGTTCAATGGTGCCAAGAATAAGCTTGTTTCCCTCAATAAATATAAGAAAATGTCTCTACCACTTATAGCAATGGCCAAAGACACATGAATTGAAAGTACTTCTTTTAAACTCCTCGGCCTAAAGTTCACAGGAAACATGAGTTGGAACAGATACATTTACAGCATAGCCAAGGCCATTGCGAAGAAGATGAGCTTTCTCTACCGTGCTAGAAAGTTACTAGAAAGTATCCTGTACCTCTACAAGGCCACCATTCGCCTATGTATGGAGCATTGTTGTCGCATTTGGGCTTGTGCATCTGCTATTATGACAGGCGAGAGTAAAGCTCTCAAACACTTTTGAAATATTTAGTAAGTCCAACCTACATATTAAACTCAAAATTAAATAAATATGTCTTAATATTAATGAAAAATCCAGTAATAATCTGATAGACAGACACACAAACAAAAAAGTAGACATAGAAAATGGATATAATGTTAGATGTATACTTCCAGTATAAAGACTTAAAATTAATCCACCTTACAATTCCCATACACGTTTATTCATGCATGACTTTCATCATACAGAGGCAGACAGTTCCATTGTGTACGAATTTCTAAATCACTGAGAGACTATGGGCATCTTATCATTATTTCGCTTTCCGCCTGGCATAGACAGATTGAATTCAGAAGAGCTGCTTGACATCATCTTCCGGGTTTTTCAATGCTGTTTCCTGTCAGAATATATATTTTGTTTTATTTAAGTTTTACATAGTTTTGTAACGAGCGCAGAATAACAAAGTAAGTTTTATATACGGTTCACAATATTCCAATGATTATTTTTCTCTTTGGACGTACAAATGATTTAGGAAATACCCAACAAAGCAGATAAAAAGTAAATATAAGATGACTTTATAATGTAATTGTATAAAATTCCTTACTGCTTATAAAAAGCGAAAAGTGATGCAGCCAAAATTAAGAACCGAAAAGATATTTCCATAGCTTTATATTTTTGTAGTAGAATGTGAACATTCCCCGTTGGTTCTAGGGTAAGGTAATCTATCCATATTTTTAATAATTGGCTTATACAGAGACAATAATCTACTTGTATTAATACATTATGTGGCAGCCATTGGTTCACTGTTATGGGACTCATGGTTGTTATGTGTATACTATTGTACTTGTATTTACACATTATGTGGTAGTGATTCGTTTACTGTTTTGGCACCTATGATTGCTATGTGTACTATTATAACATAGTTCTGTGATACACTTTTTGTTGATTATACTAGTGTGTATGTTATTATTATTACGGGCTTGTAAGCCAATAAAACTCTGATGCACTACTGCTTTATAGATTAAGTCAGTTCTCCAGGACTAGGTCGAAGTAAGCAAAAATACGGTATGTACGTCCACTTTTGCGACGCATTTTATTCTCACGTTCACCTCCTGGCAAGGAATAACGCGACTTGGACGTAAGGGCCTACTATTTGGGACCATGCCTAAGAAAGACAAACGAGATGTTGGACTACGTTACATTTAAACTTCCGCGTATCAGTACAGCCAGGGAAGCAGGTAGCAGGAAGGGAATTTCAACGTCTAAATGTTCGATGGAAGAAACTATTACAATAGAAATCTTTCTAAAATTTAGGGACCTCAACAGTATTTTGTAACTAAACTGGTTTGTTTGGGATATGTATGTCTAGGGACAAAAGTGCAATGAGTTCATCAGAGCATATTCCATTCAAATATTTGTAAAACAAACATAGAGATGCCACATTGCGGCGATGAGACAGGGGTTGGAACTTAGTTGACAAATTAGGACCTATTAGATTGGGAACTCTCTTTTGGACCCTATAGTAAACGAAGAGGCTGTGGTAGATGCACCAACCCAAATGTCACCAATACTCCATGCATGGGTGAATGGCGGCCTCGTAAATATACAGTATATTTTTAGGTGTGAGTATTCTTCTAGCTCGAGATAGGGACCTACCTTCTTTGCAGCAGCTCTCGCAGTGTCTTCAATGTATTTGTTCCAGTTCATATTCATATAATTCTAATAATTTTCTTTAACACATTTCTTTTAATCATCATAACTCTAAATAATACAAAAGATAATACAAAAAGAACCTTTGATATGAGAATTGGTATTTTCGGTCCAAGGTACCACCTATTGTTTTAAGCATATCTTATTAAACTCGGGATTCTTTCTAGTGAACTTCAGAAATCTTTTTGTTGAATTCTAAATGAGGCACTTTACTAAAAGCATGCGCTTTATCAGCAATGATCAGGCAGCAACGATTCCTGACATAACAGATAAAGAACTTGCTAAATTGTGTCGAAAGTGACTCTTCTAGAAGTTAAAGTTTCAATCTTAATTCGGACGATACGAAGCAGACAAGTATGAATTCTATAAAACTTTGAACCGCTTATCATTGACTGAACAAAAGATTGTTTATCCGTGTATAAAATAAAAGGGTTCTTTCGAAATTCTTTAAGTGCATGCAAGATTCGCGAGTTCCAAACATACATCATCTACTGCAAAAAAGTTATTCTTTCAATTCTCGTCACAGCCTTAACATTTAAGCAACAACCAACGTCGTATTCTGTACACGACATCTATCCACACTACTGATCTATACCTTGTTAGCATGTTGGTTGTAATTCTGGTTCATTATGCTGTTTTTCAATCTAAGCGAAACAATCTTATTAAAAGAAATAAGTATATCAGAGACGATCAGATCTGAAATGTCCTTGCATAGATATATTCTCATATTAAAAGGAATATCTACGAATTTATCATGAAAATATGAACACATAATATTGGACGCTAAAGCAATAACAAGTTTAGAAAAGAAAAATTCATATTTCAATAGAAATAAAATAATTTGATGATACTACGATACTGATATCGTGATAAACAAACGTACACCAGCCTATACTAAAAAAAATGGGTGTAATGACGAAAAGAATGATATCATGGCTCACGGACATATACTACATTGTAATAGTTCCGTGACTAAAGATGAGATACAAAAATATACCTTTAATAAGGAGGTTATGACTAGTAGGATGATTTCAAAAGAACAGACCTGATATTATCCTTCATCCAAAATATAGACAACGTAATGCCTTAGGGGATAGTCTTATGAAATAATTAATTAATAACAGCATCAACTTCTTTCAAATACAGTAGGAGGCAATGCCTGTGCAAATAGTAGATAACCAGTAAACATATAATATACTACCATATAAATTGAGCCTAGTTATATAATACATTAAACTAAAATGGAATTCGAATTAAAGTTATTGCAATACTTTATTACTTAAAGTTAAGGAATAACTTCGGTTGATACAGACATGTAACAAACCTTTATTAATTATATGTATATATAATTACTGCGTTAGAGTTGCTGCGAAACTATTGTATGGTTTCATAACTACAGATGGTAGACTACAGGATAGCCTTAAGGAGAAGGTACAGCCTGACATAATGATCTTAGTTAGACAGAACATATCTTACACAACCCGAAATAACGACAATGTAATGCTGGGAAGATAATCCCATGACAATAGAATACATACTACACGTTCCCAAAACAGAAAAGTTAATGCCTAAGAATTTAGTACAATTATAAAAAACCCCGATATTTTAGGACCCTTTAAAAACTGCTTAAATATAATACATTACATAGAATTAAGTAGCCAGATGAATTTAGCATTGAATTATGATACATCAACAGAAAAATGAACTCACTATATTTGTGTTTCTTATTACAGACGTAACAAACACTTCACAAGAACAAAAGCACAGCTTATGTATAAATATATGATAAAGTCATATTCTAAAACAAAATTTCAGGGAAATACGAATACAATTTAATCAGCAAATTTATTTGAACACAAAATGCATGAGTACTCGGCATCAACGATTACGTAAATCTGTAAATGCATCGTATATTACATGAAGTCATAGTATAGTTTAGATTCAGACAGATACTAAATGTCTATTAGTAATAGTTATGAAGAATAAGTTAAAAGCCTACTTCTACGTTTCTGCGCAACTATTGTAAAACTTTGTTATCAATGTACTAAGAATCCCAACAGTCTTTATCTTTAATTCCAATTGATTTTATTCGAAACTGATACAAAACTACACAATAATGAAGCAATCATTTTCTGTAAAATATAAAATTATTCGCCTTAAATGTTCTTGGTGTAATCGATTTTTAAATACTGATTTATAAATAGATCTATTGTTCCATTCCTAGTTGACGCTTTAGAATAAATTAACGAACCCAATAAAGTCTTCTATTTTTGGTTAACTGCTGATAAGTTAGCAGCATTCCCCAAAGAGATAGCACATTATTTTAGTTAGAAATACTAAACCGTAAAGAATGTTATACATGCACGCTATTTTGAATAGTACTCACATTTTTAAGTATGCAAACTTCACGTTATTCACGCGTTACTTAGCAATTAACATTCGGGCAGGACTTGCAGAGGAGACAACGAATTATAAACTATTCGTCGTAAGTACTTAAGCTAAACTAGTTTTCATTTAAAATCAAATTCACGTTCTATTTTACACTGAAAAAAATAGTTATTAGATTATGTATACCCCTTCTAGAGGTCACAAATGAAAGAAACAACAAGTAGTGTCAAGTGTATAAATATAATATGTATTTATCATAAAGAATACAGGAGCCACTAAGTGGTATGAGAAGAACCTATTCGTAGTATGCGGTTAAACATGGTATGGATGTATCGATTAAGTCTCTGCAACCCGTGATTCCATAGGACTAGTTGATTCCACTTAGTTCTCAAATAGGGTCAATTTGTACCCCACAACATGGACAAGTCATAAAGAAGCACACTTTATCGTGTGTATCAATTGATATATGAAAACTTCGCAATTCAAACCTGTCTTTATATATCAGCTAATCATACATTTGGATGGGGCTGCTTATAGTACTTTTTCCCTCCTTGACAGGATTTGAAATCGCCTTTGAACTCCAAAGGCTGATGGCATTTTAGTCTCCCCACACCCTCTTTCTTATAGAATGGAGGACATGCGGCTATTTAAGTTTTATCATTATTTTTAAGACATGTACTCGACTGAGCTGCTATCTATGGCTTACCTATGCAAAACAATCCTAAAAATTACTCACCTACCGACTACAACTTTCAATAATGTATCTTATTATTAATAATTTCTTAAAAGCAAATAAATATTACATGAGCTAGAAATGTCCGCATGCAGAACACATAACAATGAAGCTACTCTCATCTCACTTTAACATGGCCGGTTTCAAGTCTAATGTAAATAAGTTCTTGTTATACGGCCTTCTTAAATAATTTAATTCAGATTAAATTCCACCATTATCGATAGTGTTGTTCTAGTCTACGGACAATTATTAGAACTTTGTCTCTAAAGGTCCTTTGATTTTGATAAAAGGTAGCACCTATTAAAAAGTAAAAACGTCGACAAATTAGCAAGAAATCCGTGAATTTCAAATGGTTGTAAATATGTCGGGCTGATTGACGAGAACGTATTTTCAACTAGTATGATTACACCAATCATAATCTTGTCTGGAATGCGAGGTTTTCGTCAACATTCAGCATCTCGATGTAACAGTAATATTATTTAGTTTTATGATGCAAACAACTATAGTAATCATTTCTATCTGAACAGAATATATTAATAAAACGTATTTAACGAAGCGACACGTTATTTGCGTGACTGCCTCTCGTGATTTGGATGCACCAACTATTGGCTGATTTCTAAGATTTACTTTCTTTCCTCTTTATCCTCAAATCATTGTAAGAAAATCTAATGAAATGAATTAGCAAAAGTTTACCTAACATTCAACATCTTTGTCTTTTAGGACTTTTAATTTACTATTCGATCAAAGACGATTAAATCTACTCCAAATGTATGCATGCCACAAGTGTCAGAATGATTTTGTTTTTAATTTTCGGAAGAGTTATAGTAATAGAAAAAGAAGCCAATCTACAAATGATGCTTGTTTTCTAAGAAAGATAGTCTGCTAATTCTAAATAAGTTTAATAAAACGACAAAATGAGTGTCACCCGAAAAAAGGAAAGAACGTGAAAGAAATTCGGAAGAATTTGATTATTTAATAAGACAATCTAACAAGTAATTTTCTTTTCATTAGGTATTTAAAATGACTGTGCTGTAGTTAGCTTGAAAGCAGCCCTACGGTATAGAGTTCAACATTCAAGCAGTTCTAAAGAAACTTTATATTTGTACTAAGCTGTGAATGTTAGGCATAAATAGAATGAAGCAAATAGTTGTTGAGAGTAATTATATTTAGACGAGTGTTTAAGAAGTATGGCGTGGTTTTCTTGAAGTAATATTAAATATAAAAGATATTTTTGAAGGCTTACAATGCAGTAATGTACAGTCGTAATGAGCAGATAAATAAACAAAAAAAATGAATGATAAATAATCAATAATTTTTATTTATTTATTTATCTACCTGGATTTTTTATTAACTGCGGATGGTACTTATTCCGAAGGTCCTTTCAGGTAATAACGCATCATCGGTGGAAAAACAAATCCTCTCTCTAAGCTGTAAATTGTAAAGTGGCTGTTTTGTTTAGAGTTATTTTTTATACTTGTGTACGATTTATACGTGTATACGATTGTTTGTTGTGGATGTTTAGATGGTGGATTATAGATTTAAGTTCAGTCAAGGAATTATCATGAAAATGAGTATAGAACAGAGAGGGAGAGAAAGAAATGGGGGGAGAGAGAGACTCTTTTCTATTTCTGTAACTTTCCGTCAATCGTGGTATGACTGTTTAAGTTTAATGTTTGATCGATTAGTTAACCTAAAAAGAATAGTTTACAAAACTTTCCCAATATTTCTTTCATTGATTTTACAGCTACAGAAGATAAACGAGGCTAGTAGCGATCAACAAAGAAAGGGAAATACGTCCAACTATAAATATTCTTAACCGTCGTTATTCTGTCTCGTATCTACACGCACATTCTGATGAATTTAGTAATAAATCTGCGCTGTTTTATTCCTATAAAATACGACCTATACACAAGTAAAGACAGATAATTTCTGGTTTTCATTCTTTTCGTGTTTTTTTCTGTATTAGCATGGTTTCCTGATTATTGCTTATATTTAGGTTCCATATTTATTGTATAGTGAATTCTCGTAAAAGAGAAATTTAGTTTACAGAAATAGCTAACAGGCACCCAGCGTTTTCCGGTCGTAAAATACGCATAAATATTATATATTAATGCAGATTTCTTATGCAAATAAAATGACTGCTCAAAATCTCCTCTGGACCAATGTATCATAGGTCTGCAACAACATTTGCCACATATAAATTAATTACATCTAGCCTAATATCCACTACAATATGTAGCTTTCGAACATGATTATAGACATTCAGTTGTGATAATAAAATGCTATATTGCATCCGACAAGCTACACCATGACAATCGCAACATCTTTAGAGAAAGGAGTTCCTATTTTTCTCTCTAAATAGTTAGTTCTAACATTGCTACTAATGTCACCAGGGCCAATTTTATATCTTCCACGAATATTGTGGAAACACTGATCGTAACTGACCCTTAGATACATAGATGTAACATAATTTTTCCGATTTCCGATTCATAAATAATAACAGCTTCCTCGCCAAAATTCGCCATTCTGATTGGCTGAGCTTGGAAAATTCTCATATTCCGGTATGCTATTCTTCCCTTTATAAACGAATGATAAATGAAATTAAAAATATGGCGTCACTAAGCAACATATTGTGTGGCACAGCTATTCCCTAGATACAAAAAACACAACTTTAGTTGTTAAAACAATTGCAAAAAAGTTTTTTCAATGTAAATAAACAATATAACATGCAGCTTCTCTGGAGAACCGTATATATATATATATATATATATATATATATATATATATATATATATATATATATACTCAATTTATTTACATGGGCATGCGTGTATTTATGTGTGTGTTCGGTTCAACATGCATTTGTTAACGAGAAAAAAGGGTTGTTGTTAAATACTTTGCAAACAATAAGGAATGTAAATAAACAATACAAACCGCAACCTCTTTCGAGAAAATTAAATATATGCATTCACTAAATTTACAGTATATTTATATTTTTATTCTCTTTCAATTTTTATTCCGTAATTTTTTATTTATTTATTCGTCGCAGTCGGAAGTATGCAAGCATGTGTTTGTGTGCTAGTTCAACATGCGCTTGAAAACAAAAACACAACTTTTGTTGTTAAATACTTTGCAAAAATTATAATAAATATGAATAAACAATACAATCTGCAACTTCGCTTGAGAAAATTAAATATATATATATATATATATATCTATATATATATATATATATATATATATATAATCAGTATTTTGAATATTTTCTTTCAGTTATAATCTTTCTTTTTTTCCATTACTTTTCGGGTCAAATTATGCGGTGTCCATTGGACAGATCGGCCGATAAAAAAGTGCTCCTTCTTTACTGTAGTGAAATCAGGCAGCCGAAAAGTTGATTTTTATGTAAAAATACAATTATAACTACTTATGTTTTTTTGTTAATTTCAACATTAACCAATGTTATCTAATTGTAACGTCACAATTAGTAAAGTCTTTCATGATTTTATAAAACAAATGATTTCGGCTACGTTTGTTTTGTCACGTAGCATTTATTGTAAAGGCAGGGGAAATAGCTTACATTTCTAATTAATTCGGAAACTATTTTCTTTTAATTTATAATTTTTACTTTATCGTTTTTCGTGCATTTTGGATATTTTCATTACTGCAACATGGCAATCCATTTGATACTACTGGTTTCACTTGAGCATCACTATTTTTATTAGTACAGTACCGAACAAAAAATAAAATTATATTCGAAAACAATATCCACAAGTATTGAGAACATAAACATAAGAAACATACACTTTGCCTTTTCTGTTATTTTGTTTTGCTTTCTTTTCAGCTACAGCAACGCGTGGCTGAGTAAAACTAGTTTATTATAAACAGAAATACTGTAAGTATTTAAGATAATGTTGAATTTCTTTTAAAAATCAAAGTAAAAACCAAAGTAAACTGAGGCATGAACATACGAGTGTTATCTTTTTAAAACCGTTTACTACTTGTAAGTAAAAACAATACTCCAACTAAGATGGCAACTAAAAACTAAAAACAGTGAGTCGAGTAGGATAACCACTATACCAGCTTGCTACTATCTTTAGAGAGTCGTATCAAACCTACTTATTCTTATAAAGAAGCTGTCATGTTTCACGGCCGCACAAGCGCAGTCGTGAAACAGTTGAAAAACAGATAAAAATTCGATGACCTTCAATTTGTACCAATTTTTTACATTTTTACCCCTAAACAGCCGTTTCTGTCCGGATAAAAACTACGAAAAGGTGTTTCACGTGCATGAATACCCTATTTCAAGTCTGTAAGTAAAATATTCGTTGAGTATATAGGTTGAGAAGTGTCATCACACATGCACATATTCTTAGTTTATATATATATATATATATATACATATATATATATATAAAAATATGTATACATATATATATTATTGTTATATCCTTATTTTAAATAAGAATACAGCAAGAAACACGGGGTTACGTGTGAAAGATAAAGGGGTTTATTTACAAGGGAATACAGGTAACGTAAGAGTTACTCGACATCTTGTCTTATTCTCTTCCTGTCTTTTTTCCTTCTCTCTCAGTCACGTGAGAGGGTATAGTTCATTTCATCTATGAAGGGATGTTAGGTTATTCCATTACATCATATATATAATGTGAATGCATAACACTACATAGATCAAAGTACGAATAATCAGTTGGTCAATTAAACAAGATGTTTTCAATTAACTCGTTTTCTAATTTATGTGCGTAATATTTGTTGTTCTGGAGAAAGTAATAAAGAAATTCTAAAGGAGTTATAGAGTTTGTTTCATGTGATGTAAGCAAATTATTTTTCTTTATGACGTTATTGATTTTTAGTATTGTACTGATAGGGCTACCTATCACGTTGACACACCGGTTCTCGCCAGATCACCGAAGTTAAGCAAGCTTGTATGTACCGCGAGATAATATACCATGTTGAGAAACTGGAATTATCTTTCTCTCGAAGGTAGATGTGATTCTCTGAAGCCGTGTAGGGCACCCCATCTAGTTATGGCGTCACGATAAAAAATACCCTTGATAGCCCTGGTGAAGTATCAAGTATTCAGCTACCGACAAGATTTGAATTCCACTACAAACTTGTGTAGTGAGTTCAATCTCAGCTACGACCGCGCTGGAAAAATAGGGCTACCTAGCATTGTTAAAGTTAAAACAGTAACGTAACTTATATGTATCTCCCTTCCATTTCCTACGAATCCTTCTCTCCTCATCCATACTGTTTTAGTCTCAGGACATGCACACATAATTCGAGTTGGCTTAATGAAAAATCTATATAAAAATAACAAAAATATTTAGTATCCGGAAAACATTATCACGTTATAAGATGAGTGTAGTTATTGATAACACTAAAATATATTAAATGCACCGATAAAAATACAAATTTTGGGGTGCTTGTTTAGATGGATATACAAGCAGAGGTTTGTTCGTTATATAATAGCTGGCAAGTATTTTGATACTGAAAGTGCACTCTTGATTATTATCTAAGGATAAAAGAGACGATAACATTGTATAAAGAAACATCCACTATTTTTACTTAAAAACTATTTTATTTATCAATATTGACTAAACGTCTTTGTATGATGCGTCAATGATGATTAAATTAGCTATTGTGAATTTTGACGAAGAGCATAAGGTTGCTGTAGAAGACAGCAGGGAAAATGGATGTGAAAACAGAGTTGAACGATGGCGAATGATGTCACGTTGTTGAGTTGAGAGACAAAAAGTTTTTACATCAAGCCTTTCGATGGAACTCATGCGAATGATACATCGCCAGTAATATCAAATAATCTAATTAGAATGTTGCCTCAATATATATGTCCGTTTGCGTCACGCATTTCATTTCATTCATTCAGAAGTAAACAGTTAGCTAAGATAACATTAATCTTTCTCCTGAGTCCATTCGCTACAAATAAAATCTTGAACAAAACTAAGTGAACATCCTTTTACATCCTCTTTCTTCGTTAAAATATGCTGTTTCTATAGCAAACATTAGACAATACAGCGACGATAAAGAGAATTAAAAGCTATAAAAGACGCACTGATGTATAAAGATTTTAATTTTGTTATTGTAGAAGTTATATAAGCATTTCAGTAGTAATTATACTAGATTTTAAATTGAACATATGCCACGGGATTATGTACTATTAATCATCATTTATATGCGTTTTGTCTAGCGGTTAGGTCATCCTATAAATGATACTGAATAACCCGTCCAAGATGAAAATTTGTATCTACATGGTTTCGAAAGTGACGCACTATAATATAATATATAAAAATTCATTTATTTAAGCCACAACTAACTTCCTAAGCTAAGTCACTGACAATTTATACGTTACCAAAATCCCTCTTTAAAATACCTCAGTCTAATCTTTAAATAATTTCATTAAACTTAATTATTTTTTACCAAACGTATTATAACCAACAATACTGTACATTACTCACCTTCCTTTATAAATAAATTGCCCAATCAAAACGTTTTTTGTACTTTTATTTAATAGTCCCTATTTATCATGGTTCAAAATCTACTTAAGGATAAGGATTACTAATGTTTTCAGGAGATCGTTGATACAATACCGTGCTGATTAATAACACTGGTTGAATATTCGGAAAATTCGATTATATACTATGTAGGATTGACTAGAGTTTAACAATATTAGATTTTAAAAAAATGTGCCGTAGTCACTGGGAATAATTTATGTGGTATTATGTCCTAAAAATTGACATACACTTTGCTCATCAAGGATTCGTTAAGTTTGACGTGCATAGTAGGAGAAGGGAGTATATGGTTGTAGCTAGAGAAGTTTTATGTTTCTGATGTTTTGAGTCGAGGATTAATAATTCATATCATTTAGTCTATTAGATCTATGGTTCTTATTTTTGAGTCTAATTCGCACAACGTTTCAGCGATGTAGTTTCAGCTATTTCTCAAGTGTATTTTGTCGATCTCGGGAATCTTTTTTGTCGAACTTTTGAAATATTTTTTTGTCGAACTTTTGAAATATAGTATATTTTTTTATTTAAATGACGAGGCGTAACGTGCTCTTGTTCTATCAACCATAACTGGGTAGACGTCGTAAGTAATTCGCAATTGTGGTTTTAGTGTCGCCTACAATGGGATTTGAATATTCAACCTCGAGCAGAGTTTAACATAAACTGAATTTTAGCAAGTACTGTATCCACTATACTACGGGAAAAATTAAAGAATATTTTCCGATATAAACACCAAAATAATTATCTCTTTTATTTGATTTTGCTTTAAGAAACGTCTTCCACTGCTTGTAGTAACAATAAAATAATAAATATATATTGATTTAAACTTCTAGTAAGATTAAAATCTCTAGATCATCCCCTCACAATCGTGTTTTTACGTTTGAGAAAATATATACACATTTAAGAGATGTTTTTACAGTAATCTAGAAAAAATAACACTTTTATATTTAATTATTTAGAGATTTATAAAGAATCGGAATCGAAATCGGTAACTGTATCGGAATCGGGAATTTTGTACGGAATCGGTAATTGTATCGGAGTCGGTAAAAATATTGGAATCGTCCCATCACTAATAATAACCTTAATTTTCAAGCAGAATTGTTTCCAAAAATAAAAAGTTGAGATATGTAACAGCAACTAAACAGGTAGAAAAACAGAGTTTAGTGATAACGAATAACCTAATGTTTGCGAGCTGATAAAAACAAATTGTTCAAAAGAGTCTCTTTGTGGAACCATGCTCATGTTACGTCATCAATTACGAAAAAACAATCTTTGGAATCTTAAACGAATATTAATCCTTTACTGTCAGATTGTGTTATGCAATACATAATTTGTTGAATCATGAATTTATGTCCTTCCTGGCTCAATTTCACCAACATGTGTAATCATGGATAGACCTGTACTTTGAAGCCCACTCGGGCTGACAAGCCATAAAAGTACGAGATATATGCTATACAGAAAAGCAACTTATAAGTACAATTTGGCGGTGAAGGGTTAATTCAATGTATCTAACCGTTTGTGTCATTCATTACTATATGTTAGGGCAGTAAGTGAAGGAGTAAATCATTAACTAAGTGAACGTTACTCTTTTCATCTGAGTTGACTCTCTTCAAAATATAATTTGAAAGAAATATTTCAGCGAATTCTTCTTGTGTTCTTCATCTTCATGAAAAAATATTCTATGGCAACGATTAGACAACAAATAGTCTACCATATAAATAAGTGGAAAACACGTAAATAAACAGCTCGTAAAAAACAGCTTGCAATTACGTATAAATAAATTTTATTCTCTTATTGAACATATAGCCTTATTTATCCCTTTGTTTGTAGATAGCGTGGTATTTTGCAGTATAAATATTAGATTGTTCCTTGGACTATAGTTATATAAATACTTCGAAGAGTTGGAATGTAATTAGTTCGAAAAGCTGATCCTTAATGACAAATCCCAAATCCGATTATTGTAATACAGTCAAAATATAGTCAAAAGTGCTTTTGAAAGCGTATTTCAAATATTAAGAGTCGCATGCTTTTAAGCTAATGTTCACAATAAAGGTAAAATGCCAATTGAGACCATGTCTAAACTTGAGTGTGTAAGGAAATGAGCGAAATGTATGCTTACAAAACTAAAACTTCTAAACGTTTGCATATAAATACAATAAGGAAGGCAGGAAACTGGGATAGTTTTCAAAGTCTCGCGATCCGAAGGAAAATACCATCAGAGTAGAAGACTTATCAGCATCTAAAGATCTGACGTGGTGGAGATTTCACGCTTGACGAGTTTTTTCGTAAGTATCTACGTCGAAGGGGCACACGTGATACGAGTTCTTCAAATCATATTTCATTAAAATACTTCTAGAACAAGCACACACAGGGATGCAACATTGTGGCGCTGGTACAGGGGTTGGCGATTGGTAGATAGTGGGGAATGAATTACATTGGAAAGCCTTTTTAGAGCCTGCCAAAGAGAGAGAGAGAGAGAGAGAGAGAGAGAGAGAGAGAGAGAGAGAGAGAGAGAGAGAGAGCAAGACTAGTGAATCTACTCAACTGTTTCAACAACAATGTATTGGCAAATGGTGGCGTTGGAGAGATGCAGGATAATGGCTGAGTAATTTCTAAAAAAAACCAACCTTACTTGCAGTTCTTTATTTTTTGGCAACATCAAATCCTGAGGATTTCTTATGTAACAATTATTAAAGAATTTCCGAATTAGAAGATAATTGGTTTTAAAACTATGCATAAAAGAAATGTTAAATTCCGTCTCTTGTAATACATTAAATTAATTTAAAAATTTTAGAGGGGCATGTAAATTTGGATGGGAGTTTCAATTAAATTTACGTTTTGAAAAGAATGCAAATAAAATCGTATATTTTATGCACTTTACATATGTGGCACTATTTCCTTGTGCCACTGTTTCTAACACACTCTGCAGCATGGACGGGGGGTAAATTGTCCAGGAGCGTAGAGATACAATGAAACCCCTTCCCATAATTCCCTTGCTATCTTTGGCTTTTTCCTGCACGACCACCATGATGTGAGGACACATATTTTGTCTCTCCGTAAATGAGGGGGGCACCCCCTCCCTCAACACTAGTTAGGGTAGTTTAGTTAGCTTCGAAAAGCCTATTATCCATTTTTAATCGTAAAAATGAATTGTAAATTGTTTTTTGTAATATATATTGTATTTCTAATGTAAAATAAAATAGTGAGTTATACCTTATGTATATTACAATTGTGTCGCGTGTCATTTTTCTTGTGTCTGCCATGAATGCCTTCATAAATGTCTTAAGTCGAAAGGCGGCCCTGAGGACAGAGAGATGAAGATTCCCACCAGAACGCCACCAGGATGAAGAGATCATCTTGAGAAAAGAAAGGAGCCACACCCAGATCCAACATCTCAGGTATGATTTTCTTCTTGCTATTCAGACCCTGATGACTGGCCCATCCTCATGTCTTCATAAGACCGCTTTAAGACATTTACTGTAACACGTCTGTCGGTCACACCTCAGTGACCGGCTGATTGTGGTATAAATGTTGCCTTAAGACGCAGGATTGACCCTGGTTAATTACCAGACGGATCTCGTCGCATCTGTGTCGCAGTATAAATGATGCACTATGACCAGAACATATTGTTTCCCAGCATGGAAATAATTTCGACCCTTAAACCCACGGCACAACCAAAAATAACGACCACTAGACGAATCGAATAAAAAAAAATGGTCCACCGTCTTTAAAAACGGAAAAAAACTATTATTTCTGGCAAAATTTAAAAAAAAATGGCAGACCAGTACACACGCGCACAAAAAAAAATGCACTCAAAAAGGAAAATTCAGAACCAGAACAAAAAATTGTCTTGCACCTACAAAAAAAAAAAAAACAGTTTACAAGAGATCGATTTAAAAAAAAAAGAGTATTGAAAGTAACCCTTCGAAAAAAAAGTAAGAAATGTGTCCCACACAAAAAAAAAAAAACAGAGATGAGAAAAAAGTGTCTCTAGAATATGCAATATCTCTTTCTCTCTCACGCTTTCTCTCTTTCTGTCTCTCTCCGGATATATATCGATATGTGTGTATATCTATGCATCTTATTATTACATGAAAAAAAAAAGAAAAAAATCCTTCAAACACGAAGCTCGAAAAATAAATTTAAAAAAAAAAAGGAAAGAAAATAAAGGATACCTAACATTTTTTATCTGATCTTTATTTCAGGTTTATAAAAATATAGGACTTTTTAAAAAATTCTTTTGACTTTGCAAGTGTTAGATTCAGATTTGAAAAAAATAGAACTTTTACATTACATTTTATTCCATGAACAGTTGATGTGTTTATTTTTCAGGTTAGGTAGCAATTAAAGCTGAAACATAAGGGGACATTTTTTTTGAATTGATAATGTTTCTTTTATTGATGTTTTGTCTGTTTAAAAAGAAAAAAAAATGTTACTGGTAAAAAAAAAATTGGGGTTAGATAATATGAAAGTTTTGTGTTAGAATGTATTTTACAAAATTGTTCCCAATAAGATTGTTTTTCTATTTTCTTATTTTTTTTTTTTTAAACTCGTAGAAATATTTAATGTCTACCTGTCACTCATTTTTTAAAACAATGGCCGCACATGGGAAAGATAAGCGAAGATGACCTCGTCATGGTGTTTGCGAGGGTGTTGAGGAATGGGTGGTAGAACAATGCTATCTGCCTCTCTCTCTCTCTCTTCTTCTCTCTATCTTTCTCTCTCTCTCTCTCTCATTCCCTTACCTTTTAGGGTCTATGAGGACGAGAGAGAAAATTGTCGAAGATTTTTTGTTATTACGTAATGATATCATGAGGGTGGTAGGGTGTGTAATGGCATCGCTCTGTCTCTATCCCCTTCTTTTCCCCCTCAGTATCTTTCTCTACTCTTGCGTTTTAATGATTGTATAGCTAAACCCCCATGGCTGATTGCGGGAGGGCATATAATAACGAATTAACTTGGAGTTTTTTTTAATTTTTCTACCAAGTTTAAAGAACAAAATTATTTATGCTTCGTTAAATTACATTAAATGATGTCTTCAATTGGTTTTTATTAAAAATAAAAACTGAGACGATTATTCAAACAGCACTTAAAGTACTTTTTTGAAGTCTTCGAGTGTTTGGAAAAGCCAACTGTTACATGATTACGTTAATTTTTTAAGAGTTCTCTGAAATGTTCATAGTTTTTCTTAAAGAAAAATTACGCTATTACATTTCGAATATTCTCTGAATTTTTAATAATTTCTAAGGAAATATTGTTTGACTAACGAAAGAAATTTTCCTGAACTCTAGATGATTTTAAGGAAGAATTATTCGAGCAAATTCTTTAATTGAAGGTTTATTTGAAATTGGACCGTATGATAGGGGTCCCTGAAATATTGACTGAGGAGTATATACGTAAAATTGAATTAATTATTAAGAAAAAAAAAAGATTTCCTCAGTCTAGAAAGATCTCTCTTTAATTGAAACTTTAATTTTTTCGAGCTGTTAACTATACAGAACTGGTCGTTAACTAATGTGACTCCCAGGTGTGGCGGGAGTTTATTAATTCGAAATAATCCTTGTGAGTGAGTTTAGGAAAAGAATTGCTTTTAAATGATAAAATAATTACTTTGGAAAATAAAGTTAATTAACGTGAAATGTTTCTGAATTCGAAATGACCTTGATAATGACCTATAAGAAGAAATGAGTTTTAAGAATCAATTAAATAACTTTAAATGTACACTGAATTTTAAAAATAATAATTACGAAATGAAAAATTTGGGATGTTTCTGAATCTCATTGTGAAGGGTGAATTGATTCAAAATGAATTGTCTATGATCTTTTCGGAAGATTAATTTTAATAATGAACCAAATGTTTGGAATAATTTTTGAATTGTATTACGAAAAATGTGTCTATTCGAAGTTTATGACCTTTTGAGAAGATTGGTTTTTATAATAATAAATGAATTACTTTGGAAAGAAGTTAACTAACATAAATTGATTTTAACGATGAACCAAAATACTTGAAATAATTTTTAAATTTTGGAATTAAATTTTAATGATCTTTTGTAAATCAAGTTTTGAAAAAATACACATACTTTTTAAATGTACCCTGAAATTTGGGAAAAAGTTAATTATGAATGTAATAACTGAAATGCGTTTGCATTGTGTAAACAAATTCTAATTGTGACCGAGGTGCTCTGAAATGATTTTTAAAAAATGTTTTCTTTTTAAGAAAAAAAATTGTTAACACCCTATTTCATTGATTTAATGTATACCAGGTTTCTGAATTGTTTATTTTTGGAATTTTTTTTCCCCCTAATTGAGTATTCTAACTCATGAAGGCTGAGTGCCCTTCTTAATTAATTCTTTATATAATTAATAAATATTCCGTGGTGGATAGTTTTTATTGGTCGCTCGGCGGCAGACTCCTTGCTCTAACAGAATTAATTGGATTAGAACCTCTGAAGACCAAGGTTTTACTAAATCCATATAGGTCGGCGTGATGAGGTCACGTAACCCCGACTTATCTAAAATACATTATACTGGTTGCTGAAGAGAGCGTAAGTCCAGTAACTGAAGTAATAACTTGGAATACATATAGGTCGGCGTGATGAGGTCACGTAACTCCGACTTGGTTAAAATACATTATACTGGTTGCTGAAGGGAGCGTAAATCCAGTTACGAAAATAATGTTATGCAGACTAAATTAAAAAACGTATAGGTCGGCGTGATAAACTCACGTGGAATCCGGCTTAGTGAAATATGTATAGGTCGGCGTGATAAACTCACGTAGAATCCGGCTTAGTGAAATACGTATAGGTCGGCGTGATAAACTCACGTAGAATCCGGCTTAGTCAAATACGTATAGGTCGGCGTGATAAACTCACGTAGAATCCGGCTTAGTCAAATACGTATAGGTCGGCGTGATAAACTCACGTAGAATCCGGCTTAGTCAAATACGTATAGGTCGGCGTGATAAACTCACGTAGAATCCGGCTTAGTGAAATACGTATAGGTCGGCGTGATAAACTCACGTACAATCCGGCTTAGTGAAATACGTATAGGTCGGCGTGAATAAACTCACGTACAATCCGGCTTAGTCAAATACGTATAGGTCGGCGTGATAAACTCACGTAAAATCCGGCTTTGTTAAAAAAATATTATACTGGTTGCTTAACAAAGTGTAAATCCAGTAACTGAAATCGTGATGTCATTGCCTCGATGGAGGGCGAGGATGATTACCCTCTCTGGTATTTGAAGCAGTATACCAGTCTACCAGGAGCCTGGTGGAAAAAGATAACTTGCTATACTGAGTTCCTAATGGAACGTACAGCATGGGGACATTGATTGCTGACGGCCGGTTGACGCACCATTCACGGAAAATTAGGGACTTCTGAAATTTATGAATACTCATAAATTTCGGATAGCATAGGGAGGGATGTGGCACTATTTCCTTGTGCCACTGTTTCTAACACACTCTGCAGCATGGACGGGTGGTAAATTGTCCATGAGCGTAGAGATACAAAGAAACCCCTTCCCATAATTCCCTTGCTATCTTTGGCTTTTTCCTGCACGACCACCATGATGTGAGGACGCATATTTTGTCTCTCCGTAAATGAGGGGGGCACCCCCTCCCTCAACACTAGTTAGGGTAGTTTAGTTAGCTTCGAAAAGCCTATTATCCATTTTTAATCGTAAAAATGAATTGTAAATTGTTTTTTGTAATATATATTGTATTTCTAATGTAAAATAAAATAGTTAGTCATACCTTATGTATATTACAATTGTGTCGCGTGTCATTTTTCTTGTGTCTTCCATGAATGCCTTCATAAATGTCTTAAGTCGAAAGGCGGCCCTGGGGACAGAGAGATGAAGATTCCCACCAGAACGCCACCAGGATGAAGAGATCATCTTGAGAAAAGAAAGGAGCCACACCCAGATCCAACATCTCAGGTATGATTTTCTTCTTGCTATTCAGACCCTGATGACTGGCCCATCCTCATGTCTTCATGAGACCGCTTTAAGACATTTACTGTAACACGTCTGTCGGTCACACCTCAGTGACCGGCTGATTGTGGTATACATAATCAGATTTCCATATCATTTAATAAATTTATAAAAGCTTGTTTGTAAATGCGATCGATATCGGTTTGCGTAAGTGTAAAGGATTATCTCGAAAGGATATCACTTCGGAGATTTTTACATAAAATTTTTTAATTGGCTTACCAGAAATAAATGCTTATTTTCAGCATGGAAAGTCAATACCAACTGACGAGAAAAAATTAAACAAAATAAGATAAAAGAAGAGAATATGATGAAATGAAAGCGAAAAAAGAAAACAATCGAAGAACAAAAACAAACAAAAGAAAATATTGCGGATATAAATTGACAAAATGAAAATAAAAAAGAGGAAAACATGAAAGAGAAAGAAATAAGCACGAACTTAGCACACAACTGACGTGTTTTCTTATTAAAATCGATTCTATTAACTTTTATAAATCAATAACACATCTATGCATCGATTGTGAAAATTCAGAAAGAGGCTGGATCGAAGTTGAGAAAACGAAACGCATGTCCATTGAAGAATCACTCGATGGATTTCAAGTACCATCATCAGTTGAGTGGACATTAGCAAGTGTTTTTTTTCTATACGCTATTAAATAAGTTTGTTCTTATTTAATTAAATTTGTGGATGTGAGTTAAAGGCATGTGTTAGAAATACAATGTTATAATATGCAAACACGCATGTGTGCAATGATGACATTTCTCTCTTTTGACTAAAACTACAGGCTGTCCCAAAAGAAGCCTAGGGTTTAAAAAAATCATAACTTTCTTAATTTTGTATATTTTTCTTTTATTTTTTCAGATGATTTAAACTAATCCTTCCAAGGGCATTATGAGTCGTTACACTATCGAGGAGCCGATATTTAACGTAGTCAGATTTTCGGTTGAATGAGTCAATATCAGAAACTCACAGAATTTCGACGAAACTTCAACACAAGAAATTCCCCTACTCTTAATGCAATAAAAGCTATCGTGGCTCGATTTCAGGAGCAAGAAGTGATGAGAATCGTCAGAGATTAGCAGAGAGTGTGGTCGAGGATCCATCCATATCAGGAAGAAGTATAATTCAGATCTCTCGATCATCTCTTCACAGAATGCTTCATTAAGAGGGTAAATTTCCATATAAAATTCAATTGGTGCAAGAGCTTCAGTCAAACGATCCGGAAACAGCTCTGGATGCAATTCCAAGATTTGACCAATGGGGATCCAAACCTTCTCAAAAACCTCATTATGTTCGGTGAGACCCATTGCCATCTGAATGGTTCATAAATAAGCTAAATTGCAGGATTTGATGATCAGAAAATCCCCACGCAACAGCACAACGACAATTACACCCTCAAAATGTACAGTATCATGTGGAGTAACGGCGGATGAAGTAATCAGATTTGGTGGATATTTGAGTAACATCATTTTTCATAACTAAAATAAGACCTTGTGAAAAACATACTGTAAATTAAGTTGTGTAAATTTCATTAGAATCAGTGGACTATGATATCTTGTGACGTAATCCCCCATTGGTGAGCTTTAGAACTACGCTGAGATAGCTAATCGTTCCTGGGTGACGCCAGATAACTCGAGGATTTAAAATAGAGAATATAAATATATATTTTTTATTTCATGTCAAAATAGATATTGTTTGAAACCAGAGAAATATATTTTGCAGTAAAGTTGTTGACACGAAAATTGAAGCATAACATTGTCTGGCCTTGGTGAACTCAAAGTCGGATGTCAGAACTGGCATCTGACCTTAGCGGGTCGTGTGAATTGGTATGTCTGTAGAATTCAGGTCCCAGATTTGGGAATTGCACACTCGCAAAAAACCTGAAGCTTTTCGATTTCGTGGCGAAATCTTATTGGCTGGGGAAACTTCCACCCCATCCATATACTTCACAATATATACGACTGTCGCGCGAAAATTAGTCAGAACAGAGAAGAAGAAAGAGTGTTTCGAGAGATTGCTGGTTGATTTCGGGGAGAACATATCGTATAGAGACGTGACTCCTCTACTTCCTCATCCATCCGGCTGACGCTGCCTGTGAAGAGATTTTAGACTTTGAAAAACTTACTAAGAACTGAATGATATTTGTAAAAACATTTTTACATAAGTTTGTGAAATTAATGCTGTAGACTAGAATTTCATGAGCTTGTTTTCCCCGCCTGCAGCTTCGATATTCGCTTTCAGCATACATGATTCAATGTAAAAACCCTCAGAGAAGAACTAGACGATACGAGCCGAGAATTCCAGATAAACAGGGGTCCTATCCAGCTTCATCAGTGAGGGGTTACAATCGCACTATATCTCAAAAACTCACGGACAAGCTCATCTACTTACATATGAAAATTGGTAGGCATAACTTAAATATTGAGGAAGTTAATCAAATTTAAATCCATCAGCGTATTTTGGGACACGCTGTACATCTAATTACACATGCATTACACACATAAAACTGTACATATACGCGTTGTGTTAGCTGTTATTCGCGCTTTGACCCATCTAAAACTATCCCTATTTATTCTATTAAAACTATAAACACGGTTTCATTACTTTAAGCCAAATAATTTTTATATTTTCCGATATGCAATATCGAATCTAAAAATTTGTATTTATAATCCGTATCTCTTTTTCACACTTGCTTTACTGTAGAATTTAACTTCAGAATTTTTCTGCATGTCAACATGCAGACATATGTACAGCTCATCTTACATGAAACATTCTGTGTATTATTTCGACGGCAGAGATTAATAAAGAATGCACAAAGAATATTTAATAATCATTCGACAGATTTCTAGTATAATAATTCATGAGGTGAATATTAATAAGTGCTTTCTATATTTTTGACGTTCGATTAGTGTTTTCCACTGCTTCAGTGAATTTAAATATTCTGTCTGCTGATTGTTTGTACCTGTTGTTTTTGAGAGTCATTCATTCATTTATTTAAAACTAACCAGATTATTATCATTGTTGCACGTTTCTCCAATATATTCTTGATATAATCTTAGATAGAATATTTTTCCTCAAAAAGTAATAAGTCCTTATTTTACGCTGATATCGTGTTGTTATTATGCAATATGAAAGTTGAAAATTATGGCTGGAGCATTTGTTGTTTATCTTCCTAATGCTTCAATTATTTAGCACATATGTGTTTAATATATATATATATATATATATATATATATATATATATATATATATATATAAAGTTATAAAATATATATTACAATTAAGCTACACAGAATATTCCGCGTCTTATACACGCTGCTAGGATTCATCAGGTTGATGAATCCTAGCGTGGATTAAACGCGGAATATTCTGTGTAGCTTAATTGCATATATATATATTTCGTAACTGACTACCTAGCTCTACCTACGTATTGAGCACTGTTGAAGTAAATACTTAAAGTTTATGCATAAATTTATACTTTCGTATATTAATTTATGTGATTAAATAAAGTAATCAAATATATATATATGTATATATATACACACACAAACGCACACACAAACACACACACACACACATATATATGTATATATATATCACTTGAAAATAATATACGAGAAGCCTCTTTCATTGATTGTTAGATATCATCAAATGCAAAAACAAGAATCAAATTGTCATGCAAGAACAAATACTCGAAAATATACGAAAAAAGTGGAAAAAGGCGAATGGAAATTGGTGTGAAATGCATATACAAAAATATAAAATATATGCACAATTGATATGGAGGGGGCATGAGAATGATTAAGCAAGTCTTATGATTTTACGAATAATGATCCAAGCAAGCCTAATGATTTAACGAATTTGTTTGTAAAGTGACGGCTTGCGTGAAAGAATTGAGGCTTACTCCAAAATCTGTAAGTGATTTTGGGAGTCAGCCCGGTGCAATATTCTGTATTTTGTTTCTGTTATAATATCTCTTAATATAATGAAAATTTCCGTTAAACTAATGTCTAACCCCGTTTTTTTTTTATTTAAAGATAGAATACATTTATATGCATTTACAATAAAGTTAAACAGATATTTTGGCGATGAGGTTTTACTATCTCAGTAATTAACAGTTAGAATGTAAAAATAACAGAAATTAATATACGTTTCTGCTACTATGCATCAGGGGCGTGCGGGGGTAATGCTAGGGATGCCCAAGCACTTGCCACATTTACTCCTCTTTTAATAGTATCCTTTTCAGAGAAATGTATTATAGGACTGAGGCCAACCAAGACGCGGTCATTATTATATTTTTGCTGTCTTTGTTTCACTTGAGCACCTTCTCTAAAAACTTCTCTGCATCCACTGTAATGCATATGTATTTATCTGTTTCATAGTACTTAACTTTATTCATTAGATCACGAGCGGTAGTTTTACTAAATGAAAAAGTATTTCAAATATTTGTAAAACAAAAACATAAATGAGAATGTATTTCTAGAAAGTTTACTCGATGCAGGAAACAATATATTTAAGACATAAGAATACCACGCATAAAACATATGTTTTTTTGTATTCGTTATTGTGATTTACAGAAACCATTATCTATCATAAAGTTAATAAGTTTAAATTAGTTGTCCTTCCTGTTGACTACATTCGGATACATATTAAATCCAAATTAAATAATGCAGTTGAAAACATTAGACGTAGATTTATAATCCCTAACAACAGTCTTTATACTGAGATTCGAAAACCGTTTCTTACGTGTGTTAGAATAAAACGGAAAATATTCGGCAGAAAGATTTTCTTAATTGACATTGTTGAAATTGATAAATGAAGCACTTCTGTTTTCGATGAAATCATGCGAATTTTAACTGGAGAAAGCCTGTGGAGAGTAGATATCCGAAGAGCACGAGGTGACGATTTGAAGGGAGATAAATAGAGTGTGAACATCTGTCTTGCAGGGAACCAATGTGTAATCTGAACTACGTGAATCATTTTTTGGCAATTAAAAATATCTACGGATTCGGTAAAATATTTGATCAATATTTGTTTCATTTTACGTTTTTTCTTTATTGAAATATCTCTAAACTGTCGTATTTCTCTTTCTCTTATTTTTGTATTCCTGTTGTGCCTTTTATATTGTACTTGTATTTTCTATCATATTTACTGGCTCATGTTTTCACGCTTTTTTTACTTTTTATGAATTTTTCCCTTTTATTATTTTTCTTTCATTATTATTTTAATCTTGCTTAACGCATCGTACCTGAAATAGTTATTATTAGTAGTAGTATTAGTAATAGTAGTATTGCTGCTATTATTATTATTATTATTATTATTATTATTATTATTATTATTATTATTAACTAGCTTTACCCTGCCACGCGTTGCTGTGGCTCGATTTGGTGTAAAGGAAAAATCCGCATAATAAGACCGCCTCTTACCTCCCCATATTAAGAATGGATTTTGGAATGAATACCACAATTCTCCGCATACTCAGAACTGCTTTTGGAATAAACACCCCCAACCTTCCCATGTTAAAAATTGTTGATGTCTAATGTGAAAAGTTACCTTTTGTTTTTTTTAATCTTAGTTGAAAGCATAGGATAGTTACCAAACACCATCCCCTCCCATGATAAGAATGGCTAAAAAAATAACGCTTTTCTTGGAAGAAACCTGTGTGTATTTCACCTAACAATTTCTTTAATGAAGAAAAAGCATTCATAATTTCTTATAAAAAAAACAACTCATGTTAAAAAAAAGAAGTTTACTTTCAATTTTGTTAAAAGTTTTCTGAAAAAAAAGAAAAAAAAAACGTTAACCTAAAAAAAGCAAAATCCCAACAATCGACTGACGTATATAATCACGATTTTTTTTTTTTAATAATTTCACGATATCTTATTTTTTAATAATAAATTGTTAGTTGAAAGCATAGAATAGTTACAAAACACCCCCTCTCCAATGAAAAAAATAAAAAATAAAAAAGGTATATATTTCAGCACGATACCAAAAATGCAGAAAAAAAATGTACTTTCACCTCACAATTTATAGTTTAAATAATAATAATCCAATTAAAATTTTGGGTACTTATATATTTTTTGTTACTGTGCTGCAATGATAATGTTATTATTTTGAAAGGCATTCTTAACATGGGAAGGATGTTTTTTTAACTAATCTGTGCTTACACCTTACAGGTTAAAAAAGATATTGTGAAACTTTAATTTATTGTAAATAAACTATTTCAAAACGTTCTGATCCCCATCTGGCATCAATTGTGATGGATGGCTCTCGTCTGGGTGAGGCCCCGTGTTTTGACAAGCTTCTGGGTTTGACCTTTACTCGTGATCTGAAATGGAACACGTACATCAAGTCTGTTGCCAAGGTCGCTGGAAAGATGGTGGGATCCAGAAGATATCTCACTACTGATGCAATTCTCTATTTATATAAAAGCCAAGTACGTCCAAGGATGGAATACTGTTGCCATATCTGGGCAGGAGCTGCTAAAAACAGCCTATCCTGCCTTGACAGAGTACAAAATAGACTTCGTGGCTTAGTGGGGGATGCCCTTTTCTCTACCCTGCAACCTCTCTCCCACAGAAGAGAATTTGCGAGCCTATCCTTGTTTTATCGTTATTTCCATGGCAGGTGCTCGTCTGAACTCCAATCTCTGGTCCCCCCCTCGCCAATCTTTCACGAAAAACACCCGTCTAGCTGAATCCACCGTGAAAAATTTTCCCCACTTTATATCTGTGCCTAAATCAAAACGTGGATTCCATGAACAAAGCTTCTTTCTTAGAACTGCACGCCTGTGGAACTCTGTTCCGTCTGCCTGCTTCCCACCGGACTACAACTTGGATGTCTTCAAGTCCAATGTTAACAAATTCCTAATGAACCGCCCCCTTAAGTAAACACTTCATCAAATCTCCACACTAACGTAATGTACTTGCAATAACCTTTATCCCTGGGTGGCCTCCGGGCCTTGATAAGTGGTGATCACTGTGTAAAAAAAATAGCGTAATATCAAAAATGCATAAGCACCAAAATTTGGTTTAATTTTACAGATATTGTTCCCGGGTGCATACGATGGCAGATGGTAACCGTATTATTTTTATACTTTTTTTTTTATTATTATCTAATTATAAGGTGGAAGCCAAAAATAGCCAGAAAACTCTCTCACCTCCTCATTAAGAATGGTTTTCCAAATAATAACCTTATATTTTAGCACGGCACCAAAACTATAGAAGTAGCGCAAAGTTCTTTTTTATTTGTCAATGTTTTTCATGCTAAATAAAATAAGGCACATGTATCATTTCAAAACTTCATCTTGCAGTTTATTTTTTTAATTTGTTAAGCACGTGATCACATTTTCAAGAAGTACTTTATATGATTTTAGCCATTTAAAGTTTGTAAAACATGTAAACAAACTTTTGCTCGGTACCGGTGACGACTTTTAAGAGTCCCTTTTAGTGATTACCTGGTTCGAGGATATATGTACAACTAAACAGCAAATCTGCCCCCAAAATATTCGTTATTATTTTACTTGAAGGCCCGTCTCACGTCCGTATATTACAAAGTATTTTTTTTTTAGATTTCAGTGTGCTTAAAACGAATCTGCAGACCGTTTCTGTCGCAAAAAAAATTGGGCGCTCAATTTTCGATATAAATTTTACTTAGAATGAGCACCCACTTAGTGGTCACCTGAGAGAGCGGCATTTTTGTGTGTTTATTGGCTGATTATCCCTGAACTCTGAGACTATTTTCCATTTCACAGTCCTAGCTCTCGTTTACGCTACGTGCGATCATAAACGAAGGCTGGTAAATATGCACTCGCGTACCGAACTGCCTTGCCAAAAAAACGTTTTAGCCAATAAACACGAAAGAAAATGACCCCTCTCTCAGGTTGCCAGAAAGTGGGTGCTCATGTAAAGGTAAATTAACATGGAAATGTGATCACCTACTTTTCGAAAAAGTAATTTCTTCATACCATGAAAAGTATATTTTGCGACGGAAACCGTTTGCAGATTCGTGTTTAGCACACAGAAATCTAGAAAAAAAATATTTTGTTATATACGAAGGTGATGCAGATCTTCCCAAAGGAAAAAGAAACAGGAAAAAATGGATTCTTAGTTCCGCATTTAACGACAAATATTTTTAATTTATTTACCCGGCGTTTGCTGGGTGTTTGTATGTTTGTATGTAAGGGGGAGGGTAAAGTAAAGAATAAGCGAATAATAACCATGTTTCAGTACTAAAAAAGAAAAAGATACGATGTTAAACTTCTAAAAGAAATAGGAAAAAAAAACAGAGAAGAAAACATTAAACAAAGCGAAATAAAACGAAAATGATGTAATATATGTTTATTAAAATAAAAATGGAAATAATCGTTGTTTTTTTTTGTGTATAAATGTTGTAAATAAATGGTAATAAAGCAACGTAAAAGTAAGAGTGGTGCGTTTCACTCAAATTCCAATATCGGTATTTTAAAACCGAAGCCGATGTTCGTTCATAACTGTCTCTTGTGAACGATCAGGAACGGTGTAAATGGGTGGCGGTGGAAGGAAGAATTTATTAGAGAGAGAAAAGTTTACTACTTCCATTGATCCTAACCGGTTTTGGCAGTGAACTCTCACCAGAGAAAATATAAGGATCTACGATCAGGGGGGTAGTGGAGAGGTAATATGCTTATAACACACCTCAGATATTATGCTGCAGTTTGTGCATATTACATTTGCATAAAATGTCTTGATTTTTAATTCTATTAAGGTCAAACTCGGAGGGGAAAATGAGTTCATTATATATATATATATATATATATATATATATACACACAATATTATATATAATATATATCATATATATATATATATATATATATAATAAAAATTACAATTAAATTTACCAAAATGATCCAAGTAAAGTATATTATAAATATTAAAGAATTAATATTTATAAAGTAATCTTCACCAGATGTAAAAGCTCGATCAAACCAAATAGGAGATATAGCGTATAATAAGAGCAAATAGTTAATAAAACATGTTAAAAAACACTTTGAAAAAGAGTTAAAAATATATTTAATTTTAATAGGAAACACTAAATAAGTGGATAATCCTTAATCCGCGGAGTTTCGAAAAAGTACTTTCCTTCTAATCAGAGGGTAGGATTTAGCAAAATGCGTGATCGGATTTTGCTTGCAAAAGTATTTGATGAAACTGCAAGTAAGTCAAAGATCTTACTTGCTACCAAAAAGTGAAGCAGAAGGAATAGGGTGAAGAAAAAGGTGATTTTACGTGAATGGATAGTCTGATAAAAGGTAAAGTATCCAATGACGGTATAATCCAAAAATGCAAATCCAAGAAAGTTAGTTAAATTTCCATTCCCACAAGTAAAATCCAAGGGAATCGCTTAATTGGAAGATGGTCCAAAATAACTCAATAGGCCGAAATCCGTGGAATAATTCACAAATAGGTACAAGGAAAAGGGGAAAGAATTTCAATAATATTATTAAAAGAAAAATAAGATGTGCGTTAGACTCGGCTGCCGAGACAAGACGTAATTAAGAAAATTTGCTCTTACACACACACACACACATATATATATATATATATATATATATATATATATATATATATATATAATAAAGATAGATAGATTGAGAGATAAATAGATAGAAGATAGATAGAAGATAGATAGATAGATAGATAGACAGATAGATAGACGATAGAATAGAATAGATAGAAGCTAGATATATAGATAGAAGTGAAGAGATAATAATAATAATAATAATAATAATAATAATAATAATAATAATAATAATAATAATAATCTCGAATACAAGTTTTAATATGTTCTAAGTAAGACGGCACACCTATTGCAACGTGAACACCAAATAACATTACTCCAACTATAGAGAAATAAGATGTTCCTGTTTTTTTCGCCAATTTTCTTATACTTGGAAAATGACGGTTTGATTCCTATTAAGTTATTTCATACAGTAATACACCAAAATGCAGCTGTCTGTTACAAATCTAATGAAATATATCCATTTCGATAACATTTAATGCAGTGTGAGATTAAGTGTTTTGTAGAAAAAAAGCACGAATAAACAGTTGTGCATAACTTGGAAACATTTTATATCATAATTCTTACGATTTTTCATGATTCTCACTTGCTTCATTAATGTTATCGATATATTATCTTGTGGTTAGCTAAAGTGTATTTACCTACATGACACTACATGCTTTGCTAATCTTGCTGTTATTATATAAACTCGCAAATTCAATTACATTTTCCTGTAAGTTAGATAAACAACAATATATTATACACTTTATTATCTCCAAGACAGAAGTTAGTTTTGGTAGATAAATACAATATTGGAAAAATACAATATATTTTTTATATTATACTTGTAAAACATGTAATAATCCAATGGGCACAAAAAAGAAGAAAAGTATTTCCTACTCTGCTGATACATAATCCTAAAGCGTACCAATTATAAATGATATGCCAGCTCTTAAAACTATTGCAGAATTACAAAGATTTTTTGGAGGTGGCGAATAATTACTAGACATTCATTTCCTATATGCACAGCCAGCGGGCATCATTAAACGGGCTACTAAATAGCACAGAGTGTAAAAATAGACACTTGAATGCCAGGCGACTTTCGACAAAATAACAAACCTTCATGTCAGCCCTATTACTCAATCTCAAAGACCCAAAACTTTATATCATAGTCGCTAGCGATACAAGATCGAATGAAATAGGCTCGTGTATTTTACGTAAAAATGGCACACGAAAGTCAGAAACCTATTATATATACGTCAGTATCTCCGCTTCTGGTAAAAAACAAAACACTATTTGCAAATCGAGAAAGATGTTGCCACATCTGTACATGTTGTACATATATCGATGCCTTTGTTCAGTCCGGAAAAACAAAGGATACCCCCTGTAGGGGCAGCTGCGTGACCAATTGTGTGGCAAGGGTTGCGCACTCCCTAACCGCACCTCTCCTGAATCGACACTGCTTGAGTCCAGTGGCAAGGAAAAGTCCAGGACGACTGGAAACAATGCCGAGATAAGCGGGGAGAACATACAGCACCTGGAAGTCCTAAATGGTTACCCGTCTGGTGCTGGCCAGGCTCGTCGTTGCTTAACTTCGGTAATCTGACGCGAACCGATGGGTCAAACGTGATTATGTCGTATACATACTCACACCGAACATAAATCTCAATTGACTATCCTTGGGTCGACTAAGTGTTCTCTTCTTTACAGTGAATAAACTGCTTAGGTAGTTGAATTACAATTTCATGGCAGAGTATTTTCCTCAAGGCAGATCAGAAGCATTCAGGTCACATTGCATGAAATTAAACGTGAATCACAAAAAGACAGATTTATTCGTGCTTCAAAACAGAAAAGCACAAATAAAGATCAGCGAATCCAGGACAATTATTTCTATATGTTATGTCATACTATACAACGACATACAGTATAATCACGTTCACACACCCGTTCTTGTCAGATAGCCGAAGTTAAGTCACGTTTAGCCTGGTTAGTGCCAGATGGGTAATCATTTGAAAATTGTAGGCGTTTTATGTGCTCTCCGCTTACTTTGGCATTGTTTCCAGTCGTTCTGAACGTCAACTTGACCATTTTATTTTACAGCGAATAGACTGCTTTAGTAGGTCGATATTGTGCTGAATTAAAATTTCATGATAGAATATTTCGACCCACGAACATGCACACGGATTTTCAAGGTTTTTGTTACGAGACAGAGTGAATCTATTGTGGACTCCGTAATTATTGTCTCACGTACCGATAGGGAAATGAAAAGCATAATGTGCATCCCTTACAAAGGTTTCAGTTCACATTGCATGAAATTTAACGCGAAGCATAAAAAGACGAATTTATTAGTGCTACAAAACAGAAAAGCACAAATAAAGACCAGCAAATTTAGGACAGTTTTTTGTTTTGTTTTGTTTTTATTTTTGTTTTTTTGTTTTTGATGATGTCCTACCACAGAGCAAGAGAACCGTTACACAAAAAGCATAAAAAGATTAAAGAAATATTTTTATATTGGTCACCCATAAATATACATAATGAGAAGCTACGTTTATTTACGTATATTGCCCGAAGATGGATAAATACATAAAAAACGTGGTTGATTTAAGCAAGGCTGGTGCTTTAACGGTAAAAGCACCCCAATCAATTTTAAGCCATAACTTAAAACAGAATGAGACTGGCAAGAATTTGTATCGATTTCCCAAGGCTACTGCAGGTTGTGTATTACGTAATTGTGCTTGATAGCTACATAAAATGGCAACCAGTTCTAAACTTCTGTATTCCAGGAATAGTTATTAATTTCCCTCATGAATTATTTGCTCGGTTTATAGATGCCGACTCCTTAATAAGTTACAACGGGACTCTACTTACGTCCACAAACTTTAAGGGGTTCTGGGAAAAGTTCCAATTTTAACATTTCACGACTCCCCGGTAATTCTAGCAAGGAAACAGGGGGTGAGGGGTGTTTCGTCGATACATTGAAACGAGCACACAAAAAGCACGCGGTACACTTACTCAAAGGACATTGAAACAGTTTTTACAAGTCTATCGGGTCACACTTAACTTTAATACACCATGAGAAAGACGTCTATTGTTCATAAAAAACATTATGGCACACGAGAACAAGCTTTCTACAATATTTACAAAAACAACGCGTTTTACTTGAACTTGGACACAATAGAAAATAGAACCGCAAATATGATGTACATCATTCAAGACCCTAAATTAATGCATAAAAGATGCCTAAACCAAATAGGAAATCGTCTGTAAGATTGTCAAAAGTCTTCACCCTATAAAGATGAAGAGGTCATAGAGACGATACATGATATTATCGACATCGAAAAAACCCGAGCAACTCCAAAACACCGCCGATGGAAAAGGAAAACGAAAGTTCGCGGATCGTTTTACTACTGGTCAAGAAGGGAAAATGTACAATTCCGTCTGGTGAAGTAAATGCTAAGGAGGGGGTGTTATAACGACTTACCTATTACTTCGTAATTGGCGCTTTTAATTAGTATTAAAAAAGAACGTGTCTAATACCTTAGTAATAATTTCAGTCAACCTAACGCGAAACTACAGTGCCTAACTTACAGTCGAAAAATGCCGACGAACTTTTCTTTGTATTAACTTTTTATACAATATATTCTATTCTAGCTAAACAATTGTTCCATTCTCATTATGACCTTTTATATGTACCACACCAAAATTCAATAAATAAAAGATTGTATCGATATAACGTGTAACTGAAAGATGAGATTAATACATTGTTCTGAACATACTATACTGCTGCGTTACGTAAAGATAATCAATAGGAAACGAGAAGGAAAAGATGTAGAAAAAGTAAATGAATATAAAAATAACACGAGTAGAAACGTTTTTATATAAATTATAAATTTGATTCTGTATTTTTAAAAATTCTTTAAGAATAGAGCTTTGTAGATAAAATATTATGTCCCACTAATAGAACCTAATATATATATATATATATATATATATATATATATATATATATATATATATATATATATATATATATACTTCATTTACTCATATAAAATTAATACTTACTCTGTAAAAAATATGACGACAGTACAACATAAAAATAAGCTTAAACCAGGCTTAGGGTCAAATAAATCCAACTTTCCTCCTCCCTTGAGGCTTGTATTCACAAATATCCGTGGGCTTTGAACTAATTTAGCTGATGTTGAAGCATTTCTCCTAACAAATACCCCGGATATCTTAGCACTAAGTGAGACTAACCTACGCTCCTCCATCCCCTCTAACTACTTTAACATGCCTGGATATCTCCCACTCTGCCGTAAGGACAGACACATGCACGGACTTGGAGTTTACATTCGTTATACCCTTCCCTTGACTAGAGAAACAAACCTAGAATCGGACGATCAAGCATTTATGTGCTTTAGACTAAACTTGCAACACAAAATTAGCTACTTTTACTTTCTCTACCGCTTTCCCTCGGCCCAGGAATGCACCATAATAAACAAAGTCTCTTACAGCATAGACACAGCACTCTCCCTGGACACTAGCGCACAAGTACATGTATTTGGTGACTTTAATGTCTACCACAAAAACTGGCTTGGATTTTCTACTTACACAGATGCAGCGGGCAGCACAACTCATAACTTCTCTATATCTCCCTCCCTATCACAAATTGTTACGTTTCCAACACGTTTCCCTGACCAGGAAGAACAACACGCATCACTTCTAGATCTGTTTTGTGCTACAGTTCCCGATGATTGTATAACGAATGCCGACAGCCCACTTGGGAACGTTGATCATGCAGTGATAATGGTTGAAATCGCCCTAAACTCTAGAGCCCAAACTGAAGAGCCAGTGCTCCAAACAACGAGATATTATAAAAAGGCTGACTGGGAAACCATCAGAGATCTTATCAGAGATGCCCCATGGGGAAATATTTTTTCTCTTCCTACTGAACAGTGCGCAAACGAGACCACTACATGGTTCAAAACTGCAATCGAAGCGCATGTTCCCATGCGGAAATTTTATAGCAAGCCCACCTCTTCCCAATGGTTTACTTCGACTTGCGCAACTGCCATTGCTCAAACGCAGCATGCATACCCCAGATTTAACCGACATAAGTCCAGTTCAAACAGACAGAAGTATATAGAAGCTAGAAGTAACGTTAAGAAAGAAATAGCGACAGCTAAGAGAGAATTTACGGAAACCACTAAAAAACGCATCGAAGCACAAAAACTAGGAACTCGTGACTTCTGGAAAATCAACAAAAGTGTAGTAAATAATGGGCAATCAACAATTCCTCCACTAACAAAAAATCACGGGTTGTTTGCTCAGCAACCAAGAAGGCTAACATGCTTGTCAGTCGGTTTGCCTCAAACTCCATACTGGACCCTTCCAACTACCCTCTACCTGAATTTCCTATGCGGACAGACGCCACTCTAGACGATCTGGAAATTACCCCTGCTCAGGTCCATGCTATCATAAAAATCCTTGGCACTTCAAAAGCATGTGGACCCGATCTCATCACAGCTGTGCTATTAAAAAAGTGCTCAGCCGAAGTAGCTCCAGTTCTCTCCAAACTCTACAACAAATGCCTTAATGAATCATGCTTTCCGGGCTGTAGGAAAACTGCTTCTGTGGTACCAGTATTCAAGAATTCTGGCGAAAGAACTGACCCATCAAATTATCGCCCCATTAGCTTCCTCCCACTTTTTGCCAAAATACTTGAGATCTTAATTTACCATGCTCTAGTCTAACCTTACAGATGCTAAACTTCTGACTGACCAACGATATGGATTTAGTCAAGCCCGTCCCACAGCAGACATCCTAACTGTAATCTCTGAACGTATATACCATTCACTGGACAAAGCCGGGGAGGGCAGAGCGGTAGCTCTAGATATATCTAAGGCTTTTGACAGGGTATGGCATGAGGGTGTCCTCAGGAAGATTAGATCATACGGTATCACTGGTAGAATACTTAACATAATTAAATCCTTCTTAGATAAGAGAAAAATCCAGGTTGTCCTCGACGGTCGTACATCTAAACAATATGATATAAATGCGGGAGTGCCCGAGAGGGTCTATCCTTGGTCTTCTACTGTTCTTGATATTCATAAATGACCTCCCCGACAAAATTGCATCTGAGATGGGTATATATGCTGATGACATCACACTCTATAACAGGCACGACAGGAAAACAAATGAACACATATCTAAATAAATGGCAGAAACACTAGAGGATGACCTCCAATCAGTAGTGGAATGGGGACAAAAATGGATGGTTACGCTCAATGCCGCCAAGATTAAACTAGTTTCATTCAATAATTACCAGAAACCTTCTCTAACACCTATAGCAATAGCCAACGACTCTTTATCTGAGAGTACATCTTTCAAACTACTTGGCCTAAGGTTCACAGAACACATGAGTTGGAACAATTACATTGAAGGCATTGCCAGGGCCGCTGCAAGGAAGGTAGGGTCTTTCTACTGTGCTAGATAACTACTAACACTCGAAAGTATCCTGTACCTCTTTAAGGCCATCATTCGCTCATGTATGGAGTATTGTTGTCATATTTGGGCTGGTGCATCTACTACTAAACTCTCAATCCTTGACAAGGTTCAAAAGAGAGTTGCAAATCTGATAGGACCTTAACTGGCATCTAAGCTTCAGCCTCTGTCCCATAGACGAAACGTTGAATCCCTCTGCCTTTTCTACAAGCATTTTAATGGTGAATTCTCTGAAGAACTGTAAGCACTTGTGTCCCCACGACGTGAACACCCTCGACAAACCCGACAGGCTGCTAAATCCCACCGCCACACTGTAGAGATCCCTAGGTGTAAAAGATATTTCTACTCCAGTAGTTTCTTCCCCAGAACCGCTAGACTTTGGAATTCCATTCCAAGTCACTGCTTCCCCAACTGTACTGACGTACATAAGTTCAAGTGCAACGTGAACTGACACCTTGCTGCCCAAATCCCAACATAGTACCCCAGTAGTTGTTGCCCCTGATAGTAGCCCCCTACACCAAAGTTGCAATGTGCCTTGTTTGGGGTGAAAATGTAATAAAAAATGTATACGAAAGTATGAATTTATGCGTAAACTTTAAGTATTTAATTCAACAGTGTTCAATACGTTGGTAGAGCTAGTTAGTAAGTAATAAAATATATATGGCGATTAAGCTACACTGAATATTCCGCGTTTCATCCACTCTAGGATTCTAGGCATAAGCCTGAAGAATCATATATATATATATATATATATATATATATATATATATATATATATATATATATATATATATATATTTAAATAAGGGGGTAGTCACCAACAATGTGTATTTTTTAACATTATTTTATTATTCCGTGTCTTGGTTTTTCATTGAGAATTATGTTTGGATCATTGTAATAATGTTTTTAAAATCATTGAAATCGTTTTTACGCGTTTCAGACGTTCTGTGAAGCGTCCTCGTCAGAAATTATTTTGAAATATATATATATATATATATATATATATATATATATATGTATATATATGTATATATATATATATATATATATATATATATATACAGGGTTACCCCACCAAAAAAAAAAGAGGACATTCAATTTTTTTCTGAGCATTTTACAATCAGCAGATTAAAAAAGGTCAAAGACCCTAGTGTTTTCATGTGATGTTTTAAATATAATAAACTAGTTATCACCAAAGTTTCATTTCATTCGGACAAAACACTAAGAAACGGGGCCTAATTAGAGTTGGGGCCTGGTTTTTGGGGAGGTCACCTTGTATATATATATATATATATATATATATATATATATATATATATATATATATATATATATATATATATTAGAGGCCGTCCGGCATTGCCAGATCTTAAAATACGTAATTTGATTAATGCAGATTTCGAATTATTATTATTATTATTATTATTGTAATTATTATTATGTTAGAGTCAGTATATAGTAACGTAATATTTAACATGACTAGCATTCTTTCACTCAGAATTGAAACCAAAACGCTCAGCATCGGATTTACTTTTTTCCTTTGAAGTTAATAACTATACGATGAAGACGTATTTATTGTAAGGTCAAACATTAAAACATAAACCAATAACTATTACGTCACGCATGCATATTCATAATGCCGTCCTTCGACCCTCACCTGTCAAATTTCATATTTCACAGTTTTGCACTGATTTCCCCCGACTAATACCCATATAAAATATTTCACATGGGTCTGAATACCCTATGTATTAAGTGTTATGTTTTAAATGAGTTACATAGACCAAAGACTGACGGAGTAGTTACATGGGCAAACTTTTTTAAACAAAAATATGTACGCATACATAAATATATATTGAAAGAGTGTTGTGTTTACTATTTGTTCTTACTCAAATGTTACGCAAGTATAAATAATTAGAAGATCTGCATGAATAAAATTATATGTAATAGTAAACTAAAGGTGATCATCCAATAAGAAAACCGAAAAAAACTAACTAGGAATTAATTAAAATGAATTTTTAAAAGAATATGCAAATAAGCTAGATGTTTTGCAGACAAATGCAATTTAACAACCCATATATAACAAAGTTATATTTTTTTCTTTAAATAAATAGAAGAAAGGTTCTTAATATGAATATGAACATGCAAAACATCTCAAAGTTAAAAGTTATATATATATATATATATAATCTGTGTTATTTACATTAAAATAAGATTTTCATAAAATGTACAATAGAAACTGCAATGGGAACAAATCGGACATGACATTAGTAGTGAACCAATTTTATCGGATGATATTATAAACTGGCTTACGAAATAGAATAATAAAAAATCGATATTATTGAAGTTCGACAAAACATTATTTGGAATTGAATAAATGGAATCTACTTACAATTGAGGCAAAACGATAGGATGTAAATGTCGAAAACGATTTTCTAATACAAATGTAAATAACAAAACTAACGTACGAACAAAATATGATATTTGCTGCAGCCTAGACAAACACACACACACACACACACACATATATATATATATATATATATATATATATATATATATATATATATATATATATATCCCCAAAACCTCTGGTCTTGTGGACGGGTGACTAAAACTTGCTGTTATGGTTTCAAATGATCTGAAATACCAGCAAGAGAGACTTGATTCCAAATATTTCTCATATGTCATATCTCTCCTGTTTTGGAAATAGGATACGATTATTAAAATCTCAGTACCAAATAATCCTAATACAATAGAAGTGAAAAAAGGGGTGTCAGCTGACCAGTTTTTTCTTCACTTTCTCACGTCTGTATAAGGCCAATATTTTTAGAGGGGAAACAAAATATTGTACAGTTTAAAATAAAATTACGTTGCCTTTCGTTATGTGTGGAAAAAAATGGGGAAAGCGATTAAAATAAAGCAACGCTATATTACTCGAAGATCCTAGAGAATAGATCCTTCGAGTAATATAACGTTGCTTTTTTATAATCGCTTTTCCCTTATATGTTTTTTTCCAGACATAACGAAACGCGACATAATTTTATTTAAAATTGTAGATATTTTCGATCCCCCCTTTAAAAAAATCCCTTGATACAGCTTTGAGAAATGGAGGGCGAAACCGATCAGCTGACTCTCCCCCTTTTTCACTTCTCCTCTTACCCCTTTTTCTTTATTTTTAAACGTTTTTAATCATACCTTATAAAAGTCTTTCCTTCATGATTGCGGTATTTAATTTCTGTACCCTCCAAAATAGCAAATATATATATATGTACGTACGTGAATGTGCGTATTATATATCCTTTCTTCATATATATACTAGCAGTTCAGCCAGGCTTTACTCTGGCCCTATATACTGTTCATAACTTTACGTACATATATATTTAAAAAGTTACTCATGCCCAGATAACCTACATTTAAAATTTTAAGTGTTTAGATCCAAAATTGGCAAAGGAGTTTGGTAGAGTCTGCACAGGTCAACTCTTTAAAGTTTGACATCTTGGCAGCCAAATTTTCGCACAAAGACTGATTTAAAAGCTTGCTGCATGTCTGAATACCCTCTATGTAAAATTTCCAAGTTTTAGACTTTAAATTGTCTGAATAGTTTGCTAGAGATCGCAAAGATAAAAACTTTGGAACTTTGACTCCTTGCCAGCCATATTATCGGCCAAATACCAATTAAAAAGCTGGCTTTATGTCTGAATACACTTTATGTAAAATTTCAAATGTTTAGACCAAAAATTGGCTGAGTAATTTGGTAGAGACCGCAGAGGTTATTTTTTAACTTTGACCTAAATTTTGACCCCTTAACATTTATTGTTTTGTTATCAAATCCAATTAAGAAGTTCGACCTATGTTTACATATAAAATTTCATATGTTTAGACCCTAAAATGACGGAGGAGTTTTGTCGAGTTTTCAAAGTCCAAATCGTTCAACTTTGACCCGTTGGCAGCCAAATTTCTGACCAAAAACCGATTAAAAAGATTTTCCCAAATCTCAATACCCTGAAAACTCTACATATATATAATGGATATCAAGAAAAGGACACATATATTTAAATGGTACACTTTTGAATTCAGAAGACAAATTTAATTGCAATCTCATGTTTAAATAACTATTATTGTCCAGATAACCGTGATAACACGAATCAAGGGATTCACAATTCTCCTGAAACATGTGATTACAGGATATTTTTAGACTCCTTATATATGTATATATATATATATATATATATATATATATATATATGTGTGTGTGTGTGTGTGTGTATCTGTGTGTCTTTGTGAATGTGCATTTATGTATATATATTTATATGTTGACAGACAACTTTCCAGTTATTTGAAGTATTTATTTAAAATTTCCACTCATTCATCTTTATTTTAAGCATCATAGGAAATAATTTGATTGAGTGCCACAGGCAAGTCGGTTGTATGGAAAAAGAGAAATGAGGAGGAATAAACAGAGAGCAAAGAGAAAACAGCTCGAAGTGAGGGGGTTCGATTGTACAGAAAAAGAAACATTAAACTATTATCATCCATGATTGTGAGTCCAGATGTGTAGAGAAGATACGAAATAAAATCTATGAAATCGCACGTGTGTCAATCAAACTTTAAAATGTTCTTGGATACTTCTAGTCCGCTATATTTTATTAAAAAGCAAATGTTTTGGGAGGTTATCTTAGAAAAAATAAGCTGAGATTCAGAGTTTTCCACCTTCTTCCCATTGTTCTCTTTCGTCTATAAACATTCAAATGTCATGAAGCAACCTATATATAATTGGCCAGAAATCTAGAATACTAGCCAAGAACATTGCCTAGTCTCAAAAAGAACCGACAGTTTGGTAATAAATGGTCAATTTATTTATATATATTGCTCGTTATTACAAGATTTTTGCCACATATGTTATAATCGTTTTTATTCATAGCTACATTGTAGGACTTTTCTGTTACGGCATAAAGTTTTTTTTCTTTTTTTGGCGACGCTTACATATTTAAAAGAAGGTGTATAAATATTATAATAAGCTATTATAGAAAAAATCAGTCAAAATTCCAAGCTCCAATTTTTTTCCTAATCCTCTTTCCCCTACCTACGTACAAATGCTGACAACTAACCACTATTTCTTCTGTTCAGGTATCTATAAACTAGCCAGAGACATGGATTTATTAAGAAAAAAACGCAGGTGGTTTAGCAAGGTATAACAAAATTATTTATCTATATTCCTTGCCATTACATGATATCTTATATGTCTCTTAAAAACCGTTTTCGTGCAGGTAGACAGGTTTACTTTAAGATTTCAGTCACTAATGCAAATTTAGTTGGGTAATTTTCTCTTATGTGACATGACACTATGGGAGGGTTCTGAATAGTTATGAACTTGTACTAAGTATAATACTTAAGGTTTTTTTTCTGTATACTCGGTCGACAGTATCATGCAAAAAATAAAGATGATTAAATGCTTTTTCCAATTCTATTCTTTTTCCCATGTAACTAAGAAGAGTCTTGAAGGTTAACGTTTTCATTGGTTGACGTTAGGACTCGAATTTAGGAGTTACTCCCAATGAATTTGTCCAATCAGTTGGTGCAAAATACCATAGCCGCCGCATTGGTATTTTGTTAATGGCGTCTAGACTATGAAGTATCCTGATGCAACACTTGTTTGAATTGGTACGACGTTTTTATTTTTCAATGGTCTACTAAAGTTTTCCTTATTCACTTACTCTTTCATCAGTACTCTCTCTCCCCCTCTCTCTCTCTCTTTCTCTCTCTCCTAATTCTTCTGTGTCTTACTCTTATAAACTCTGTCGACTTCTTTCACAAACTGCCCATACTATCTATGAGAAAACAAATTAAAAAAAGCAAAATCCCACTGTCCAACGCAGATCTCTAACTAAAAGGTCTCTTTTTTAAGATCAGGAGTCTACGTTCCAACCTTACAGATGTTGAAATCAAATTACGAAAGCCGAAACTATATTGATGTGCTTGTATGAAACTGACGTTAATTTAACTGCTTCGGACGCTTACTCACATAATTTCTTATGGTTATTGCATGAAATGTTTTATAAAACATTCGGTAAGATGTATGGTCGCAGTAGGCGATTTCTCTATCAAAGGCTACTTTAACTTCACATCCACACCCCACTTTCCAAATGGCTATGAGCATGGAATACGTTGCAGCATTTTAGATAACATTCCCTGTGGAAAAGTTCACGAACACCCATACATGGCATTAAAAAAGACGATACTCACAACACAGCATTTTTATTTGCCGTCTACCTCTCAAGAATAATGGAGTAGTTATCTTTGAGAGTATCCCTAAGCAAATTGATAATATTCTGTCTGCACATTCACATCCAACACTCACCTCTGTCAATATTTCAATGATCACACTATTGTATGTCTAGACAACTCAAACAAAACGGATGAAGAAGGAATATTTGGCCATTGTTCTTACTTGACCCTCTATTGCTTATTTTTTACAAAGCCGCTAATGGACAATTTGCAAGTAGTCTTGAATTGCGCTTATCCTGATTCTTGGCTTTTATCTTTTGATCACTCGGTTGTTTCAATAAAAAATAGGAACAAAGAGTAAAAAACTAAATACTTTTCTTCATCAAAGTGAATCGTACTCTCTGACTGACTTTAACGGTTTTCCAACGGCACTACGCCAACGCACTTCATTTAAAAAGAATTCATCCGCTATAGCATCCGAGTAAACTGATTGGTGAACCATCGGCATAGACAGCTACATACCCTTCAAAAATACGAACTAAAACCGAACAGCCAGCTATCGATCATTGCATACAGAAGCCATCACTTCAATTCATTTAAATGTAATAGATGTTTAAAAAGTAAAGGTCCCTCTAGAACCGCAAAAGATTATAGAAAACGCGAGAGGCTTATATGCTTAGTGCATTAAGTGGTAGAATAGACGCTGGGTTCCCCTGAGTTTTGAAGAATAACAAACAAAGTCCTGAACATATGCGAGTCCTATATCCTCATTATCATCAACGGACCTGAGGTGATTTCGTCAGCTTCTTAAAATGTAAACTCTTTGCCAAAGACTTTGCATGAAACTCAATCCTACCTTATCAGGACCCCCTACCTAATTTCCTTCTAAGACTGAAAATAATATGAGCGTCATTTACATATCTTTCAATGACATTACACGCTTATTAAGAACATAGATGCCAGGAAAATAACTGGTCCTTACAGTATTTTACACATAATAATATTAAATATGAAACCGTAAAATAGAAACCATGTAGCAATGGAGTTCAATCGATTCCCATAAGCAGTATGCATCCCCACACCTTTGAAAAATCTCTAGTTTGCCCAGTATTCACAAACACTTGAATCATTTTTCTGTAACTCAGTACGTAGCAATTAAGCTTCTGTGTGTCATGAAGAGGTTGCTTGAAGCAATGTTAAATAGAGAAAGTGTCAACCACTTAAGCAAAAACAACATACTCAGTGACAAACAATATAGTTTTCTGACATATGAGATTTACATCTAATATAATGGTCGTAGTTCCACATAGGATCAGTGAATCTATTGACAGGGTTTCTTGTCAAGAACAATAACTCTTGACATATCAAAGGCATTAGACCAGGTTTGGCATAAATGTTTTACTTCACAATAGTTCCAGTTAAAGAATATCTGGAAATGTCTTCTCAACCATCGAATATATTCTCATCAATAAGTTTTTGTTAGTAGTTGTCGACGAACAGAAGTCCGAAGCTCAAGATATCAACGCTGACGTTCCTTAACGATTCGTTCTAGGCCTAACCTTCTACTTTATCATCATCAATGATCTATCAAATAACATTTTAAGTGCAATCCCTGATATATACGTAGACGACACTAGTATCTATGGCAACAATTAAAATGCCAACGACGATCACGCTTTCTCATAGCCTCTGTTCTCCGACTTTAGCACGTTTGTGTAATCAGGTAAAAATTAACTGGTTAATTTTAACTTACAAAATTACAAAAGTACGCTTTTATCTTGTCAGAGTGAATGCTCTAAATATTAGTTGGGTCCAATTGATATAAATGATTCTCGTCTAAAAAAAGCGAGCTGTTTTGACAAGTTTCGAGATCAGAACTTCATTCATTACATGAAATACAATATGTTGCCAAGATCTCTGAAAAAATAAGATAGTTCTTTTACTGATCAAGAAGATATCTCACACTCGACGGAATTCCTTGCCTTGATTAGAGATAAATAGTCCTAATAATCTAAATAATATACGAATACACACACACACACACCTATATATATATATATATATATATATATATATATATATATATATACATATATGTGTGTGTGTGTGTGTGTGTGAATAAAATCTTTGGGGGGTCAATGGCCGTGTGTGTTTGTGTGTGTGTATGTGTGTGCTGGGGCGGAGAGGGCTCCCGTAAGTCGTGGTGAAGTCAACCTTTCTAGGAGAAGATAAATCTCTGATTTAAAAAACCATAAAGCGGGAAACCAGTACCCGCATTAAGCTTGTCTGCAGTTAAACTTTCTGCTGGCTACCTTGCTCTAGCTTGTTGCTGGAGCTCAACATTTTGAACGGAGAGAGAGACATAGCTGTTGTACAAAGCTAAGACTCTGTAACATCATCTGTGTTTAGATACTCCCTCAGACATGTGTCTATAAAAATGGTCCTGTGGCGATGGAAGTCATTTTGGGCCTCATGGGCTTTAAGTGTCTAAGGGAGTGGCACTCGTCTGACAAGACGTTGCAATCATCATCATCATGTGTGTGTGTGTGTGTGTGTGTGTGTGTGTGTGTGTGTGTGTGCATTGAGCAATTTTATTTAGCTGGGATTGTCTTATATAAAGTATGACACCCAATAATATTTTGTAAGACCGATAATCACTGGATTTGCATACCAGTGGATATATTGCATTTCATTATTCTGAATTATATATATACATATATATATATACATATATATATATATATACATATATATATATATATATATATATTGTTTTAACAAAAACCAAGACATAAAGGAATGGATTGATAGCAACAAATAGTGTATTTCATCGTTAGTTGCAATTGTTTCAAGACTATTCGTACAAATTCAAACATTATGTCGTTTGAAAATTTTCACAAAAACAGCATTTCGTCAGACTTATTACTACTATTAAACACATTAACAATAAAACATTATGGAAACAATTCTCTTATAAGGAAAAGGAAACAAAAGAAAATATTTTACCTATATCTCATCCTTGCAAAGTGTTTTTTATTCTATAAGTCTGACGAAGTGCTGTTTTTGTGAAAATTTTAAAACAAAAATAGTCACCTATATCTCATCCTTGCAAAGTGTTTTTATTCAATATATGAATGCTCAATGAAATATGATAATTTTATAGCTTACAGTTTATTCATTTCTTTTCGGCTTAAAAATTATTGTTATATGAACGATTACTGAATTTTCAATTATATAAACCCAGTAAAATTCAGAATACTATAAATAAAACTATATATATATATATATATATATATATATGCAGTTAAATACAGTTAAATTTCAAATATAGATTTTTATTGTATGCAAAACAAAGAATACTGTTAAATAAGTATATTTCCATAACCTGTCAGTTGTTCGATCTTTATTCATTCTCCCAGAGGAAAATATTAGCAAATATTATAAATGGTTTGCACCTTATTTGCTAAAAATTATAAACATCGAAAATTACAAGTTCTTAAAGTTTTTAAATCATCTTAGCTACATGAAACCTCCCGACCACCAAGAATTTCCATTACAGGATTTAGCATACATTTGGAATTCGAATGTCTATAACTTTTTTCTGCATCATTATCCCATTCCCCTTACACTGTGTAGCTAAGATGATTTAAAAACTTTAATACACTTTTAATTTTCTATGTTTATCATTTTTATCAAATAATGTGCAAACCATTTATAATATTTGCTAATATTTTTCCTCTGGGGAGATGAATAAACATCGGAAACTCATGAGTTAAAGAAATATATTTATTAAACTTTATTCTTTGTTTTGCGTACAATAAAAATTCTGTATATGAAATTTAACTTTTTCAAATCATAAAATTTAAATTCCTAAATTATGATATATATGTGTGTGTGTGTGTGTGTATGTGTGTGTGTGTGTGTGTGTGTGTGTGTTAAAATGAATTTAAAAAAACCCTTACTGAAATCATATGCACCAGGGGACAAATTTTGCAATCTTTGTATATCCGAAGCAGTTAACATCATCACCTTCACCAAACCCATAATACATACCAAAAATGAACTAGTGTCCATATGTAAGCACAAGAAAAATGTAAATACAGCCATCTTAAAATAAAATAACATACGCTCTCTGTATAAATGTAAATGGGCAAAAACATAATCCTAAATACACATAGTTTTTTACTTAAATGTAGACTAAAACTTTGCTAATAAAAAAATTGTTAATTTTCTAAAGATAGCTTCTTAATCACCTCTTCTAACCCATATAATAACTTTCTCTTACTGTTGATGTATACGTTAAGTAGGGACTCACTATACACATATTAACATACTACACGTTAATTTCTTACACGTACTTTGCATTCTGAGATCTTGTTAGAATAGTATTTCCAAAAACATGTAGCTTCGCAATTATATAATTATAATTTCGCCCCTATCTACTTACCATAAATGGAGTAAGCATTACCCATTGCAAGGTAATTTCCAGATCCGTACATATAAATAAGAAAGAACTATACTCAATGATGCGTCATCCCTGTTGGTACTAAAACTAATTCAATTCTATAGCCATAGTTACGCAAACCTACTCTTCTCGTTTATTAATGTTAATTAGCAGTGTAGGGGCTAAAATATTGGCTTCCTTTTCTTTATGATAATTGTAGTTATGTTACCTACACTGATTATTATTATTATTAATAGTATGATTATTGGTATACTTTCTTTATGTCTAAATCTATACCTTTGTATATATGAGTGTATATGTAGGTATATATGGGTGTTTAAGTATGGATATATTGTGTAAGCGTGCGTGCTTGTGCGTATGTGTATGTGTACGGGTATAAATATAGGTATGCGTGCATGTATGTGTACGTGTGTATATATATATATACATATGTTTATATGTACGCATGTGTGTGCATACATGTGTAGAAAGCCTTTTCCCAGTTAAATATTATTAAATAGTATAATGTTATTGATATTACCCTTCTTTAGATACTTTTCAGTAAGTTTTATTATTTTTTTATTTTTTTTATTTTTATTTTTATTTAACATCGAACTATTACCGTTAGTATTATAAAATAAAAATAAAACGTTCTATTAATACGTTTAGCCTTAGTTTTATAATTCACTCATAAACATTAGTATGTTCTAAACATTTATTTCAATCCTCCCTTTTAAGGGAAACTATAAATGCGTATAAAATTAACAAGAATAGCACATTATAGAATAATACATATAATTTGAGTTGACTGGACAAATTCGATTTAAACTGACAAAAGAAATTAAAATGAAACTAGTATAAATTTTGAGAAAACGCATCATTTAGTTTACAAATTTAGCTGGCCAATAGGAGAGTGTATCTCCAATATTAGTAGCTACATTGGTTCAACAACTAACACATTGTCGCGAAGACTGACCCTCCACCTCCCTGACTCTAGCTCCATATCACAACATTTGAAGGGACATGGCTGCCACCATTCGGAATTTCGAAGAATTATGGTAGAAAATACAAGAGTATTGGAGAGTGAGAGAAATGTAAATAGGCTAAGAATACTCGAAGTATTGTACATTAAAACAAAGAAGCCTAAAATAAATAATATCAATTATGAGTGCAGCCGGAATGTTTTGAAAATGTATATATGTGTTTGTATATATAAATGTGTTTGATATATGTAAAATAATAATAAAAAAAAGTCCGCCCACCTAACTTGTAACAAATTACCACATGACTAGGAAAAATGTATATATAAGTAAATTAAAAAACAAGTTCTACATTTATTTCTACAATATGCCTGAGGATGATAGAAGTATTTCTGTCGAAAGCGCTCGCGATTATGGATCCAACATATACAATTTCGAGAAGAACACAAAAGGGACTATTCGGCGATTGGAGAAGATAAAAAGGAAAATTGTAAAACAGAATAATTCCGTGCTATTCAATAATACTTTTGTAAGTATATATATATATATATATATATATGTGTGTGTGTGTATGTGTATATATATAGATATATATACACATGTGTTCACCCCACTTCTTACCTTTCACCACTACCTCCTCTCCCTACAACTAAAACCTCACGCCACTAATAATAATATAGACTTCTAATAATAAGGCTTCCACTAGACTTTGAATTATTTTCGCTGGACCCATAAACAAATTTATACAAGAACTTGCCGGACTCGGATATCTACTCAGCTATGCGGATTACCCAATATACAACTTGGATCTTATTACCCAACCGCTTTAAAGAACTTCCACCATGGATTTTACCACGCAATCTGAATCTACAATTTTCATATCCTTTTCTTCAAATTCTCTTGCTACAGGACTTCTGACTAATTAATTATTTTGACTTTGACTTTCCATGTCTCACTGACTTTAGCAAATAGGGTACATACCTTTATAAATATTTGCTAATATTTTCTCTCCTCTGATGAGATGGTAGACATCGAAACCCTATAGGTTAAGGAGATTAATTTTCTAAAGTACACTTTGTCTTGCTTAGAATAATAAAAATCTTTGATATGAAACTAAAACACTTCATTTCAATAAGCGTTTTTTGAAATTCATTGAATCACAATTTAATTTATTTGCTCTATCTTGCATATCGAGCAATTCTTATTTAGATAGAATAATACTTATAGAACATTACTGCCAGTAATATTTTATAAATCTTATAATCACAGGTTTCCATACCAACTGATTGTTAAATAAAATTATTCTGAAGTATATATATATATATATATATATATATATATATATATATGCATATATATAATATGTTGCCACATATTAGAAGACGTTTCTTAGCTAAATTGAAAAAATATGAAAACAAAAAATGCACAGCACTTTTTTAATTAAATAATGAACTCATTTTTCTGAGATTGTCGCTAATGACACACACTCTTATCAAAGAAAACTGTTGCTTTTAGTGCATTTGTGTGTTTTTCCCCTTTTTTTCTTCATTTTAAATGTTATAATCTTTGGGGATTTAATCTACATGAACTGTAAAAAGTCCGTTCTTATTAACGATGGCAGTCAATCTGAATCGATGTTCACATTACACTGGTTAGCGTGAAGTTGAAATAGGAGGCTTGATGGCGCATCTTAGAAGACATGTTTAGGTAAATTAAAATCATGTGAAACAAAAAAAAATGGCAAGGAATTTTTTTTTATTAAATGATTAAATCATTTTGTTTTTAAACTTTCAGGTTTGACACACGATCATTATCAAAGAAAAATGTTGCTTTTAGTGTTAATTCTTTTTCTCCATTTTAGATGTTATAGTCTTTGGAGATTAAATCTGCGTCGAGTGAAGAAAATATCTGTTCTCGTCGAGGACGTCAATCAATCTGAATCGATGTACACATTACGTTCGTTGACGTGAATTTAAAATTGGAGGATTGTTGTCACATCTAAAATAACATTTCTAAGGTAAATTAAAATTTCTTAAATACCAGACAATTCCAAAGTTGTTGTTAAATGATAAGTCTGCCAGACTGACTACCGCCGTTAATAAGAACAGACGTTTTTCTTCACTCCAGGTGCATTTAATTCCAAAGACTATAGCATCTAAAATGAATAAAAAAAAACGAAAAAAAAAACAACCCTAAAAGGAACAGTCTTTTTTAAGGATGTGTGTCAACATCAAAAGTCTTAGAAAAAAAATGATTTTATCATTTACTAAAAACTTTCGTTAGCATTTTCTGGTTTTCAAATAATTTATACATATATATATATATATATATATATATAAAATAAAACTACTATATTTATAAAATAAAAATACAAATGATGGTTGACGCCATGTTATTCGAGAAGGGAAACCTAGAATTGATAAAACAGTAATCAACGTTTCGTCCCCATTTCAGGGGACATCATCAGAATTTCGTAGGAAAAATGTAGAAGAAAACGACCACAGACCACATGCGAGTGACAAAGGAAAAATGATAATGTCCTTAACCGTCTCTCCTCATATAATTTCAACAAAATAAATAAGATTTAAAAAAAAGTAAATGTAAATGTACATATGTGTTGTGGGGGAATCACCCTCCAAATGTTCTATCCATTATATAAACCATAGACCTTTTGGTCCCAGATGTGAATTAAACACCACAGCGACCCTCGTCTGCTCGATGACGTTTACTACTCTTTTCAATTGTAACATTTTTACGTTGTTGTTCCAGTAATACATTGTTTAAATTCTATTCCGTTGTTCCGTTTTTTTTATGCTTATTGCAAGCCATAACAATATGTATATGAATAACGTTTTATGTGTATATATATATGCATAGAATAATCCAACCTTTCAACACGCACATTATTCAATTAAAACCCAGAAGCAGACTGTGGAAAGCGTAACAATAAGGGAACAATGTTTACATTAAAGTATGATCTATCAAATGTGGGCGCAAATTTACAAGTAATGTTTGATTCTTTTAAAATTATCGTAAAAGGGATGTAGAAGCAAGGGTTCCCGGAAACCTGAGGCAGAATCATTGAGAAGCTTAGAAAGAGAGACATGCCATTTGAATCTACATCGTTTATGTTCGTGCACTCAAGAATAGCATAAACCTAAATCCAATAATTGGAAAACCTCGTTTTATACTCATAGCATGCTGTATTCAACGTGTATAAATAAGTCGTGTGCAATTCCCTTCGTTGCTTCAAAGTCAAAAGGTTCGTAACATTCTAAGTTTAAGCACTTAGACGAAAAATACTTAAGGCTTTGACATTCTTCCTCGCTATCATCACTTCAAACTGTCAAGTTTCTTAGAGGTTTGCCGCTTATTTTATTGATTATTCGCCGTTTTCAGCGAGGCGGACGATCTGGCGGTACCTTGTGTATAAGGTCCATTCTGCCCGATCCTCTGTCAATTATGATGCGTTTCGATGAGTAAACTAGACACGCTCTGTGCACACGCTTATCTGAACTTGCAGTCATTACGCTGTCAAAACGGAAATAGGAATAGAATATATATATATATATATATATATATATATATACATGTGTGTGTGCGTGTGTGTTTGTTTGTTCATGTGAAGACGTGCTTTGCCAATCATATTTCACCTTTTATTTACGTTCCGAAACAGGTGCTATAAATTTTGATATACTAAAATAAATAAATGGTGATATGAATATTATGAATAAAATCTTGGGATTTGAAATATAGCTGTTTTGTCCTACATACATATAATAAATCATAAATACAAATCTCCATAAAGTAAAATGTCATATTAAAGCTTATTTTGCGACCGAAAGTATATATATATATATATATATATATATATATATATATATATATATATATATATATATATATATGCGGTCGTAAAATAAGATTAAATATAACGTATTACTTTATGGAGATTTGTATTTATTACTATAGGACGAAAACCTAATTACTTCTTATATTATACCAAATAAATAGTAATGTGTCCCCGGTGTGGATTAGTCGTAAAATATGCTTAAATATGATATTTAAATTCACGTAAATTTCTTATTTATTATTATAGACTAAACTTTCTATTTAATATTATATTGTACACGATATAGAGTAATTATTTGAAAAGTTAAAATATTACTTGAGGGATATAAACTAGAATCGTAACCAAAACATTAAAGGCACGAGACATTATCTAAGACTATAAATATTAACTAATTATAAATAATAAGTTTAAAATAAGTACTATGCAAGATATGTTAGTGTTGATTATAACAATATGAGCGTATTATATTTATATGTTGGTAACGTTTTAATACTCTACATAAAAATCAAATATGGCGTAAATATCATAACACACAATTGCAATTACTATTTCGTTTTTTACGGATTTATTTTATCATGAGCAGATATTTTTATTTTTTTAAGTTTATCAATTCTTATTCTTCTGATGAGTCAAGGCGAAAAATATTTTTAAATTAGCACAATAATTTTACGATTTTTTGCGCTACGAAACAGGTGCTACCATGAATTGAACATTTTAAAAGGCTGCCAAAATTTTACGGTACGATGAAGACCATATAAGGATTTAGAATATAATATCTTTGTCATATATATATATATATATATATATATATATATATATATAAAATGTAAATTACACGTGAATTTACCAAAATGATCCAAGATGGTAAAATTAAAGTAAATTAAAATAAGATGATAAAATTAAAGTAAAACTATTTATAACTAGTTATGTCTCGGAAGTAGAGTGAAAAGCACATCTTATTTTTCTTTTATTAATATTATTTTTCCTTGTACACATTTTTGTGAATTATTCCATGGATTTCTGCCTTTGGATTATTATGGATCATCTTCTTCCAATTACGGGATTTCCTTGGATTTTATTTGTACAAATGGAAATTCTTTTAACTTTCTTGAAGTTTTACATTTGGATTTTACCGTCACTGGATTTTTTTTCTTCTACTAGACTATTCATTCATGTGTAATCACCTTTTTCCTTACCATATTCCCTCTGCTTACTTATTCTGTTTTCAAGTAAGATCTTTGACTTACTTGTTGTTTCATCAAATACTTCTGCATGCAAAATCCGATCCCGCCTTTTGCTAATTCCTACCCTCTGATGAGAAGGAGAGTATTTCTCCGAAACTCCGCAGATTAAGGACTATCCATTTATCTAGTGTTTCCTTTTCAGATTAAATATGTTTTTAACTCATTTCAAAGTGTTTTTAACATATTTTATTAATTGGTTGCTCATATATATATATATATATATATATATATATATATATATATATATATATATATATATATATATAATAGAGAGAAAGGATAGACAGAGAGAAACAGAGCGTAATCGTTAAATGAAGCCAATCATCAAAACAAAAACATAAGAAATAAATAATTGATTATTGAACGCCCGTTTATCAAAGAAGTAATCAAATTATGTTACTTATTTATAACATATCCATCGCTTAGTATATTAAGACGTTGTTTAATAATTTTTAATTGAAAAATTCCGCTTTTCCTGAGCGAGATAAATTCAAATTTATATATACAACGTGTTTTCAGCCGAAGACTTATAAAAATATTGCTACTAATTTGATTGCTATTTTTTTGTTTCTTTTTTAATTTTATTTTCTAAAAATGTACTTTCATGTTTGCAGGTGCGGCTGCACGCACCATACTGGAAATACTCTGAAACTTGTTTTATGTTTGAATGTACATGTAAACTAGAAACATTTAATATAATTTGTGTGAGTTTTTTTAGTGCAGTAGCAATGAAAATTCATTTTTATGATAGTTTCCTAAATTAGTAAAGTTGTGATTCTTTTGTTTTATGGAGCGTTAGGTAAATAAATAATGTAAAAATATTAAAAAGTAAATGTAAGTAATCAAATAATGCACTTATGTGTTGTAAAAACAATTTAATATGAAAAAGGCTAATAATATGTAAGCATTAATTTTTTCTGTATAAAAATGAGAATTCTCATAAAATCGTAAACACAAAAGATCGATAAAAAAATGTTATGACGAATTATAGGCAATGCTCAAGGTATCAATTATGGAGTCTTTCAGGAAACATGAAATCATTCTAAACTGATGTCATGTTTCTTAAAAATGAGTTATTCATCAGGAATATTTTTGTAGTTCATATGCGTCATATCAATGTGTTGGCTAAAACATGTAGTTACTATATTAGCCTCGACAATTATTGAACTTACATTGTTTCTGAAGTGGCCAGTTAGTTAAGTATTAATAAAAACCATAAATGATATGAAAAATATAGTAGAATACGAACGATTATTTGTCTTTCTACGTGAGTAAAAGTCACTTTTAATTAATGCTTACCAGTTTCTAGATATGAAAATGAATATACGTTAGCCGTTTAAATTCACTCGTAAACACTATTTCCCTCGACAATCAAAGTTCCTAATTCAGGAATTTTATCCAACCGTATGAACACAGTTTTGTTTAATCATTCTTCGAGATAATGATAAATAGGGTTAAATTTATTCATTATTGAATATATGAAATATCTCTATTTTCATATAAATATAACTTTAAGTTTAAATTGTTTTAAAAGGCAAGAAATAAAAATATCTGAAACAGTTTCGTAAGGTTCAGACAAAAATGATTAAATGAAGGATCATGAGGTAAAAATTCGTGATCTCTTTTATTCCTACGAAGAAAATGTGAATCATAATTAATCTTAGCAAAACGTTTTCCACCGAAATCAACAGTAGGAAACATGTTCATTGTTTTCATTCTATGCAGAAATAAAAGATTTAGTTTTTGTTGCGATATGAAAGTTTATGGAAATTTTATTATAAGAAATGCTAAAACCATCAATGCTAAAGTCTTTCAGGAAAACACGAAAACAATTAAAAACTGATGTAATTTTTCTTATAAATTAGATATGTATTAAGAATATTTTTGTTTCACATGTACATATTAAGTACATAATATAAATCATATGCGTTAAATAAACGTATGTTAGCCAAAGAATGTAATATTTGTCTTAATTATTGAAATGACATTTTTTCACATTGGTCATTTAGTTAAGCATTAAGACACTATCATAAAAAATATGAAAAAACTATCGTACAATACGAATCATTACTTCTCTTCCTACATGATGAAGAAACACTTTTGGTTAATGTTTACCAGTTTTTAAATATGCAAACGAATATACGTTGGGCGTTTTAATTCACTTGTTAACACTACTTCCCTCAGCAATCAACGTTCATAATTCAAGACTTTATCCATCCTTATAAACATAGTTTTGTTTACTTATTGCTTGACATAATGATGAGTATTTTGACTTTCATTCATAATTAAATATATAAAACAACATTTTTAACTATTAAAGAAAGTTTATATCAATATAACATTAATTTTAAAATAATTAAAAATCTGAAATATTATCAGTAAATTTACACAAAAAATGATGAAATCAACGAACGTATGGTTGAATGAGAGGTCTGTATCGTTCCCACTAAGAACATGTGAACCATAATTTATCTTAGTAAAACCATTTCCATCGGAATCCAAAAAAGTAAACAAGTTGATTTTTTTCGTTCGATGAAAAAAATACAATATCTATTTTTCTTGCGAGATCAAAGTGTTACGAGAACAAGTCCCTTGGTCTTGTAAGTAAGTAAAAATGAGATAGGAGACTGAGAATTCGAACTTGGAAACCTAGGTTTGGAATTAAGATTCAGGAGAATTCCGATCGTTAGTTTTAAAATAAATAGCAGATATGTTTGTTTGAAAAGAATTCGATTGTTAATTTTATTTTTATTTCGGACTATTAGTCTCATCTTTATTAGTTGTTGTTTGTTTGTTTTTATTGGTTCACAACGTTTCGGCCAACTTCCTCTGGCCTTCGTCAGGTGGTAACCGCGACGGATAGGAACTTCGAATCTCCTAACTGCATTCTCAGCCATCACTGCCATCCGTAGTTGTCGTCGTCTCACCACATTTTTGACCAATTACCTCTGGCACGCTTTGGGTGGGATTGAAACCGCTATCTTCAGACAATGCTCATCTGGAACCGTAGAGATTCAACGTCTCTATCAACTGCGCCACGGGCCCCGAAGGGCGATCAAGGTTGGATTCTTTGATCTTATAAATCCACATTTATTTATTAACTGATCTTCCATAGTCGGGTCCGTACCGATTGGTATATATATATATATATATTATTCCTTAATTGGAATTTTTTATTTTGAGATGAGCATTTTTATGTTAATTTTATTTTTATTTCGGACTATTAATCTCATCTTTATTAGTTGTTGTTTGTTTGTTTTTATTGGTTCACAACGTTTCGGCCAACTTCCTCTGGCCTTCGTCAGGTGGTAACCGCGACGGATAGGAACTTCGAATCTCCTAACTGCATTCTCAGCCATCACTGCCATCCGTAGTTGTCGTCGTCTCACCACATTTTTGACCAATTACCTCTGGCACGCTTTGGGTGGGATTGAAACCGCTATCTTCAGACAATGTTCATCTGGAACCGTAGAGATTCAACGTCTCTATCAACTGCGCCACAGACAGAGGAAATTTGGGTCGTTGTTTAAATTCATATCAAGTGTTGTCTGGACAAATTGTTTACATTTGTCAATCAAACTCAAAGGTCAGCTATACTATTATGAGAAGAAATGTACAGTGTTCAGAACGAAAATACGTTTATTGTCAAAAAAAGAAGCAGGCAAGAAAAGCATTTTCTGTTCACAGTTGAACTTTCCAGCTTTTAATGTGTTTTCTTTGTTTTGTTTTTAAAATAGGGACATTTTTTGTTGTTAACGGCTTTTGATTGTTGTTGTTACAGAAAAGAAAATTGGGTAAATCATAGTTAAATGTATAATGTAACATATTTTTTTAAAATGTTTTATGATATTGTAAAATGTCTTAAATGTATGTATATCTTATTGTATTTTTGCGACAGGAATTCAAAGTCATTATAAGGTATATACATTAAAATGGAAATATTTAGGGAAAATAAGATGATGCTGCCAGATGGTTGGATTAGAAATAAGTTAGAATTTTAGAATAGGACAAAATAGAAAATTATGTAAATGGGTATTTTTTAGAGTTTTTAAAGATGTGGTAAGCCAAAAGAGAGATTTTCTTTTTTGACATTTACTTTTTGTATTCTTTAAAAGTCCATAGAAGTGTAGCTTGCCGAGTAAGCATTAGAGATGCCCCGTTCGGAAAAAAATGATGGGTTCTGTGAATTAGGTGCTTATAAGCTGGTCGCACGTAACGACTCCAATCAGGGTAGTAAGTCTTGGCTCAATAAATAAAGGGCAGGCGGGGGGGAACACGAGAATCCTTAGGGTACCAAAAGGACTATGAGAGTCAGTACCACAGGCAAATATAATATAGCTTAATGAGGTGAGAAAAAAGTAAAATATACCGTAGGTACGTAATACATATATGACCTTATATTTTTGTTTAGAGATGCATGAATGCGGGATATCTCTGCTGGATCTTTGTAGCTCTTATGAGAAAAAAAAAGAAAAATCACAGAAATCGGGCCATAGTTAGAATTTAGTGCGCAAATAGGAATCGTGGCGCAAGGTTTGGGGGTTAATTAGTTAAGGGTGATATTTTCTTAATCTTCATCAAGTTCCAGGAGTCCAAGCAAGGATATCCAAGTGAATCAGTGTGATGAAAAGATATATCTTAATAATTAGAAACCAACCACAAAGATTAATTATTAGCTTTGAGTATGTCCCGGAAAAGATAAGATAGTTACAAAATGAGACAAAGCATTACTTAATAGAACAACCAGGCAAAGGATACGATCAGGACACTGTTGGACGAATGAAGTCGTCAATTTCGAAAGAGGTAAAATGAGACCTCGAGTTTACGGCATAAGGGTGGCTGGAAAGCAGCTGACGTAGATCAAGGGAGGAATACCTTACACCCAAAAAAGTAAATGCCGAGAAGATCGGAAAGGGTCTGATCTAATAAAAAATAAATGAATAAATAAATAAAATTGTGAAATCAGTTGGAAAGGGCTGACTAAAAGAATTATTTTAGCCTGATGTTTCTTAGCCGTGTGGTTGTGTAGATCTGTTGTAATTAAAGCTCTTTATGTTTTTGTTAATCGAATGAGGAAGGACTCCATATTTAATTTTACGAAACTGATTTTGAAACTGTTTAAAAATGCAATAAACTGGGAAACGAATCTGAGCAGCAAACTCCATTAATGAGAAGCCAGAAATACGAAACAACAGTCAGACATTAGTGTTACTATACTCAGTGAGTATTAGAGGACTGCTAATAAAACAGAATATTAAAATGAAAAATCACATATATGTATAATGAAACAATGTTATGAAATAGTTTATAACGGTGAAAACTAGAATGTGGTGAGGACATAATAATGACTGAAAAAGTATTCACCTACAACAAGATCACCCGCGAATATCCAGAAAAATGCAACCGGTATTAATAGGTAATGCAACTATTTTAATTCATATGTGGCCTTTGTACTTGTATGCCTAAAATGTGTTCTTGTAGAGGAAACTCCTACATATTTTATTAATATATATATATATATATATATATATATATATATATATATATATATATATATATACATTAATAGGTAATGCAACCATTTTAATTCATATGTGGCCTTTGTACTTGGATATAATATATAATAATACTTATTTAAGAAGCTCAATGTAATTACAGAGTAATATAGTAAATAAATGAAAAACAACTATATTCCAAAATTCATGATGTTGAAAAGTTATAATTTATTCCTTTAATCCAGTTGACCTTTACAATTCTTGATAGTATCTGTTTTGTCGCTCAAAATCAATCACTTAATTATTATATCAATCAGTGAATCTATTATGCCCTTAACTCATCAGAAGAAATAGCAACAATTATTCCATCAAAAGAAAATGAAGTGTGATTTGACATGATTAAAATCCGAAAATTGGAAAGGGAAGCTGCAAGTACCTTTAATATGTTTCCATTACGCCATTTTGAATTAAAGGAATAAATATTAAGATGGTCAACATCATGAATTTTGGAATATAGTTTTTTGTCCTTTATTCACTACATATATATATATATATATATATATATATATATGCATTTGTGTGCGCGTATAAATAATAGTATCTGTTTGTGCATTCATGAAAAAGTCTATCCCTATATCAATTAATCAATCCAATAGAAGAATTGTTATCTATTTTCTTGGCGTGTGAGTAAATATATATAATTTTGCAAGACTTCTTCATTATTATGTTTTGATAACTACTGCAACCAATGTTGCAACTAATGTTGCGTTATTGCAACGGCTGTTAACCATTGATTACTCGCTGACACTGACTATTCGCCTTCTTCTGAAGTTTAAATAGGAAGCCGCCTCCACAGTCATTAACACTCTCTGCACGCATTCAATTGGTCTTATCTATGCTTTCCTTTTTCAATCTTTCCATCCTCCTGGACATGTCAACATCAATTTGTGTGGTAACTGTATGGTAATTTCTCTTATTTCTTTTTTTCTCACGTTATCGAAATCTTCTGTAGTGTTCTTATAATTTTTAGTATTATATAGATATTGGTATACATTCCATATATTTTTTTTTAAGTTGTCTAACGAGTTCCGTTCATTTGGTGTAAATTTCTTGTCTCTGTGATCTTCATACTTCCAACAGCTAGAATGGCAAAATTTATGTTATAGCCAATTTTACTTTCTTATTGACTAACATGCGTATTATTATTATTATTATTATTATTATTATTATTAATATTATAAGTAGTAGTAGTAATAGTAGTAGCAGTAGTAGAAGAAGAAGAATAAGAACTAGTAGTAGAAGAGGTAGTGATAACATTATAATATATGGTTGTCTTAATTTATTTCGTATTAATCAGATGATTCTACTGTAAGCATTGGTTTCCCCGATATATTTCTAGTCATAATTCCTTCTAAGGGAAACATCTTCCACTTACAAAATTAAAAACAAGAAAGTTGCGAGCATTATGTGAATATGTTTGTGTGGAACTGGATGCGAACGTGACACACCGATATTATCATTCCGTATCGTTAACCACTCACCTTCTATTATTTCGATGTAGGAGAAACATTTTGAAGCTAGTATAAAGAATGTTTTATGCTTAATGCGTAATATTATACAAGTTTGTCGCTTAGATTATTTTAGGATCACTGTATATCAAAGCTGAAGGGTCAGTCAACGATAAAGATTAATGAGTTAAGGGCATAACGGGGAAATCGGTAATAGTGGAACTTAGGTACGATTTTATTATTTATGAAGGCGGCCAACCAAGATTCTATTTACACTGGATTTGAAAATGACTATTATAATCAGTTGAAGCAGCTCCTAAGACGAATAATTATAAAATAAATTTTGTTCATGAAATTTCTGTTTTGTTTAAAGGCACTGATAGGAAGCAAACCAAAATATTGAACGTTGTTGTAGCCGTACAAGTATTTGCTGCGAGATTTTGCAAAAGAAGGGACCATAGACGGAGGGCCAGCCGAGAACCTGGCATGAAAATAAGGATGGAGAAAACACACTGAGAAAGAGGAGGTTAGTAGGTGAAAAGACCTTTATCTCATAGATCTCGAAGCCACTTCTGTGCTGCCAATGCAGGGAATGCGATTCGAGCAACCTATCCAAGATGTGACAACAGGAGTCAATCTTAAGACGTATTAAACTCTTATACAGCAGTAGGATGATCAAACTATTTTCCAGGAGCTAAAACGACGGGTCTGGTGTAGGTATTCGTTGTATAGCAATGTAATTCATAAGTTAGTTTACTCCTAATGCTTGAAGTAATAGAAGTAGCAATAGAATGTTAAGCTTCGATCAAAGATTTTACCTTATAAAACTTTTTACAATAATGCGTTAAAAACTGTAGTAAAACTTTGGCAGATGTTTTGGAAGCAATTATAATCGAGATTGTCTGGTTTTTTTTTTTTTTTTTTTGTTTTTTGACTTCGAATTTATAGTGTAAATTTTGTTGGATAATTACATATGATCAAATGAACTGGAGACTAATCATCAATATAAGAAGGTCTTTAAAATTATCTAAGAGAAATAATGTCATTAACTAGAAGAAAACAGATTTAGCTAGCCACCATAGTCACGTTCGCGCTGCACAAAGAGAAGGTAAAAAAAGTCACACAAAAAAGTTTTACATTAACCCTTAAAGCAAGAAGTTAGATTTCACGATTTCAATTCGAAACATACATTACAAATCTGTCGATTGTTTTTATAATTGACAAGCAGAATGAATAAAGTCTGGCTATGATAAAGATATATGTGCTACTCTATATGTTGTGAACGTGAATTTACATTAATTATATGAATTTGTGTGTAATATACCAGTGTAGTAAATATCGTGACAGCGAAAGCAGTGATTTGTTGTAAAACAAGTCAGCTTACAAGTCAAGTCACGACATCGGCCATTCAATCATGGAATCGATTGTTGAATTTGTACACAAATGACTGCACTTTTACATACCCTTTCACTAATCACTTTCACACAATCTTCTCCTCCCTCTGACTGTCAGCCTTTTTACTTTTCCTTTTGTATACGCACATGTGTATATGTATATGTGTGTATATATATAAATATATGTGCGTGTGTATGTGTGTTTGGATCAATGCGAGTGTGTGTACGAATTTTTTAGTTATTTTGGCTGTATAAAGATCTTTAAGTCATTTTTTGCTTGAAGACATAAAGTCAAATAATACACATTGAATAAAATAATAAAAATTAGAAAAAATATAAAATGTATATGACCTGATCTTCAGATGATGCGTGCGTCTATTTGATGCGTCTGTCAATAACACTTCCAAACAATTTGCACTTGACTGAAACGTGACACTGATTGGTATATTATATCCACAAATATATATATATCTGTGTTACGTTTCACACACACATACACACACAAGCGCACACAGGCACACACACACATACACACACACTGTGCAAACAACTACTGGAACAACCTGTGCGAGGAAATCCACTGCTGACTGCAGTAAACTACATGTGATGTATCGTGGACTCCGCAAGGCAACTGAACCGAAAAGAAAGCAAGTTTGCCCTTTAAAATCTACTACAGGGGAGCTCATCACTGATCCTACGAAGCAGCTTGAACGCTGAGTGGAGCACTACTCTGTACTATATGGCGAACCGCGAAACATCACAGTCACAGCTTTAAATTCCACTCCGAACTTCGACACCCTAGTCGAACTGGACAACATTCCAACTATGTCAGAACTCGAAGTAGTTTTGCAACACACGAATGTAGAGAAGGCGCTAGGCACCGACGAGATTCAAGCAGACCTACTCAAGTGCGATAAGTTCCTGCTCCCGCACTTGTACGGCCTCCTCTGCACCAGTTGGCGCAACGGAAAATTTACAACAGCTATGAAAGATGCTAAAATTGTCACTTTATTCAAGAAAGGAGACATAGGAGATTGTAATAACTACCGTGGTATATCTTTACTCAGTCTTTGCCAGAGTGCTCCTTCCAAGGCTCCAACAGATTGCAAACCGCGTTTATCCAGAATTGCAATGCGGCTTCCGCAGCGGGCGCTCAACCACGGACATGATATGTTCAGTGAGTCAAATCAAGGAAAAATGTAGAGAACAATGTATACCTCTCCATATCGCATTTGTGGACCTCACAAAAGCTTTTGACATGGTCAGTAGAGATGGTCTGTTTGCCATCCTACAAACGTTGGGCTGTCCACCAACTCTTCTTAGTTTGATAAGATCGCTCCATGACAACATGACAGCCGCAGTCTTTCGAGGGGGACATGTCTAACAACTTCCCCGTGTGCAGTGGAGTCAAGCAAGGTTGTGTTTGGCTCCCACACTGTGTGGCATCTTCTTCTCGGTTCTTCTGCACCACACTTTTGGAAATCACAAGGACGAAGACAGTGTGTTCCTTCATGGTCGCTCTGATAGAGAATTTTTTAACTTGGTTCGCCTACGCGCCAAAACCAAGATTCGAAGAGTCCTAATACTTGAGCTGCTGTTTGCAGATGATGCTGCGTTGGTCTCGCACTTCGCAAGTGGACTCCAGTGGCTGCTTGACAAATTGAGCGCTGCTTGTGCAGAGTTCGCACTGGTAATCGTTGTGAAGAAGACAGTCGTGATGGACCAGGGTGACTTTTGTCATTTATTCATATATATATATATATATATATATATATATATGAATAAATGACAAAAGTCTATATTCCAAATTTCTTTATGTTGACTAACAATTTATTCTATTAATTCAGCTGACACTTACAGGATATATAAAACGAAAACATAATGAATAAAAAATATTTCCACAAATATATATATATATATATATATATATATATGCGTGTGTGTGTGTTTGTGTGTGTGTGTGAATGAAAGTAAACGGTTAGAATCACAAAAATACCCATTTTTTCGATTTGAGCAGCATTATAAAGTTCCTTTTCCCCCAATACCATAGAAAAAAAGAACATCAGAAAAACCAGAACAATTAGGGACAGGCATAAATAAACATGAGCACCTTTAATTTTGTGATGCTTGCTTTAAAAGAACTGCAGTTATAATACAACAGTATTACATGATATTACAGTTTTACACAATATTGTTGGCGGTTAATATTTTCATACAAGACAAGCCAAGTAAGAATTGAATGATTTATAATTAAAAGTTATTGAGAATATTTTAAAGGAACATAGAAAAGGGTATCATTTTAAGGTGATTCAACGGGAGAATTGGATTAAACAAGAAAATTATAAGCATTCTTAGTACATGATTCAAGTGGCGCCCCGGGAATAGAGATGAATATAATTTTTTATATTTCATGCTAATTTATGATTCCAGTATTGAAGGTAGAGTTCAAAATTATCGAATCCAGCGTCCAGAAGATAAAAACAGTAAAAGCAAAGAGGTAATGAATTCCATTTGTTTTAGTATTAGTCCGTCTGTAGAAAAAAAGCTTTTATATCGTAAAATCCACTCGGAACATGTGAATTTCCCAATTAGCAAAACCAGTCATTATACATTTCTGAATTAATTTATGTATTTAAATTTTGGATAATTGGACGTAAACTAGATGAAATATACCATATTTCCAAGGGTCGAAATAAAAAAATTTCATACATCGTAGCAATCTTTTTTTTGCTTGTTTGACGTTACGATATAAACTAAAGTCTGAATAGATGCGCCTTGCATTGAGAATTCATAGATTGACGAAAGAACTTTAAATTTCGTGATTTTCCTTGCTTCAAATAATGAATTTTTGTTTAATAATTGTATATTTTTACTGATAATAATTAATAAGTCCGAAGATTCTCATATATTGATAGGTGTGTGTGTAGTATACCACTTGCAGGATGTGTAAAATCGTGTGTGCAAATATAAAAGTTTGACGTTATTTATCTGTTTGTTAACATATGTTTAAATAAATATATCATTAAATAAAACTTTTGGTTTTACATCTTCATTCCCATACATCTAAAATCAATTACACAGGTTTAAAATCAAATCACTATCTGAAATGTATTTCCTTAAACTAAAAACGTCTTAAACAGTTATTGAAATAAAACGAGTTATCGGAATTTCTGTTTAATGAATATGATCTATATGAACTGCACTTAGACAAAAATAAATTTCAAGTGGAAGATTGTTCAATGTTATATCCCTAATAAACTATTAGCTGACAGTTCACAATTCTAACTACTAGGGATACATAAAGGAAGTGCGATGAAGTTTTTTTTAATAACTATGAGGCAATATATATATATAAATATATATATATATATATATAACTACTTCATGTAATCACATAAATTAATATACGAAAGTATAAATTTATGTGTAAACTTAGTATTTACTTCAACAGTGTTCAATGCGTAGGTAGAGCTAGATAGTAAGCTATAAAATATACATGGCAACTAAGCTACACAGAATATTCCGCGTTTCATCCACGCTAGGATTATCAGGCTTATGCGAGGAGTTGTGGAAATCTCGCGTTTTTATATAAGCACATTCCATTGAGTTTTTAGTATGCCAATCAGCTTTCTAGTTTCCACCGCACTCTTCCTAATCAGCCAATGAGCAGGCATTTACAGGACAAAAGCCCAGTTGACTTCCGGTTCACCCCTCCATTTGTGTGTGCTATTTTAGCGGGGGCTTTTGGTCCATTTGGTGAAGGTTTTTTTATGTTTTTTATGACTTTATTTCCCCATGTATAGCACACACTCACACACAATTATACACAATCACACACACATACATATACATACATGTATATATACACATGCACACGCATACGCATTCAGGCATATATACATATACACACGCACATACATAGAAATATATGTAGGAGCATACATATATACATACTCACCTACACATTCACACACGTACTCACACACATCCATCCAGTAACATATCACACATATATTGGTTAATTTCCCCCCCCAATCAAAACACGCATGCATACATTACTTAATCATTCAAACATAAGTACACGCACATACACAAGTAAGATGGAGAATAGGTAGAAGAAAATATATATACACACACGCACACGCACATACGCACACACACATATATATATACATGCACACACACATATATACATACATGTATTCACATACACACTCACATACATCCTCACGCTAGGCAGGCACACACACATACATACACACACATGCATATATATACTGACATATGCAGGAGCTTACACATACGCATACATCCAAATACACACATACACACACGAATACATTTATCCACCCATATATATGCATAAATTGTTGATGGCTACACTCTTTTAATATACATTTTTCTGTCGTTGGAGCTACACAACCATCACTTTAAATATATATATATATATATATATATATATATATATAGTTACGAATATGAATATTAATTGTTAAACAAACACACACACACACATACACACACGCACCCGCATGTATGTATATATATATATATATATATATATATATATATATATATATATATATATATACAGTAGATATTCTATGCATTCAGTAACAATTGATAATCACGATTGAGCTAATTGAATAAAAGAAACTTTTGCAATAATGGTTGTGTCTATTACTCTGTCAGATTTAGAGGTGTTAATTTTGTGAAAAGTCAGATTGTTATAAATGTCAGAAAATATTAGGCGACCCAGACACAGACAGAAAATAACAATAATTGGTGAAAACAAAGCAGAAGATGAATGTGTAGGGAATGAAAAAGGAATTATAAGATTCGGATAAATAACTAAGTGATAGTTTTAATAAATTCTGTCAACGTAGGATTGCGTTTATATTCTGTAACTGTTGCAGAATACAGTATATTATCTCGATCAGAAAATATATTCTTTCACTTTTAAACTTTGAACTTTGTTATTTACTAACGTATTACTACTTTTAAATCCCAAAGTCCACCCGAGAGTTAGTCTTAATGTGTTTGTTAGTTTGATGCTAAAACATAAAGTTGAGTATTGCTGAAGAACATTGAATTTTGACAGCATATCATTATGAAAGAAAATTGACAAACCAAAATTTGTTTAAATTAGACGTCAAAACAATGATCTAGTAGTTATTTTGGAAGCAATCCCTGTGTATGAGTTCCCTACATTGTTACTTGATGAAGCGAAAATATGTCCATGAATATTCTGTTTAGTTTTAGGACCACACAGGTAAAAGTACATCATATATAAAAGGATAGTATCTAAATGAGATTTTATATTATTATTATTATTATTATTATTATTATTAGTAGTAGTAGTAGTAGTAGTAGTAGTAGTAGTATGATTATTATTAGTAGTATTATTATTATTACAGGAAATGTTGATTGGAGATTATGAGGTAACTATTCATAAAATTCTCTATCTATATAAAAGCCAAGTACGTCCAAGGATAGAATACTGTTGCCATATTTGGGCAGGAGCTGCTAAAAACAGCCTATCCTGCCTTGACAGAGTACAAAATAGACTTCGTGGCTTAGTGGGGGATGCCCTTTTCTCTACCCTGCAACCTCTCTCCCACAGAAGAGACGTTGCGAGCCTATCCTTGTTTTATCGTTATTTCCATGGCAGATGCTCGTATGAACTTCAATCTCTGGTCCCCCCTCGCCAATCTTTCACGAAAAGCACCCGTCTAGCTGAATCTGCTGTGAAAAATTTCCCCCACTCTATATCTGTGCCTAAATCAAAACGCGGATTCCATGAACAAAGCTTCTTTCTTAGAACTGCACGCCTGTGGAACTCTGTTCCGTCTGCCTGCTTCCCTCCGGACTACAACTTGGATGTGTTCAAATCCAATGTTAAAAAATTCCTAATGAACCGCCCCCTTAAGTAAACACTTAAGCAAATCTCCTCACTAACTTAATGTACTTGCAATAACCCTTATCCCTGAGTGGCTTCCGGGCCTTGATAAGTGGTGATCACTGTGTAAAAAAAAATAAAATAAAATAATGCCAACATAAAAAACAGTTACTTCTTTGTTTAAAAGATGATGCACGAAAGAGAAACTAACAATAATACAAACAGTATTCCAAACAATCTTCATAATAAATATTACCAATTCCCCAATATAAGTAATATATATTTAAAAAAGATTGATAGATAGAAAATAATAAGGATCCATAAATAGAACGATATTGAGATAATTGAACTATTGAGTTATAACGAAAATTTACTTCCTCTGTAAACAGCTCCATAATTCTAAATAAAATTAATATGAAGTGGAACAATTTGTTCTTAATATAACAAAGAAAATGAAAAATAGCACAAAGTTTTCTTCCATAGAAACGAGTCTTAACAATGTAAGTATCAAATACAAATTATGTTAATGATGATGTTTAAACAGTTGTTAGTTTCCTAAGTTTTTAAATTACACTTGTAAAATAATGTTTGTTTCTTTTATTTTTTTACAAAGGAGTCACAATTTATCAAGGCCCGGAGGACATTTGAGGGTAAGGGTTAATAGGTGTACAGTAATCCATGGGACAATATCGTAGTATTCGTAGGAAATTTGTTAAATTGGATTACTTAAGGGAATGACTAATCAAAAACTTGTTCACGTTGGACTAAAAGACGACCATACTGTTATCAGTTGAAAAGCAGGCAAACAGAGCAGAGTTCCACAGGCGTGCACTTCTAAGAAATAAGCGTTATTCATGGAATCTTCGTTTAGGTTTAGGCACAGATAAAGAGTAGGGGAAATTATTGGAAGCAGTTTTAACTAGACTAGTGATTTTATGAAAGTTTGGCAAGGCGGGACCATATATTAGAGCTCAGATGAGCAATTGCCATGAAAATAAGAATAAAGCAAAGACAGTCTCATAACGTCTCTTCTGTGAGAAAGAGGTTGCAGGAAAGTAAAAAAGCGCATGTTCTATAGGCTACGAAGTATAGTTTGAACTTTTCAAGGCGAGATAAGCTACTTCTGTTAAGATGTGGTAACAGTTCTCTATCTTTCGATGTACTTGTCTCTTATACAGGTGTAGCAGAATTAGCAGTAACCAAAATGAGAAATAGAGCTTACCTCGGATACGTCTGTTTTGGGTTTAGCGAAAGAGAGATTTCCAAGATGGCGTCCATGGGCTTTTATTAGCGTTTACCCAATGTGATTATCGTTGAATCACGTCTGCTCTCGCGAGATTATGCAAATATGTAGTTCCCGGCCGCTATAAAGGCAGGACACTGGAAAGGAGAGGGGGCGTTCTGCACATTGTGTGTAGGTGATTCTGGCGAGTAGATTGTGCTTGTTACGACCCACGTGTCTGCGAGAAGCGAGTTTTTGTTCCATCTGTTTTCAGTTGTATTTTTTTTTTGTTTTGCCTACTACATTTTTGTTTCACGCTATTTCGGCCCGACTATGGCGAAGATGCGGATAAGCAGCGATATTATCAACCCGTTCTCTGGCGAGGGAGACGTTGTAGCTTGGCTGAAAAAAGCGAGACTTGTCGCACAACTTCAGCAGGTGGATGATGTAGCGAGCCTGCTACCTATATCTGGAAGGTGATGCACTGGCCCTCAACATGGAAATGGGGGAGGACGATCAAAGAGAAATAGACCGGATTGAGGCCCGATTAAAGGAGGCATTTACCGACGACGCGTTTGCAGCATACAGAAAAATAACTATGGTTAGATGGGCTGGCAAATGTGTGGATGTTTACGCCAACAAAATCAGGCAGTTGGTTGGATTGGCCGGATTCACAGGAGATGGCTTAGAGAGACTCACAAAATTGACTTTCGTCACTGGGTTCCCTGACGCTATCTCAATTGCTCTTCAACAGGTGCCGAATATCAAAGTCCTGACCATGGGGGAACTAATGTCGAGAGCAAGAATTTTGACGACGACTGGGGAACACAATAAGGACGTGGTTGCGGCCACACGCTAACCCAACAACCACAGGGCCCAGAATATTCCTGTTAGTGTGACCTGTTTCAAGTGCAATACGAAAGGCCACTTTGCAAAGGACTGTCGAAAACGTGGAACACGGTGTTACCGTTGCGGTGAGAGTGGACACTGGGCTCGGAATTGCTCGGGAAACGAGCACGGGGTGGACGCATAAGCGCCAGTCTCCTTCCCCACCAAGATGCGAGCACGACGCTCCCGGTGATAAGCATCCAGGTTGACGGGACGCGATGTTTGGCTCTTATTGATACAGGATGCTCTAGGACTATTTTACATGCAGACCGGTGTCGGTCTTGGAGAAAAACGAATGTAGATGTCAAACCGATTGGTGGAATGTCCCATGCGTGCTGTGGTGTTGGAGTGGTCTCTGTGTCCACTGACGAAGGTGTGTCTGCCAGAATCGATGTGTTGGTGGTGCGTGGCAAACCGCTGGGGTTTAATTTACTTCTAGGGATCGACGCCATAAAAGTTCTGGGCGGTGTCGTTTTCAACCCTACAGGATCAGTGCGGCTGGGCGACAGGAAAAATATAAAATGCGCAGCCATTTTTATTAATGAACCAGATTTCACCGCCACCTTTGATCATCAAAACCGAACGTGGACCGCATCGTGGAAGTAGTCTGACGTCCACCCCCCTAAAAGACACAATCGAGTGTCAGAATACCCAGTGCCGGCGGAAATCCGTGAAGAATACACGCAGGAGCTCCGCACCTGGATAGCTAATGGTTGGCTCGTGCTGTACCCAGAGGATAAATTGGGACCTCCCAAGGGCCTAATTCCCCTGATGGCTGTGATGCAGCAGAACAAAGCCAAAGTGCGCCCGATAATGGACTACCGGGAGCTAAATCATTTCGTAGACGCGTTTACGGCCAACGCAGATGTTTGTGCGGCTAAGCTGCGCGAATGGAGACAAAAAGGTGCTAACGTGTCTATACTGGACCTCAGGAGAGCATACCTACAAGTCCGGGTCCATGAGACACTGTGGCCATACCAGACTGTGGAAATCGATGGGAAAAAATATTGCCTGACCCGTCTGGGGTTCGGGTTGAATGTGGCTCCCCTGATCATGAGAGCAATTGTCAGCAAAGTACTGTTTCAGGAAGAAGTTGTAAGCCGTGCAGCATCTGCTTACATCGATTACATTTTTGTCAACGAGGACGTGGTGCCCGCGACCCATGTAAGAGAACACCTAGCGCAGTTTGGGTTAGAGTGCAAGAATCCGGAGCGGTTGAAGGGCGGTGCACGGGTGCTGGGATTGGCGGTCTGGATGGAACACAGTGAACTACGGTGGAAGCGAGGAAATGCAATTCCAGAAGCTCCCAGCATTGTTACGCGACGGACAATGTTTTCCCTGTGTGGTCGACTTGTCGGGCACTTTCCGGTGTGCGGTTGGCTTCGTGTGGCTTGTGGAATACTCAGAAGGAGAGTAAGTTCGGTAACGAAGGGCTGGGACGATGAAGCAAGGGACGCCGTACTGCGTCGTATGATGTTCGAAACCTTGGAATCTGTGCAGCGGAACGATCCGGTCCGGGGAAATTGGTGTGTGGATGGCAAAGAGCTGAATGTATGGGTCGATGCTAGCTCCCTAGCAATTGGTGCAGCCTTGGAGATGCACGAAACTGTGTTGGAGGATGCATGTTGGCTGCGACCTGAAGGTGACTCTACACATATCAACTTAGCCGAGCTGGATGCCGTATTGAAAGGTATTATTTTGGCTCTACAGTGGCAGAGCAAAGTGCTACACATAAAGACAGATTCTATTTGCGTATACCATTGACACATTAACTGCAAAGGCGCGAGTGCGCACCAAAGCAGCAAGCGAGATGCTTATTAGGAAGCGAGTAAGCACTCTACAGGAGCTTGTGAAAGAGTACGGGCTGACAGTGGACGTGACGCTGGTTCCTTCAGCACGAAACATTGCTGACCGATTGACACGAGTACCACAGACATGGTTTGAGGCAATGAAAAAGAAAAACGGGCCTGACCCGGTGATAGGCGCGGTTCACACAGACGAGCTGGATGAGAGTCAAATCATGGCTATTCACAAAGGTAGTGGACATCCGGGGGTGCTACGCACTACCTACTTTGTCAGGAGAAGTTGCCCAACCACGACAAAAGCAACCGTTAAAACGGTCATACGGAAATGTTAGGAATGTTAGTCCATTGACCCAGCGCCAGTCAGGTGGGAAAAGGGAAAGCTGGAAGTTAACGAGAATTGGCAAAGAATTGGAATAGATATCACGCATTATAGCACCTTCCATTGTTTAACTCTGACAGACTGTGGCCCATCGCGTTTCTCCATTTGGAGGAAATTGACAAGGCAGGACTCGGCAAGCGTGATCCATCAGTTGGAAACAGTGTTCCTCGAGCGTGGCTCGCCGCACGAAATCCTTTTAGACAATGAAACGGCTTTCTGCAGCAACGCATTTCAAGCATTTGCACATAAATGAGGAGTTCACTTGCGATTCCGTTGTGCGTACGCTCCAGCCGGGAATGGCGTAGCGGAGCGATGTCACCGTACAGTGAAACGAATAGCGGCTAGAATGCGCTGTCCCTTACAGGAAGCTGTCTACTGGTATAACATCACACCAAGAGACGACACATCTCCCTTCACTGCGCCTGCTAACAGGATTTATCGATACGAAGTTCGAGTAAAGGAGACCAATCTCGCAACTGCGTCCGCAGATCCCAAGGACAGCTCTTACCAGGTTGGAGATCGCGTGTGGGTCAAAAGACCGCAAAATCGATGTACCACGAGGTTCGGCAAGGGTGAGGTGACCAAGGTAATCAGCCCTCAATCGATTTTGATCGACGGTGTGCCTCGCCACGTGAAAGATCTGCGCCCTCATCATTATGTGGTTACATCAGAGGAAGAGGAAGACAGTACAATATCTTCTGAACGAGCAGAGAGTATGATGCAGGACGATGAAGAGCCATATAATGCACATACGGAAGAAGCATAAAAGGGACCACCCGTCTTGCCTTTACGAAGGAGTACTCGACAAAGACGGATACTGCCCCCCTGTCCCTGCCCTGATTGTAAAACACCGCCTATGGAACAAGCTGGCGGCAATAACGGTGGTAACGAGGAAGATGACAGGGAGGAAGTGCTGCCTCCAGTTCTTCGAAAAAGCACCCGGCAAAGAAGACTGCCCCCATGCCCCGTTTGTGATCATGAGATCAGGGGGAGGAGTGTAGCAGAATTATCAGTAACCAAAATGAGAAATAGAGCTTACCTTGGATACGTCTGTTTTGGGTTGAGCGAAAGAGAGATTTCCAAGATGGCGTCCATGGGCTTTTATTAGCGTTTACCCAATGTGATTATCGTGGAATCACGTCTGCTCTCGCGAGATTATGCAAATATGTAGTTCCCGGCCGCTATAAAGGCAGGACACTGGAAAGGAGAGGGGGCGTTCTGCACATTGTGTGTAGGTGATTCTGGCGAGTAGATTGTGCTTGTTACGACCCACGTGTCTGCGAGAAGCGAGATTTGTTTCGTCTGTTTTCAGTTGTATTTTTTTTTGCTTTGCCTACTACATTTTTTGTTTCAACAGGTAGAGAATTGCATCAGCAATGAAATATCTACTGGAGCGGTAGAATGATCCAACCATTTTCCCCACTACCTTAACAACGGATTTGATGTGCTTTTTCCATTTCAGATCAAGAGTAAAGGTTGTACACAGAAGCTTGTTTTTAAAATGTAACTAAGTTTCTCCCCACATAAATATATATATTCGCTAATTTTCTTGATTTGAAGTAGTCTGAAGTAGACGGACCCTATTGCATTTTTCTGCATTATACTCCTTTTTTTAATATAACGCGGTACGAGTATGAAGAAATTTGGATAAGACGGTATAAAATATGAACAGATGTATTTATTGATTTAACGGATGTAATTTTCAGTTATTCTGTAAAACATAAAAAATACCTCACAGAAAATGTAGATTATAAAGATCCTATGTAGATTTAATATGTACATTTTTTCCAAAGCGGAGAACAAATAACTTTCACTTCTAAACGAAGCATATATTGATTATCTTTTCGCATATGTATAAAAACTGCTCAAAGCATCCTCATCGTATAAGTGGAATCAATTTGAGAGTGGATTACATTATACATCGAATATTTTTATAGTGATATTTCATATATGCATATACATGCACGTGTATTTTTGTGCTTGGATTTCATAAAGAAAGCGTTTCATGCTGATGCAAATCCATTTGATTTCTGATAACGTCAAATCTTATATACGTTAAATCATATATATATATATATATATATATATATATATATATATATATATATATGTATAACTACTTCATTTACTCACATAAAAATGATATACGAACGTATAGATTTATGCGTAAACTTTAAGTATTTACTTCAAAAGTGCTCAATACGTAGGTAGAGCTAGTTAGTAATTTATAAAATATACATGGCAATTAAGCTACACTGAATATTCTGCGTTTCATCCACTATAGGATTCGTCAGGCTTATGCGCGAATTCTGTGGTTGTTTCCTGTTTTTATATATGTTGAGGATTTTAGTTAACCAATCAGCTTTCTAGTATCCACCGCGCCCCTTCCTATCAGCCAATGGGCATGCATTTTATCGAACAAAGGATCTGTTTAAGAACTAGGTTAGTGGTTTAAGGTTGAAAAGGAGGAAAACGTCTACCTTAAACCACTAACCTAGTTTTGTTCAATAAAATGCGTACCCATTGGCTGATAGGAAGGGGCGCGGTGGATACTAGAAAGCTGATTGGCTAACTAAAATCCTCAACATATATAAAAACAGGAAACAACCACAGAATTCGCGCATAAGCCTGACGAATCCTATAGTGGCTGAAACGCAGAATATTCAGTGTATTCACCATATATATTTTATAAAGTGTATTCGCCATATATATTTTATAAATTGCTATATATATAAATATATATATGTATGTATATGTATGTATATATATTATATATATAAATATATATATATCATATATATACACACATATATATATATATATATATATATATATATATATATATATATATATATATATATATATATATATAATTAAGTATTACAGATAACTTGTGCCTGATTATTATTCCTTTGATCTATTTTTCTTATTAATTTTCAAGTTTGTGGATGAAATTATCAAATGGACTTTTTGTACTCTCGGTTCATATTGGAGCAGTCTTTAGAGAATATTAAGTAAAGCACGTGCTTTAATGTTCACTAATAGCCTAGACTAGTATTTTGCCATTGATTCCAGTATAGACTGAGCAAAACCTGTACTTAGATTTATTTAGAATATCATGAGTTATTGAAAACTATATGTAAATGGCCTTTCTTTTCGTGTAATTTATATATATATATATATATATAGTCATCCACATACAGTACTGTTTCGCTGTTTCACAGCTCATCAGTGCGGCTAGACATATATATATTCTGTTTTATATTGTATATATTCTACCGATATACTTTTTTTAAGTTGAAAAGAAAACAGGATATTCTTGTTTCTCGTGTTGAACTATTACGTTGGAGTTAGGTAAGTTTTTTGGTAGAGTTATGGTAGTTAAGCCGATGTTTGTTGGTTGATTTTTACGTAGTTGGAGACACAGACTTATGTGATACATTTAATCGATTATGCAGCGGTTATCTTATTCTAAGCCCTTCAAGACAAAAGAGTGTTTATGATTAAGTAAAATAAATTTACTGCAATATATAATTTGCTTGGATTGAGTGAGAGTACTATTTTTAATCATCGTTTTTAAATATGCGTGTATTTATTTCATAAGGATTTTGTAATTATTTCGTAAATTTTATGTTATATTCATATAGAGTGACTTGTCACCCGATTTCTTTCATACGCCGCACAAAAGGTCATTGCTTGGATTGAGCGAGAGTACTTTTTTTAATCATCGTTTTTAAATATGCGTGTATTTATTTAATACGGATTTTGTCATTATTTCATAAATTTTATGTTATATTCATATGGAGTGACTTGTCACTGGATTTCTTTCGTGGGCCGCACAAACTTCATGAATTTGATGTTTTGAAATCACAATCTCAACAAATCTAAAACCAAAATCTCAGTTTCGAATTAAGAACGGTTTTATTTTTCCAAAGGTCATCGCTTATCAAAGACAAAGGGCCACGTGATGATTGAGTTTATGGATATCGTTTAGAAAGTAAAAAAAAAAACACCGTGATTATCAGTAATATAAAAAAATAAAACATAGTAAGGAGTTTATCATTTAGCATGAAATTATTTACATTATATTCATAAACAACCATGTTATAATCAGCTAGGAAGCGGCTTTGCGTTATTTTGTTATAGAGACAGACAATTATAGAGAAGATACTTTGCTTATACGATTTTAATTTAGCTTTAATCATTTATAAAGTGTAATGAAAACTTTTGACAATTGTTTTAGCTAGAAGAGTATTAGTAGCGAATGTAGTACTTACCAATAAAACAAACGCTCACGTGTTTGTGCCTTGTGTAGGCATGCGCGATTACAAAACTTGGGTTTTTATAAGCGGAAGTCTCGAGGTTGTCAGGAATCTCCGGGCGCATGCGCAAGAGGAGGGATTGTGAGAGTGGTATAAAAGGCAGGTCGAGTGAGAAGGTTGTTGTTGTTGTTGTTGTTGTTGTTGTTGTCATTGGACGTTACAGTGACGCGTACGTCAGCAGTTAATTAAGAAGCTGTTTTTTTTTTGTGTGTCAAGTCTCGCACCTCGGTGAAGGTCATATAAGTCGTGCACCTCGGTGAAGGTGAAGGTCATAAGCTATTTCCGCTATTTCATTTGATTTAAAACTGATACCCGAATTCGACGGATCCACTTCTGTTGTCAACTGGGTCGAAAGGGTTGAGTTGACCTGCAACCTTTGTGAAGTAAAGGGGGTGCATACCGTGATTCCCCTGAGATTGGCTGGAGGCGCCCTTAGTGTATATCAGCAACTTAGTGCCGTGGAAAAGGCTGATGTTACCTGTATAAAAAATGCTTTATACAAGGCATTTGCCATGGATCCCTGCACGGCCTACGAAACATTTGACTCTAGGAAACTCATGCCAGGAGAAACCGTGGAAAACGTAATTGAAGAAACATGCTGGCTGCGATCCGTGAATGATGCTCAACACATCAACCTGGCGGAACTGGATGCTGTTGTGAAGGATTTAAATCTGGCACTGCAATGACAGTCAAAGAAGTTGCACTTGTACACGGATTCTCTTTGCGTCTACCACTGGGTGTCCGACACTCTTTCGGGACGAACGAGAGTTCGCATTAAGGCAGCCAGTGAGATGTTAATCCGGCGGAGGTTAAACACCCTGAAGAGTCTGGTATCAGAGTATGACCTGTCGCTGAGTGTAACGCTCGTAGCATCACACTGTAATCGTGCAGACCAACTAACCCGTGTGCCTCACAAATGGTATGAAGCTGTGAAGACAAGCGTAGAGTTCGCTGCTCAATCTTGCGCAGTTGGCGCGATTAGCTCATGCCAAATACAAAGAATTCATGTGCAGAGTGGACATCCAGGTATCAAAAGAACTCTGTATTTTGCGAGGCGTGTGGACCCGGCAGTGACAAGGGCGGATGTCAGGCAGATCATCAAGCACTGTGAGGCATGCCAGTCTATCGATCCTGCACCTGAGCAATGGTAGAAGGGGCGATTGGAGGTTGAGCATGTGTGGCAACGAGTAGCGATGGATATTACCCATTACAGTGGTAAGCCATTTCTAACCCTTATCGACTGTGGGCCCACTCGTTTTGCGGTGTGGTGGTAAATGAGCAGGCAGGACTCAGCGAATGTTGTCCGTCAGCTGTCATCTATCTTTTTTGAGCGAAGTGCGCCGGAAGAGATATTGACGGACAACGATGCTGATTTTTGTAGCCACCAAGTTCGGCAGTTGTTGAATGGGTGGGGTGTACGACTACGTCTGCGATGTGCTCATGTGCCATCAGGGAATGGCATTGCTGAGAGGAGCCATCGCAGCATCAAGAGAATTGCTGACAGAAAGCAATGCACTATTACGGAGGCCACGTATTGGTATAACATCACACCAAAGGATGGGAAGACACTAACAACAGTTCCGGTCAATGCCATACACACATACCGTGTTAGGATAAAGGGCATTGACACTGTCCAGCCAATCGACGAGGAGAGTCATGACAAATACAAGGTAGGGGATCCAGTTTAGGTTAGACCCCCTGGAAATCGGTGCATCACCAAGTTCAAGCGAGGACGAATATCTGGAGTGGTCAGCTAGAAATCGGTCCTTGTTGATGGAACCCCACACCATGTGCGCGATCTTCGCCCAGCTAGTGAAGTACATCCCACAACTACCGAGAGCGATGAATCATCAGATGATGAGCTGCTGATAAGTGAGGTCACCAAGCAAGAGAGTGGTAGTTGTAGTTCGTCTGATTAGGCAGGATCAGAACCAGAACCAGAACAACACCCAGAACCAGAACCAGAACCTGAATCCGAGATTGTAAATACCACCCTTAGCAGAAGCGAACAAACTAAGAGGCCACCCCCGGAGTGCACTCTATGTGATCATCAGATCAGGGGGGAGTGTAGTACTTACCAACAAAACAAACGCCCACGTGTTTGTGCCTTGTATAGGCATGCGCGACAACAAAACTTGGGTTTTTATAAGCGGAAGTCTCGAGGTTGTCAGGAATCTACAGGCGCATGCGCAAGAGAAGGGATTGTTATAGTGGTATAAAAGGCAGGTCGAGTGAGAAGGTTGTTGTTGTTGTTGTTGTTGTCATTGGACGTTACAGTGACGCGTACGTTAGCAGTTAATTAAGAAGCTGTTTTTTGTGTAAAGTCGCGCACCTCGGTGAAGGTGAAGGTCATAGCGAATGCTTTGCAGAGGAAGGAATAAATTGACGCTTAGTCGAATACACGCTATGAAAATAAGACTACAGAAAACATAGACTCGCAACATTTCTTCTCTGAGAAACCGGAAGTAAGCAGACGAAAAGATCTCGCCCACTAAATTTCGAAGATACTTTTGTATCACTGACAATGGAGAAACGGGTGCTCTGAGAAGCCCCTTCCCAAATATCCCAAGAGTACTCCGTTTTAAGACGGATTTGAATCTTAAATAGATATAGAATCCTATGGTAGCAAGATACTTTATGGAGTGATAAAATCATTATTTTTTCGTCAGTTGCCATCTTTGTTTCTGGCGTAGAGAAAAGCGATTGGTTAATCTTGACAGGTTTGGGGTCTCTTTTACGTTTATTAATGATCCTTTTCATATGTTACTTAGGTCGTATCGCACCAGGTTTCCAAGTAAAACTGGCTGTTTTCCGTACATGTTACTATCTCATTATATATCATCTCCTCGACGTTTTCCCGATAGAAGAACGATGGCCCTGAAAGATTTACAACATGGCCCATGCAATCATATTTGCCTGCTATTATTTCATCTGCGAATTTAAAATCCCAAATGAGTACATACACATAACTATTAACAGCGTTTAGATATATATTTTTAACAGTGCCTAATCGTTTTATCAGTTGGTTTAACAAAAACTATCGATCATTATTTATAAATGCGTGCATATTAATATTGAGAGGTATTCAGAAAACATAAAAACAAAATACGAATACACAAACATAAGAACAGAAAAAGTGTATCAATCACGTATTGTTGAAAATGTAACCTTTCTTTGCGCATGGCAATAGACTTTAAAGTTATGATAAATTTAGCACCTGTTAGAGAAGAACAGGATCGAAGGTGTTATTTCAGTATTTTCCTTAGTGATAAAACTGATAAACTCTAGCTGTATCAGAATTCAACTACTCGTTTATAATCGATCTCCACATGTACAAAACACCTCCTTGAAAACATATTGATTTTATCTAGCATTATTTCTCGCTAATGCTGAAACTAAGTATCTGTTTTATGATAAAAATGTAGTTAATTTAGCTGTATTAGTGTGTTAAATTTAGCTTTTATATTAAAGAAGTATTTACTTACAACCTTATGTCGTTTGTTTTTAATTAAATAAAACCAACGACATATATATATATATATATATATATATATATATATTATATATATGGAAATATATATACATATATATATATTATATATATATATATATATATATATATATATATATGCATATATATTTTCATATCAGTTCAGTTTCTCCTCATTGCATTCGGTTAGTCTGTTTACAGAAAGCGGTTTTATTTTATTTTATTCACAATTTGAAGTTATTTTGGAGTGGAATTTGAAGCCCGTGTTCTCTAATTATATACAGATATTAAATATATAAAATTACATTTTATTATTAAACAGATCCACCGGAACTATATAATAATTTATTTACCGGACTCATTATATAAACTAAAAAGATTGCTCTAGGAATATGCCTACTTCGGACCATTACCTGTTATCAAAGACATTCACTTCGGATTTTATCATACAATTGTGATGTGAATTTTTATATCCTTTTCATTAACTTCCCTTACTCTTTGATATTTAAATACTTAAAAAAACTTTAAATTGTGATTTTCCATGTCTCACTGACTTTAGCAAATAAGGTGTAAACCGTTATAATTATTTGCTAATATTTTCTCCTATGAAGAGATGGTAGACATAGCATAATGAATTATAATATTTCAAATGTATTCTTTGTCTTACATAGAATAATAAAAATCTTTTGATTTGAAATTTAACCATTTCGTGTCATAAATTTTCAAATTTATTGAATAACTAAAATTTGATTTATTCGCTCTATCTTGTACATCGAGCAATCTTTATTTAGATGGGATAGTACTTATAGAATATTACTGCCAATAATATTTTGTAAGACTTATAATCACAGGTTTCCATACCAGTTGGTTTTTAGATAATTTTATTCTGAAGTATATATATATATATATATATATATACATATATATATATATATACATATGAATATAATATTTATAATATATTTTATTTATATATATACACACATATATATATATATATAAAGAGAAAGAAATAAAAGGGAAAAGACAAAGATGGAGAAAGAAATGCAACCTTAACGTGTTGATATTTAGAAAAACAATATGCAATACAATTCTGTTTGTAACGTAGAATAATGCCACAGAAACTTATGGAATGCGTCAAACTGCTTTTCGATCATTTTGCGTGAATCGCACATCATGTTGTGAGTTGCATAAAAGATTCAAAGAAGGCAAGAGATCTGTGATGGATAATGAGAGGTGTGGAAGGAGTAAATTAGTCAGAACTTTAGAGTTGATTAATCAAATAAAGAATTCCAATGATAAGGGCCGTCGTGTATCAATATAGACAATTGGTGTATAGTTTTATGTCAGTTTGGGAACTATTCAAACAAATATTCGCTAGAAACTGAAGATGTGGAAGATTTGCGCACAATTGTCCGAAAAGTGCTCAGACAATATCAGAAAGAAAGACGTTGTCATGACAGCAGGGAGATTGTCGTGCTGATCAATTTAGATCCTGCAATTCTTGACGTTCTGGTGACCTTCAATAAAGGTCAAATCTACTGCTATGATTCAAAGTTCCCAGTGGAAGCATGCTGGGTCTCCTACCCTTAAGAAAACCAGTCAAAGCAAATCCATCCAGAAATTTACAATGATCCCTTATTTTAACAGCACGAGAATGATCTACATGCACTGGGTTCCCACTGGACAGGCATTCAACAAGGAATTATATGTTGATGTTTAAAGGGAGTTTAGGAAAAGATTCCGTCTGAAGAGGTCAGCACTTTCAAATCGGGTCCGTAGCATACCCACTCGGACCTTGCACTAGTCGACAACCTAATCCTTGTCACAGACTATTTAGCCAAAACTCGCCCTCACTATACTAGACGTTGCTTCCTGTAACTTATGATTATTTCCTAAGCTCAAGGAAGCTCTTAAAGGCTGTCGTTATGAGACAATTGAGGAGATGAAAGAGGTTGTGACGCGGGCCATTGACACCAACACAAGAGGACTTCCATGGGACCTTCCATAAGTTGTTGGGGCGGTACAACAAGTGCATTGCAGCCGGAGAAGATTACTTCGAATGAGACTAGAGGTTAATGTCTATATTCTCAATATAAGTGCTTATCCAAGCTATATTATATTCATGAAAATACTGTTAATTATATTTTAAACATAAAACTGACCTTATGACATAAATTTATAAGAACTAACAAATAAACAGAAAATAATATTGCTCTACATTGTTCAATACGAATAAAAAACATCACATTTTAAGAGACGACCTTTAATTTACTACTTCAGTCCAGCACCTCTCAGTAGATAATGTTGTTTTGCCTTGTTACTTTCGCATATCCCATTTTTACGTAAAGTTTCCTTGACTTCTTTTTTCGATGAAGAACTAATGCACGTGAAAGTTACAAGTCCGTTTATTACGCTATTACAATAATGATTATATATTATTATAATGATATTCGAAAGATGATGTTACAACATAAGCACGTTACGCTGCTATTCTTGTTCAAGGTTGCAAGATAAGTTTTTTTTTAATTCATGATTTCGCGAATTTTGATTTACTTGGAAGTAGCTTTATATTAAAAAAAATAGTATGAAACAGTTTTGTATTAAAACAGTATACTTGGTATTTTTCAAATCGCAACGTACAGACTAGCTAAAGAAGGAAAACGCAATATATAATATAGAATAGTTTGCTTTTTATCGGTTGAACAATTGCAGTAAATATTCAACTAACATAAGTAAAAGTGTCAAAATACGACTTATGTATAACATTATATTGATTAGTTTGCTTTTTATCGGTTTATTAGGTTGGTGCAAAAATGTCATTTTATGACGTTTAAATTCAAAAGATCATATCTCCTTTCACAACAATCTTTATTAATTAGGATAAGAACCATAAAAATTGACACCTTTTTGGCAACGAGAAACAAGTTTGTTTATCCCATCAGCATAGAGATTCGGAGTTCTGGAAGCAATGAAGTCATTGAAGGCCGATTCGGCATTATTTCGGTTTTTTAAGCATTTTTCACGCAGTAAGTTATAGAGATGCTTGAAAAAGTAATAATCGGTGGGCGAGAGATCCCGTGAATATGGCGGATAAGGCAGAGTCTCCGAGCCGAATTCTTTCCGCTTCTGCAGGGTCAGTTAAGCAACATGTGGGCGAGTGTTTTCATGAAGGAGAATTGGTCCCTTCATATTGACCAATGTCGGGTACATACGTTGGAGTTTCTGGTGCATTTCGTAAATTTGTTGGCAGTACTTCTCTACCGTAATCGTTTCGCCCGTATTCATGAAACTGTGATGGATGAGACCGGTCGCAGACAACCAAACTGTCACCATAAACATTTTGTGGTGCAATTTCGAATAAAACGATTCGATAGAGCGAAAAACATGCTTCAAAATGATATATAACATAGCTATATATATATATATATATATATATATATATATGATTAGTTTTTTTTTTTGGAAAAAGAATTCCAGCAGAGCGCTCAATTAAAAGGAAAATCCAAATTGTAAGAGCGTATTTATATTTTGTGTACAGAAAGTTGTTAGTTGAGACAGATCATTGGTACCGTCGGTTTCAAGCCCGATAATAAGGCCCGTTTAAGGTATTCTTATCAAGCTCTCTTCAGCCAGACGAATATTGGCTGAAGAGAGCTTGATAAGAATACCTTAAACGGGCCTTATTATCGGGCTTGAAACCGACGGTACCAATGATCTGTCTCAACTAACAACTTTCTGTACACAATATATATATATATATATATATATATATATATATATATATATATATATATCAATGAGTTAATTTAGAAATCTATATATCTATAAAAGTGAACATGTCTGTCTGTTTACATTTACAGACTCGAAATTTGATATACAGGGTAGTGAGATTTGGCAAAAACTTTGTAATCTGTTTTCGGCAAGAAATTTGGCTGTTAAGGGGTCAAAGTTCAACTATTTTACCTTTAGGAACTCTACCAAACTACTCCGTCAATTTTAGATATAAACATTTAAAATGTTGGATACAGGTTCCTTGGACATGGATCTAACTTAATAACTTAATTTGAGCCCAAAACAATAAATGTTAAGAGGTCATAATAGAGGTCAAAGTTTTTTTTAAAAATTGACCGCTTCGGTCTCTACCAAATTACTCAGACAATTTCTGGTCTAAACATTTGAACTTTTACGTAAAGGGTATTCAGAGATAGGGCAAGCTTTTTAATCCGTTTGGGTCGAAAATTTGAGTTACCAATATATAAATGTATGTATGTATGTATGTATGTATGTTTGCATGTCTGCCTAAAACAGAGGTGACTGCTTTTTTTTTCGGTATCGTTTTGAAGTTCAATATTTCAGACGACAAATATCGAAACATTGGCTAAAACATTAATATCTTCACCTTCAACTAGGCACTTTTCTACAGGGGGTCGCTTTTTTCGCCGATATTTTCGAAAGTCATCCCCTCCTTTCGAATGTCTAGCCTTAATTAAAACCTACGTCACTTCCGGTTTGGCGGTGGTCGTAACATGAAAGACGGCAGCGTTTTTCACCGTTCTTTTCCTCCTTTGCGGTACGGGTTCGATCCTGCTTTCCTACTTCCAGTTTTTTTTTTTGCTCAACATACATCTCCAAACACCCGGGCAACGCCGGGCACCCATGTTAGCTATATATAAAATTAACATATGTGAGAAAACGTTATTTTTTTTGTGCCAACGTAATAACAATAACACTGAATATTCAACCAACATAATTAAAAGTGTCGAAATACGACTTATATATAACATATTATACAGATTAGTTTTTTTTTTGTTTTTTTTTATCGGTTTAAAAATAATACTGTATATTCAACCAACATAATTAAAAACATCAAAATACGACTAACGTATTCATAAGGCCAGGAGTTTTTTCTTTTTGTTTTGTTTTGTTTTTTTGTTTTTGTTTTTTTTTGTTTTGTAATGCGTTACACTATCAAATCTTCGGTCACAAATTGCATTTTAAAAAATTCGGATTGATTTATTGATTTTCCACTGTTTCCTTGAAATTACAGAAAATAGTGTATAGTGTATTACTATATATGTATGTATATATATATATATATATATATATATATATATATATATATTTATGTGTGCGTGTATATATATATATAAGTGCGTGTATGCTTTTGTTACATGAATACAAAACTTTGAGTTGATGAGATATGCTAAGAAACATGAACTTAAGTTGAATAACAGGAAATTACAATAAAGATATATAAGAACCGATTGTCTCAAAGGAAAAAGAATGCCTTCGAAATGTCAATACATATAATGTGTACACGGCACAGTTGTTGACTTCTTCTAAGCCAGGGTAGCAAACAACAAAGTGATTCAAGGACGAGGACATAATGTTTACTACCTAGATTTCTAGAATAAATAATATAAAGGGACATTTTCATTTCTCAATCTTGAGGATGTCCACTAAAAGAAATGAAGCATATTTAAGAATGAAATGAACGACAGGAAAGAATGGAATGTCCTCCATATAAAATGTTGAATACATTGCTGAAAATTTACAAACATATATATATATATATATATATATATATATATATATATATATATATATATAGCTTTGAATAAAAAAAATGTAAAAATAAACATGAAGAATGCGGTTTAAATTTTCGGGAAAAAAAGAATATAACTGTAACCTATCGCAAACTTAGCACCTACATAAAGCGACTTCTAAAATGTTTATAATGACAGAAGAGAATTCATTTATATGAGAGGACAAAAAAAGGTCTTAACTAAAATTGTTAAATAGAAATAGATTTAGCACTTTCATAAGCCGATTTCTCAGAAGCCGATTTCTCAGAAACCGATTTCTCAAAAGCCGATTTCTCAGAAGTTCTAAATTATAAAAGAGAATTTTTTTTTTAAATTTTTTTTTTTATTACATTTTCACCCCAAACAAGGCATATTGCCACTTTGGTGTAGGGGGCTACTATCAGGGGCAACAACTACTGGGGTACTATGTAGGGATTTTGGGCAGCAAGGTGTCGGTTCACGTTACACTTGAACTTCTGCACGTCAGTACTGTTGGGGAAGCAGGGACCTGGAATGGAATTCCAGAGTCTTGCGGTTCTGGGGAAGAAACTATTGGAGTAAAAAGATCTTTTACATCTAGGGATCTCTACAGTGGGGGGGATTTAGCAGCCTGTCGGGTTTGTCGAGGGTGCTCACGTCGTGGGGGCACAAGTGATTGCAGTTCGTCAGAGCATTCACCACTAAAATACTTGTAGAAAAGGCAGAGGGATGCAACATTTCGTCGATGGGACAGAGGCTGAAGCTTAGATGCCAGTTCAGGGCCTATCAGGTTTGCGACTCTCTTTTAAACCTTGTCAAGGAGTGATAGTGTAGTAGCAGATGCACCAGCCCAGATGTGGCAGCAATACTCCATACATGGGCGAATGGTGGCCTTATAGAGGTACAGGATACTTTCGGGTGTTAGTAGTTTTCTAGCACGGTAGAGAGAGCCTACCTTTCTTGCAGCGGCCCTGGCAATGCCTTCAATGTAATTGTTCCAACTCATGTTTCCTGTGAACGTTAGGCCAAGGAGTTTGAAAGATCGACTCTCAGATAAAGAGTCGTTGGCCATTGCTATGGGTGGTAGAGAGGGTTTCTTGTAATTATTGAATGAAACTAGTTTAGTCTTGGCAGCATTGAACGCGACCAACCACTTTTGTCCCCATTCCACTACAGATTGGAGGTCTTCCTCTAGTGTTTCTGCCATTTCTTTAGAAATGTGTTCATTCGTCTTCCTGTCGTGTCTGCCATGAGTGTAGTGTCATCAGCATATATACCCATCTCAAAGGCAATGTTGTCGGGGAGGTCATTTATGAATATCAGGAACAATAGAGGTCCAAGGATAGAACCCTGGGGCACCCCCGCATTTATATCATATTGTTTAGATGTACGACCGTCGAGGACTACCTGGATTTTTCTCTTATCTAAGAAGGATTTAATTATGTTAAGTATTCTACCAGTGATACCGTATGATCTGATTTTACTGAGGAGACCCTCATGCCATACCCTGTCAAAAGCCTTAGATATATCTAGAGCTACCGCTCTGCCCTCCCCCGCTTTGTCCAGTGAATGGTATATACGTTCAGAGATCACAGTGAGGATGTCTGCTGTGAAACGGGCTTGTCTAAATCCATATTGTTTGTCAGTCAGTAGTTTAGCATCTGTAAGATGATGGACTAGAGCATGGTTAATTATGGTCTCAAATATTTTGGCAAAAAGTGGGAGGAGGCTAATGGGGCGATAATTTAACTATATAAGGATATATATATATATATGCTTGATTATTTTGTTTTATCTTTTTTTTCCTACTATGTGTGTATGTGTGTGTGTGTGTGTGCGTGTGTGTATGTGTGTGTGTGTGTTTGTGTACTAGCTCGCTGCCCGGCACAATACGCTTGAACATAGTATTTTAATTTATGCAGCTTGCGTGTGTATTATTAAAGAACTAATGAACTAATTTGAAAAAATAATAATAATAATAATAATAATGATAATAATAAAATAAAAAATAATAATAATAAAATAATAATAATAAAAATAATAATAATAATATTAACATAATAATAATAATAATAAAAAAAAAAAAAATAATAATAATAATAATGATAATAATAATGATAATAATTATAAAAATAATAATAATAAAAATAATAATAATGATGATAATGATAATAATAATAATGATAATAATAATGATAATAATAATAATAATGATAATAATGATAATAATAATAATGATGATGATCATGATGATGATGATGATTATAATAATACTGTTTTGAAATATGCAAACGAAGAAATGATTTGTGGTGATTTTGAATCATACCTCTTCTTTTGCCATATATTAAAATCATTAATAAGAACAAATTAAAATAAAATGGTGAGGTACACCTGGGCCTGAAGAGGGGATCATGGGATCTATAGTCAGATGATGTACTACTAAGCTATATCACCAGATTATAAATCTATTTTTTCTTTTAAGAAATAATTTGCTGAAATTTTATTAAATCCCTTGACCAGTGTAACGTAAAATACTCCCACGTACAAATAATTGTTTTTTTCTTATCTATAAAAGATAATTGTTTTTTTCTTATCTATAAAAGATAATTGTTTTTTTCTTATCTATAAAAGATAATTGTTTTTTTCTTATCTATAAAAGATAATTGTTTTTTTCTTATCTATAAAAAATAATTGTTTTTTTCTTATCTATAAAAGATAATTGTTTTTTTCTTATCTATAAAAGATAATTGTTTTTTTCTTATCTATAAAAGATAATTGTTTTTTTCTTATCTATAAAAGATAATTGTTTTTTTCTTATCTATAAAAGATAATTGTTTTTTTCTTATCTATAAAAGATAATTGTTTTGTTTCTTATCTATAAAAGATAATTGTTTTTTTCTTATCTATAAAAGAAAATTGTTTTTTTCTTATCTATAAAAGATAATTGTTTTTTTCTTACCTATAAAAGATAATTGTTTTTTTCTTATCTATAAAAGATAATTGTTTTTTTCTTATCTATAAAAGATAATTGTTTTTTTCTTATCTATAAAAGATAATTGTTTTTTTCTTATCTATAAAAGATAATTGTTTTTTTCTTATCTATAAAAGATAATTGTTTTTTTCTTATCTATAAAAGATAATTGTTTTTTTCTTATCTATAAAAGATAATTGTTTTTTTTCTTATCTATAAAAGATAATTGTTTTTTTTCTTATCTATAAAAGATAATTGTTTTTTTTTTCTTATCTATAAAAGATAATTGTTTTTTTCTTATCTATAAAAGATAATTGTTTTTTTCTTATCTATAAAAGATAATTGTTTTTTCTTATCTATAAAAGATAATTGTTTTTTTCTTATCTATAAAAGATAATTGTTTTTTTCTTATCTATAAAAAATTATTGTTTTTTTCTTATCTATAAAAGATAATTGTTTTTTTCTTATCTATAAAAGATAATTGTTTTTTTCTTATCTATAAAAGATAATTGTTTTTTTCTTATCTATAAAAGATAATTGTTTTTTTCTTATCTATAAAAGATAATTGTTTTTTTCTTATCTACAAAAGATAATTGTTTTTTTCTTATCTATAAAAGATAATTGTTTTTTTTCTTATCTATAAAAGATAATTGTTTTCTTCTTATCTATAAAAGATAATTGTTTTTTTCTTATCTATAAGAGATAATTGTTTTTTTCTTATCTATAAAAGATAATTGTTTTTTTCTTATCTATAAAAGATAATTGTTTTTTTCTTATCTATAAAAGATAATTGTTTTTTTCTTATCTATAAAAGATAATTGTTTTTTTCTTATCTATAAAAGATAATTGTTTTTTTCTTATCTATAAAAGATAATTGTTTTTTTCTTATCTATAAAAGATAATTGTTTTTTTCTTATCTATAAAAGATAATTGTTTTTTTCTTATCTATAAAAGATAATTGTTTTTTTCTTATCTATAAAAGATAATTGTTTTTTTCTTATCTATAAAAGATAATTGTTTTTTTCTTATCTATAAAAGATAATTGTTTTTTTCTTATCTATAAAAGATAATTGTTTTTTTCTTATCTATAAAAGATAATTGTTTTTTTTCTTATCTATAAAAGATAATTGTTTTTTTCTTATCTATAAAAGATAATTGTTTTTTTCTTATCTATAAAAGATAATTGTTTTTTTCTTATCTATAAAAGATAATTGTTTTTTTCTTATCTATAAAAGATAATTGTTTTTTTCTTATCTATAAAAGATAATTGTTTTTTTCTTATCTATAAAAGATAATTGTTTTTTTCTTATCTATAAAAGATAATTGTTTTTTTTCTTATCTATAAAAGATAATTGTTTTTTTCTTATCTATAAAAGATAATTGTTTTTTTCTTATCTATAAAAGATAATTGTTTTTTTCTTATCTATAAAAGATAATTGTTTTTTTCTTATCTATAAAAGATAATTGTTTTTTTCTTATCTATAAAAGATAATTGTTTTTTTCTTATCTATAAAAGATAATTGTTTTTTTCTTATCTATAAAAGATAATTGTTTTTTTCTTATCTATAAAAGATAATTGTTTTTTTCTTATCTATAAAAGATAATTGTTTTTTTCTTATCTATAAAAGATAATTGTTTTTTTCTTATCTATAAAAGATAATTGTTTTTTTCTTATCTATAAAAGATAATTGTTTTTTTCTTATCTATAAAAGATAATGGTTTTTTTCTTATCTATAAAAGATAATTGTTTTTTTCTTATCTATAAAAGATAATTGTTTTTTTCTTATCTATAAAAGATAATTGTTTTTTTCTTATCTATAAAAGATAATTGTTTTTTTCTTATCTATAAAAGATAATTGTTTTTTTCTTATCTATAAAAGATAACTGTTTTTTTCTTATCTATAAAAGATAATTGTTTTTTTCTTATCTATAAAAGATAATTGTTTTTTTTCTTATCTATAAAAGATAATTGTTTTTTTCTTATCTATAAAAGATAATTGTTTTTTTCTTATCTATAAAAGATAATTGTTTTTTTCTTATCTATAAAAGATAATTGTTTTTTTCTTATCTATAAAAGATAATTGTTTTTTTTCTTATCTATAAAAGATAATTGTTTTTTTTCTTATCTATAAAAGATAATTGTTTTTTTCTTATCTATAAAAGATAATTGTTTTTTTCTTATCTATAAAAGATAATTGTTTTTTTCTTATCTATAAAAGATAATTGTTTGTTTCTTATCTATAAAAGATAATTGTTTTTGTCTTATCTATAAAAGAAAATTGTTTTTTTCTTATCTATAAAAGATAATTGTTTTTTTCTTATCTATAAAAGATAATTGTTTTTTTCTTATCTATAAAAGATAATTGTTTTTTTCTTATCTATAAAAGATAATTGTTTTGTTTCTTATCTATAAAAGAAAATTGTTTTTTTCTTATCTATAAAAGATAATTGTTTTTTTCTTATCTATAAAAGATAATTGTTTTTTTCTTATCTATAAAAGATTTTTTTTTTTCTTATCTATAAAAGATAATTGTTTTTTTCTTATCTATAAAAGAAAATTGTTTTTTTCTTATCTATAAAAGAAAATTGTTTTTTTCTTATCTATAAAAGATAATTGTTTTTTTCTTATCTATAAAAGATAATTGTTTTTTTCTTATCTATAAAAGATAATTGTTTTTTTCTTATCTATAAAAGATAATTGTTTTTTTCTTATCTATAAAAGATAATTGTTTTGTTTCTTATCTATAAAAGATTTTTTTTTTCTTATCTATAAAAGAAAATTGTTTTTTTCTTATCTATAAAAGATAATTGTTTTTTTCTTATCTATAAAAGATAATTGTTTTTTCTTATCTATAAAAGATATTTTTTTTTCTTATCTATAAAAGATAATTGTTTTTTTCTTATCTATAAAAGATAATTGTTTTTTTCTTATCTATAAAAGATAATTGTTTTTTTCTTATCTATAAAAGATAATTGTTTTTTCCTTATCTATAAAAGATAATTGTTTTTTTCTTATCTATAAAAGATAATTGTTTTTTCTTATCTATAAAGATAATTGTTTTTTTCTTATCTATAAAAGATAATTGTTTTTTTCTTATCTATAAAAGATAATTGTTTTTTTCTTATCTATAAAAGATAATTGTTTTTTTCTTATCTATAAAAGATAATTGTTTTTTTCTTATCTATAAAAGATAATTGTTTTTCTTATCTATAAAAGATAATTGTTTTTTTCTTATCTATAAAAGATAATTGTTTTTTTCTTATCTATAAAAGATAATTGTTTTTTTCTTATCTATAAAAGATAATTGTTTTTTTTCTTATCTATAAAAGATAATTGTTTTTTTCTTATCTATAAAAGATAATTGTTTTTTTTCTTATCTATAAAATATAATTGTTTTTTTCTTATCTATAAAAGATAATTGTTTTTTTCTTATCTATAAAAGATAATTGTTTTTTTCTTATCTATAAAAGATAATTGTTTTTTTTCTTATCTATAAAATATAATTGTTTTTTTCTTATCTATAAAAGATAATTGTTTTTTTCTTATCTATAAAAGATAATTGTTTTTTTCTTATCTATAAAAGAAAATTGTTTTTTTCTTATCTATAAAAGATAATTGTTTTTTTCTTATCTATAAAAGATAATTGTTTTTTTCTTATCTATAAAAGATAATTGTTTTTTTCTTATCTATAAAAGATAATTGTTTTTTTCTTATCTATAAAAGATAATTGTTTTTTTCTTATCTATAAAAGATAATTGTTTTTTTCTTATCTATAAAAGATAATTGTTTTTTTTCTTATCTATAAAAGATAATTGTTTTTTTCTTATCTATAAAAGATAATTGTTTTTTTCTTATCTATAAAATAAAAGCTATTTTGAAGATCGGATGTTTTCAATTTTCGATACTTATCTGAAATTATACTGAAATTTGAAAAATATAGCCTTAGCCGTTTCATAACCTATATGGAATGGAACTCATACATACACACACAAACTGACATATCACTTATCAAGACCCGGAGGCGACTCGGAAATAAGAGTTAATAATTGTACGAAAATCGATGGGAAAATATCATAGTAATCGTTAGTTATTAAAATTTAGTAAATCGGATTACTTAACGAGACGGCTTATCAATACCGTCACGATGTACTAGAAGACGACCATATTGTAGTTAGTTGGAACGCACGATAACTGAACACAGTTCCACAGGCGTACAGTTCTAAGAAAGAAGCTTTATTTATGGAATCTACGTTAAGGTTTTGTGCGATTATTTTGATAGTGGTTTCAGCTACACACGTGTTTTTCGTGAAAGTCAGGCAAGGGGGACCATAGATTCGAACTCAGACAAGCACATGCTCTGGGTATTGTTCATATCAACCAGTACTTGCTATAAATATGTCACTCATTGAGTGTAATAAATGTATCTTTCATTGAGTGTTGTAGATATTTCAACCATTGAGTGTTGTGAATATATCAACCATTGAGTATTTGAGATCCGTCTATCGTCGAATGTTTTGACTATATCAGTCATTACGTTTTGCGAATATATTGTTCATTATGTGTTATAAATACAACAACTACGAAGTGTTGTGAACATAACAACCAGTGTTGTGAACATATCAACCATTTAGTCTTGTGAATATATCACTACACAAGAATCGAAACACGGAATTTACATGCTCTTCCAGGAACCTCTTGACATTGTCAGCTGTGTGAATGGGAGCATTATCCTGCATGAAGATGTGATTATCATCCAAATTCCAACCAAAGTTGGGTAGAAAATGCTCAGTCAACATATTAATATACTTGGCCGAATTAAATCGATCTTGCAAGCGAACTATAGGCCCTGGACCATTGGTACTAATAATGCCCCACACCAAAACTAAACCTCCACCACCTTGCAGCGTTGAAACTGAGCACCTAGGATTAAATTCTTCGTCTTTCCTCCGACGGATGTACCGCGTATATATACCGTTTAGTATTGTGAATACATCAAAATTGAACGCCGAGAATATATATTCTCTTAAGTGTTGGACAAATATTAAATATTAAGTGCCAAGAATATATCAGCTGTTGAGTGTTGTTAATTTATAAACTACTGGGTATCTTAAATATATATTTAATCGAGTGATGTAGTACATGGACCGTGCAATGCTGTGTGTATATATAAACTATATGCAAATTATCTTCACATGAGATTAATATCCTATATACAGAAGAAGTATATAAACCAGTAGTCGTCTCTACTAGTGTATATTTTGATTAATTTGAAATAGAGTGTTTTGATTTTTATCATTTCTGCGAGAAAACAGACAACAAACCCTAAGCTATGAGGATGCATACCAGAAAGAGATGAAGACACGTGGCATTAAACCACAATGTTTAAAATCAGTTAAGCTGCCATTTTAATTAAACGAATCAATTCATTTATCGATTATGTGTAAACGGAAATGCACACGAACATTATGCCACGCTTTATTATAGCAGCTTTTGAACTGTTGAAAGACCGGGCCAAACGCTGAGATAAAGCGATAAAAATGCTCTTTTGTTCATATACAAAACGATGCGGCTGCCACTTGCAGGTGTTAGCTGTTGAATCGACTTATACAATTACTTCTAAATATTTAAACACTTAAAACAGGGATAACGCAATTAAACACCTTGAACAGAACATAAAATCATTCTGCTTAATAAGATTTCAGCAATTCTCGCAAAGATATTACTTCAGAATACACACTATTAATTAATGGAAGCATTACATGAAGTTTGCAAGCTAATTCTTTTCTGTTAATACTAAATATAATGTTTTGGTCGATTAAGAGTTATCTTGAAATATTAATTCTTCAGGCGTTTCATTACTGCTTAGAGGCAGAAATTGTTGGGAGAGATTTGTTAGATTATAATATATTAAACTAGCGGGGGTACCCGGCGTTGCCCGAGTGTTTGTTTCCGGGACGGGGGGGGGGAGTTTTAAAAAATGTTATGGTAGGTAAGTAGGAAGGATCAAACCCGGAGTCATGAGTAAAAGTAGGAAAATAAAGTGTGAAAAAAAACAAAAAAACATCTGCAACGTTAACAGTTCGGCCACCAAGAAAAGTCCATTCCAGTTGTTTAGGGAAAAAAAAAACGACTACGGTAGGTCGGCGCGAACGTGAAAATATAATGTGAATTGTCCAGCATGCTAACCACTACGCCACAGAGCACTGCAGCTTAGTTTAGTGATTTTAAATAACTTCACATGAAAGAACTACGAAGCCAAACCGGTGTTCTCTTCTCAACTGTTCCTTGTGAACGATCCCCAAACGGTGTTAAGTGGTGGCAGGGGGAGGAGGAATTTATTAGAGAGAAAATATTTTACCACTTCCATTGATCTTAACCGATTTTGGCCGTGACTTCTCAGCAGAAAAAGTATAGAAATCTAAGATCATCGAGGAATTTGAGAAATAATAAGCCTATAACACACCTCAGATATTGTTCTGCCGTTTGTGCATATTATATTTGCATGAAATATCTTGATTTTTAATCCTATTAATGTCAAAATGAGTTCATTTTATTTATATATATATATATATATATATATATATAGAAGAGAAGAAGAAGATAGAAGAAGAAGATAGATAGAATAGAAGAAAGAAGATAGAAGAGAAGATAAAAAGCGCTTGAGTAAATTAGTTATATATTTCGCATCAAATTTACACTTCTCGTGATATTTAAAGATCAAGGAAGTTGCTATTATCCATCATCTTAAGAAATGAAGGATATTAATTTTATGACAATTTGGAAAATCAAGTGTATTGAAGAAATAACTATATGTTGATATTCGCTGAATTACGTCGAAACGTCTCATTCAATGAAATGCTGAAATGCCGTAGTATTACTTATTGTATAATATTGTAAACATAAAAGTCCAAATAAATATTTATATCAATATTTATAACACGATTCCAAGCAGATAAGAAAAGCTCAATGTGTGAGATAGAGCAAGTTATGTAAAGTTACAACAAAATTTATTGTTTAGGAAATGAATACAAACATTTATTACAGTTTTTACCCATGGGTTTTCAATAAATTGCTGATCTCATCGGAAGAAATGTTATTAGCAAAATAGATACAAGTAATTATAAATTTTGCCTATTAGCAGATTAATTGAAAATTAAATTTGAAATGATGATATGAAAAGGTAGTTCTGGGTTGAAAAAAATATGATACAGGAACAGCTGTAAAATCCAATAAACACTGGCATATTTCAGAATGAATTGCGGGGTTTTTAAGAATATTCCAAAGCTTTAGATTAAATCTAAGCCATGAATATATCGCATCCATTATTCCCAACGTGGTAAAATCCTTTGACAGTCTTTTAGATAATTTGATGTTAGTGCAAGAAACATATTGGGGTGAATTAACTGAACAGCAATTTGTATATACTTTTTGCCGATAAATTCATACTGTCATTAATTTATATAAGATTAAAATATCTTTTTTTATTATATTAAAGTTTTTGAAGATATCTAAACTATAATATAATGTTGAATAAACTAAGGAAGAAGAAAGTGTAATATAATGTTGAAACTAAGGAGGAAGAAATATTCAAATGCTCTCATATACAAACTAAATCTAAATTTCTCTAAGCCTTATCTAAGATCATAACCCAAGATTACCGTATCTGATCGAAGTGAAGGTTTTAAAGGGAGGAGGTGAAGAAATATGGGGAGGAGAACGAACGAACGAACGAACGAACGAACGAGGAAGGTTAAAAGTTCTCTTATACAGCATTTAGAAGCTGGCACGGTAGATTGGCACATGATGTGATGAAATAAGTATATAAGCTGACGAATAACGGTCGTCGTACATATAGTCGTATAGATTGAAGTTTAGAAAAGCTGGATGGTGGGCCTGCCTATACACGACTAACGTAGTACTGACACTACAAGTTTTAGACTTTGTAAGCAGATATGTGTATTGTTTTTATTAGATATGTTCACATGTTAATGATTTGAAATTATAAAGCGTATAGTTTGTTTTACCTATGCTCGTTTTATAATTTTGGTGTCACACATTTAACTAACCAACGATTATAATAAAATAGAATTACTACTTTTAATTATCGTATTTTAAATTGAATTTTATGGTTTAAAATAAGATTGAATGCGGTTTAACAAGCATATGTTTATAGATTAGTCATATTTTATGATAATTCAAGATTGGTAAGGAAAGCAGTTAGGTTTAGTTTGATTATTTCTACTTATCTAGTTTTAAATGTTATAAAAATGAGGTTTTATAAGCATTCAGGATGATTAATTGGTTCATTGTCAATCGAAGGAAATGTTCCTGCAGACAACTATTACAATAATAATGATAATAATAAAAATTAAATCATAATAATAAAAATGAAATCTTTTATAATGTTGATGCTTATACATTAGAATAAATATGATTAAAAAGGATGTTATATTAGATCCAATTCATAGGATAAAGAATTTACTATGACGGAAATTTATAAGTTACTAGCTGTACCTGGCACGCGTTGCTGTGGCTCGATTTGGTGTAATGGAAGAATCTCCATCACCGCGGTTGTAGCACCCCGAAATCTACCAAGAAAATATGTTGTTATATACGAACGTGAGAAGGCCGTTTCACCCCCCCCCCCAAAAAAAAAAAACGAAGAAGAAAAATGAAGAAGGAGAATGGGAAAAAATGGGTTCCTAGTGCCGCCTCTAAGGAACATCTTAAAAAGAGGAGGTGAAATAAACGATGAAAATAGAGAGAAAGACATCGGAGAAAGCGAAATGTAACGGAAATGATTTATAATATGTTTAAATCAGGCTGTGTTACAGAGGAAGAAACGATGTTAAACTTGCCGAAGGAAGAGAAAAGCCGAAAAGAGAGAAGAAATAAATTAAAAAATGGAAAGATCGTGTAAACGGAAACAAAGAAAAGAAAAAAGTAAGCAAATAAAAAAGAACGATATTAAACTTTCCGGAAAAGATGAAAAACAGAAAGAGAGAAGAAATAAATTCGAATAATGAAAAGATGGGGAAAATGAAAAACAGAGAAAAGTTACATAAAAAAAACACAAAAAATAAACAAACTAAAAAAATCAAAAGAAACGATGTTTAAATTGCCGAAGGACACGAAATGAAACGGAATTGAAGTATTATAATTTTTATTTTAATGAAAGAAAATGTAAAGTTTTTTGGTTTGTTTTTGTTTTTATTTTTAACCAACGTAAAAGTAAGCGTGGTGCATTTCACATAAATTGCAGTCCAGTTTTTATAAAAACCTTAACCGGTGTTCGTTCGTAAGTGTCTCCTGTGAACGCTCACAGACGTTGTAAATGGGTGGCGGTGGAAGTATGAATTTATTAGTGATTGAAAACTTTACTACTTCCATTGATCGTAACCGGTTTTGGCAGTGGACTCTCGCCAGATAAAATATAGGAAGCTCCGATCAGCGAGGTAGTGGATAGGTAATATGCCTATAACACACCTCAGATATCGTGATGCAGTTTGTGCATAGTAAATCTGCATAAAATGTCTAGATATTCAAGCCTATTAAGGTCAAACTCGTAGGGGAGAAATGAGTTAATTTTATTTATATAGTATAGAGAAGAGATTATATACAATATTAATTAGTGTGTTAATGATGAAGTTCTACAATGAGTTATGAGGTCATTCCATAAGTTTTGTCCAAACTTATAAATAAAGAAAAGAAGTGACCAAATGTTACAATTTATTATTTATTAAAGATTTAATCATCAATACGCTTCCTCTGATTATTTATGACTTCCTTCCGTCTATTCACAAACTCATTAAGTCAATCACTGTAAAATCATTTTGGCTTTGATCCGAAGAAATCACAAATGTCAGTTTCAACATATTTCACCATTACAAAAGCCGCTACTGTCAAATTACTTTGTAAGCTACTAAACAAATGTTAGTCAGATGGAGCAAGCTCAGCAACATAGGATGGATGAGGAAATTATTCCCAACCAAGTTCATCGATTTTTTGTGAGGTGATTCTTGCTGTGTGAGGTTGTGCATGGTCCTGATGAAACATCACCCCTTTTCGATTCACCAGAGCAGATCTTTTATACCTCAAACAAAGCTTGGTTCAAATGTTCTCATTGCTGACAGTAAATATGAGCATTAATTGTTGCATTCGGTGGTAACAATTCAAAGTGGGTTATTCCTTGGAAACACACAATACTGAAACAAGAATCTTATTCCCATGAAGTTCTTTTTCCGGCTAAGGGATTTTCTGTTTACCAAGCCATCGTCTACGACGCTTACCATTTTGATAAAATCACATTTTTCGTCGCCACTCACAATTCGATCCAAAAAAGGTTTAACATGGTGGCGAGAATGGAAAGAAGAGCAGATGTCGACTCGGGATTTGAGATTGTTTTCAGACATTTCATGAGGTACCCAGTTTACAAGTTTGGGAACTTTCTCGGTTTGTTGAAAATGACGATGGAAATTTGTATGGTTTGAATTTAGTTTTATTGCCAATTCTTCAACTGATAAAGCAGGAATTTCTACAAGAGCTTCTTCAAGAAACTTATCATCAAACTAAACTGGACGTCCGGTTCAGTCTTCATCTTCAAAGAGTGAAATTCTGAATTTCGCAAACCATCTTCTGCAAGTTCACACATTCTTTTCTATAAACTGAGTAGATATTTCTAGCCGCTTCGACTGCAGAGTTTCCGTTCTTGAATTCATGAAGCATTATGTGCCTACAAAGATTCTTAGGAACATCCATGTTAGTAGGATCATAATTATACTGTAATTCTACCTTATGTAATTCAGAATTTCTCTCTCTCTTTCTCTCTTTTCCACTCTCCCTCTCTCTATATATATATATACATATATATATATATATATATATATATATATATATATTGTACATATGAGAACCTGTATAAATGGTAACAGTAATATAAGTAAGTAGCAAAAGGGAAAGATTGTTGGTTGAAGTGTTTTGTTGTCGTTAGTTTTTTCCACAGTTCCATGCATCATATTCCGTGATTTTCAGTCATGTATGCATATATATATATATATATATATATATATATATATATATGTGCACATATATGTAATATATATATATATTTATACATTTTTTTTAAAATATAATTATCCATTGACACGTGTTTCGTCGTGTACGACTCGTCAGATTGGCTGAATCTAGGCAGATTTCGAAATAGATAATTATATATTCAAAACAATATATATGCCGCACCCCATATGGGGATACCAAATTGGTTAAAGGGAAAATTATTCCCAACTCGTATTTAGGTAACAATGCTCTTTCGTAAATAATTGAATTCATTCAAAACGTATCGCAAAAACAAAAACAAATATCTATACCTATCTATCTATCTATCTATATACATATATATATATATATATATATATATATATATATATATATATATATATATATATATATACAGGCGGTAAAAAGAAAGTCCGCACTTTTAATTTTTTCAAAAACTGTAAATTTAAGCTAAATTTAATGTTACTTTAAACAAACTATATTTCATTTTATTGGCCTTTTATTATTCTATAATTTTACCTGTTCATATTTGAATTTTACTTGAAATATTCTAGTGTTCGCGTCAATTTAAAACAAAAGCTCCAAATTGAGGAGTCAAAAAGAAAGTCCGCACAATGGAAAATTGTTATTTAAATGTAACTTTAGGACATTAACGCAACACAAATACAACAGGAACACAATGAACTAGTTTATATTTAGTAGCATAGCCCTTCTGCAATTTGACAGCCTGCAAGCTTTTAGGAATTCTTTGAATTAGGCTGCAGCGATACTTCATGGAAAGGGTATCTCACTTTTCTTTAATTTTTGTCCAAAGTTCTTCCAAATTTGAAATTTTATAATTGCGTAGCTGTTGTTTGATGTAATGCCATACGTGTTCGATAGGATTGAGGTCTGGAGATGTGAAGAGCAATCCAAACACGGAATATCATACTCTTCCAGGAACTTTTTGACGCTGCCAGCTTTGTGAATGGGAGTATTATCCTGCATGACGTTTGTATTATCATGCAAATTCCTTCCAGGGTAGAAAATACTCAGTCAACATATTAATGTACTTGATCGAATTAATTAGACCTTGCAAGCGAACTATATGTCCTGGACCATTGGTACTAATAATGCCCCACACCAAAACTGGACCTCCACCACGTTGCAGCATTGAAACTGAGCACCTAGAATTAAATTCTTCGTCTTTCTTCCGACGAAGTACTGCCTACCATCACTGCCTAGCCTATTGAACTTGCTTTCGTCGCTAAAAAGCACTTTTGAATAATATGAAGAGTCATGATCTTCATTGCATCTGCCGAAGTCCAGACGGCGCTTTCTGATCTTTACAGAAATCATTGGTTTGCGTCTTGCAACATATCCTCGCAAATTAAATTCCTTTAATCTGTTCTTGACAGTAGAAAGAGAGCACTTTTAACAAGAGTACACTGTTGTTGGATTTGGGGAGACGTTTCAAATCTGTTTCTTAGGCTGCGGATCTTTATAGCATTGTCTTCCCTGTTAGAAGTAAGTCTAGTACGACAAAATTTAGGGGAACCCCAAACCCTGTCGGTGTTTTAGTGTTTTGGCCAGTCTTTCATACCGTTTTTCATCACATTTCAATCTGCGGCCGATTACTCGATTAAATAAACCAGAAAAGTGAGGATTGATGAGCTCCTGACGATCACTAAGAGAAAGTTGTGGCATATGGACTAAATGTTACGTTGTATAACGTGAAACAACAACAATTACGATTAGAGGTGCTTTGTTGTCTGTTGATGGATATTTTAAGCTGATTGGGGGGGGGCGATAATTTAAGCTGGTTTTACGCGAATTTGTTGCTACGAACATTCTTTTTGCCTCCTCAATTTGAAGTTATTTTTTTAAAGTTGACGTGAACACTAGAATATTTCAATTAAAAATCAAATATGAATAGTTAAAATTATAAAGGAATAAAAGGCGAATCAAATGAGGTATAGGTTGTGTGAACAGTTACATTAAATTTAGCTTAAATTTGAAATCTTTGAAAAAATTACAAGCGCGGACTTTCTTTTTGCCGGCATTGTATATATATATATCTATATATATATATGTGTGTGTGTGTGTTTGTGTGTGTAAATAATGAAGTTCCACCATAACCAACATCAAATCCCGGCAAGTTTCCTTGTCACTTCTGTGAACAAGTTTGCAAGAGTTAGCTGGTTTAGCTAGCCATCTACATGTGCATACACGCTCTACATCAATCTGATGAAATGGTAAGCTTCTGTCAAGAAGTACCAATCATATATATATATATATATATATATATATATATATATACTCATATCAATTCGGTTTTCTTTTGTGTGTATCGATATTCATATTAAACCCCCTCTTTTCTATTTATTTAAAAAGAAAATTTTCTTATATCTTGGTTGTGGAATTGCATTCACTAGCAAACGAACTAGTTAATTTGCATATTTTTTTAATCATTAACTTTAATTAATTCCCTATTAGTTGCTTCGGTTTTTTAATGGGATAATCATCTTTAGTTAACTATTACCTGTAATTGTATTCATGCAGATATTCTACATGATTTATACTTGCATAATATTTGCGAAAAAAGTTTATAGTAAACACAAAATTGTTTCCATATATATTTATGTATAGGTATATATTTTTGTTAAACAAATCTATCTATCTATCTATCTATAAAAGTGAACCTGCATGTGTGTCTGTTTGTCTGTCTGTGTGTCTGTGTACATTTCCCTACGCAATAACTCTGTCAATTTTTAGTCTAAAGACTCGAAATTTGATATACAGGGTACTGAGATTTGGAAAAATATATCTGATCGGTTTTCGGCCAGGAGTTTGGCGGATAAGGGGTCAAAGTTCAACGATTTGACTTTTGCGAACTCTACCAAACTCCTCCGAGAATTTTGGGTCTAAACACTTGAAATTTTAGATATAGGTTCCTTGGACATGGATCTAACTGCATAACTTGATTTGAGCCCCAAACAATAAATGTAAAGGGGTCATAATAGGCGTCAAAGTTTTAAAAAATTTACCTCTGTGGTCTCTTCCAAATTACTCAGACAATTTCTGATCTAAATATTTGAAAATTTACATAAAGGGTATTCAGAGATAGAGCAAGTTTTTCCATCAGTGTGGGTCGAAAATATTTAGTTACCAATATATAAATGTATGTATGTATGTCTGTTTGCATGTCTGCCTTAAACTTTCAATAGAGGCGACGGATTTTACGCATATCAGTATCGTTTCAAAGTTCGATCTTTCATACAACAAATATCGAAAATTTGGCATAAATCTACATAATAACATTATCTATGAATCTATCTACTAGCAACTTACGATCCTCCAACTTTTCACTGCGAACAACATGGATAGATTAGTCCAAAAATAATTTGTTTGCGTTTTATCATTCTTAGGACTTAATCTATGACATGCACCCTAAACAATATATCGTTCAGATTTTTTAAAACGATAATAGGAAATATTACAAGAAACCATATATTTTATTAAAGTACATTAGTGACCTCACTTAAAGGGTATGTGTAAACGCATAGGAGCATTTTTTTTCACACTAAAATACCTAGCTATTTTTGTAACGTGTTTGGATGAAAATGTTTGTTTTTTTTATTGATGCCCAAAGCAAGACGACTGTTAATATTGCAACTGCTGACGATTAATATTGATTTGCACAATTACTTCAACATGTTATAACATTTATAGACATTAAATGCGATTAAACAGCAAACGGAAAACATAAAACCATTCATAATTCTATAAAACAAATCACTTTAGAATTAACACTTATTATAAATATTTAAGCGAAATGAAGCGATGCTTGTAAGTAACTTGTAAGTTTTTACTAATAAAATATCAATTTTCAAATAATCAAATCTATTTATATTTCTCTTTCTGTAAAATTATGTGATTATTAGTTATTCTTTCAATATATAAATAGAATGTGTCGCTTTAATTTTCATTTAAAGCTGTTACAAGTGAATTATTTCAAAACTGTTAATGTTTTGTTTCAGTTTTCTCTAAAATATTTCAATAAATATAATGTCAGTATTTGTTTAAATGAACGTATTTAAAGTTGTCATAGTTATAGTCGACAGGCTAACATATTTAGATTTTGGATCAATCCATGTAAAAGTCGGTTAATTCTATTTTTTACGCTACTGGAATTAGACTAATCACGAATCAACACATTTGCACATGAAACGATCTTATTCTTGTGTCTGTGAAAGGAGATAATGTAGTAAGTAAAGCGATTTTTCGTCTCTGCAAAATCTGGTAATATTTATTTTTTATGATGTTTTCTTGGTTCTGCGTTTGAATGTTAATTAATTAGCATAAAATGAAGCGGTATTTGGAAGAAATACATCAGTTTTCGTTTTACGAATATTAACAACTACCAGGAGCACGTGAAAATTCCACGGTGCTCACAACATTAATTATTATATTTCACTATGTATACTATTGCGTATTTTAAATATTAAAATCTAATATAATATAATATATATATATATATATTATTCGACTGTAAAATTGATTGCTATTCGTTTTTCAAATATGTGTTGAATAATATATACAAATGAGACTATATTTAGAGTTTACGAAAACTTAAAACACTATGATTTTTCTTACAATAATTTATATTTAACCTTGATGCAATGGTCACTCATTTCCTTTATATAAATTATAAAATTATTTTTAGGAAAGTAAATTGTATTTGACTTTAAGACTTTTTAATCATATCTCAAATTTCAAACTATATCTTAAACATGCTCATTTATTTGAAATATGCTAGATTTAATTCATTATAAAATACTAAATATCCTCTACATTTTTTAGTGAACAAGGATAAATAATCCAAACACTCTTTTAGTAAATGAGACAATATGAGTTCAATTTCAAAAGTATACGGTTGTAATGGACAAAGAAACTATTTGATTTCGGTATAACCTATTTTAAAATGGGTCAAGTCAGAATCATTTCACTTTGCCAGCATAAGATATATCAACAAGCACTTTCTTTACTGAACAAAAATATCATGTTTATGAGCGAGGTTAACGTAACTATAGACATAAAATACAACATATTATGACAAAAAAGCAATATTTGTCACTTATTTAAAGTTGAAGCAACATTGCTGCAGAAATTTCTTTTTTATTCGCGTTCACCCCTAACAAGGGATATCGTTACTTCGACGTACTATCTGGAACTTTGCCTAGCAAAAGTTTACCAAGATGATTGTTTGCGTTAAATTTGAACTCCTGCATATCAGTATCGCCAGGAAGGAAATTCTAAAGTTTAGCAGGTCGAGAGGAGAAATTATTAGAGTAGAAAGCTTTCTGTTATTTAGGGATTTCAACCGTGAAAGGGGTGAGATTTTTTTCTAAGCGGGTTTGTCGGGGATATGTACGTTAAGAGGGGCATACGTGCAATACGTTCATCGAAGCACATTCTATTAAAATACTGGTAAAACGGGCACATAGATGCAACATGGCGATGGGGCAGGGGGTTAGCTTATTTGACAAAGTGAGACCGATTCGATTGAAGACTTTTTCTGGGGCCTATCCAAGAAGTAGATTATAGTGGTAGATACACAAACCCAGATGTGATAACAATACTCCATGCATGGACAAATGGTAGCTTTGTAAAAGTTCAGGATACTCTCAGATGTGATTACTCTTGTAGAGGGATTTCACCTTCTCTGTGGAAGTCTTCACAATATTCGCAATGTATTTGTTCCAGTTTATTTTGCCTGTGAATAGTAAGCCGAGGAGGTTAGACTTTTCACAAGAAAATAAGCCACAATAATACGTGGGAAAAGACACGTTTTTGTCTATATCTTAAATAATAAAAGAAGAGCATTCTACACGGTCATTGTTCTGCCTACTTAAGCCTCGCCGATCAATGGACATAATCTATAACATTTCGAGGAGACTGTGACTGAGTGGTTAACAATGCAGATTGACAACCTGTTTCAAATTCAGTTTGTTTCACAAGAGCACATTTAGTTAACATGTTTGTAAACTTTCACATAATCCCTGATGCAAGTACTTCATGAAATACACTAGAAAACAAATGCTAACAATAGAATCATTGGATTCATAAGAAATTAATCAATATTTTTTTACATATGACAGTCAATAACTGATACGTTTATTCAGCTCTCTTTAACGCATAATGGAAAGATTTAATAGAGTACATTTGATAAATATGATCATTTGAAGTCTGGTGACTGAAATGAATAAGTTTTACCCTCGTAAAAGTCTTAAATTAACTGCATAAGTACAATTCTCCACAGTTAAATACGTCACCATTTGGTGATACGTTGAGATGGAGCGATAAGTTAATGTTCATCTAGTGATATGGACACGATGTGGCTGCTAAGCCGTAGCTGATAATTTTCAGATTGACTTCTCAATTACTTCTAAATATTTTATCACGTAAAGACAGAAATACAATTAATAGTAAACGGAAAACATACAATCATTCTGTCTAAAAATAAAAGCTGTCATCACTATATAACAGCTATCAGATTTGGATGTCTTTCTTGAGAATAACTTTTTAAGTATTTCATGATAATACATTTTTAAGTCTTTTCTTGGCAATTCTTAAAAGAATTTTAATGACAACACTTTTAAGTATTTCTTAACAATGTTAATTAAAATGCTGTTTACAATTATTTACAAAATAATAATAGCAAAGAGTACTTTCATTGTATTATTTATTAAATCAATTCATGGCATTTTATCATCGTGTACCCATAATGGGTTAAAAGAATCAATATTTAAGGGTGATCTCGCATCAACTCATTCATTCTTATTGGAGCGAATATTTGCCGAATGACTCGATTTAAGATCAATTGGATAAGGTACCAAATGAAAACGAACAGGATTCAGTGTACAAATAATAAAAACAAGAGCGGCAATGAATATATTACTTCCTAAAATATTCTAGTTTGCATAACGAAGCATAGATCAACTGAAGCACATAAGAATCATTATGACTGCTCAACATTGAAATTTGGTATATCTGTAAAGATTGATTGGATTTTTGGCTGAGAGTTTATCTAATGCATAGACATTGCATTTTATCAAATGTATTACGTATTGCATTTAAGGTTTTCCGAACAGTTTAACGTCTGCTTCTTTCATGTTATACTTTCGAACTCTTCAGTTTTCAAAGTAAATTATTTGGGGATTTTAACAACAGAAGCCAAGGTAATAAAATATTGACGGCAATATCGATGACCGCAGTTAACAATTTTCTTTGTACCTAGAAGTAAACACAAATGCAATGAACCAATTGTTTATATTAGAACTTCCCGCCTGTGGAACTCTGTTCGTTTTCAAGTCCAGTTTAAATAAGATCTTGTTTGGTTATCTTGTAAAATAGTCAAATTACACATAATTTTAACCATTACTGATCATTACGATATTGTCTCACTGACTATTTGACAATCATTAACAGTTATCCTTAAGCGACTTTCGGGCCTTTATAAGAGATGACCCTCATTGTAAAAATGTATATATCAATATTACATAAAATGATCAAAAGCAATGATGAAAAGCCACATTTGATTGGCTGTCGATATTATTTTTCATCTCACTGTTTTATATTTTTCATATTTACCATTGCTTAGTTATAACCAAATATATTATCCACTATACCACTGATCCTTGGATAATAACGAGAATAGTAATTTTGTTTGTAAATATTTTGATATTTTCTTTCTGTGATCAATTTAAATTATTTGCTATATTGTGTTGTTTAAATATAAAAATAACGTATGATTAACAAGTAGAACAAACGTTTGTAAACGATCATCAAGAGGTAAATTCAAAATCAAAATAAATAAAGAAAAGGAGCAATGTATTTGGGGGGGATGGACAATCAAACACGAGTTTATCATATCGTTAGTTTATCGATGTCTTCGATCGACGAAAAAACTGACATGTTTGTGAACAACGTGATGGCGAATCGATAAGAGAAATTTGCGACAAAACTGAACTGACCAAGGGTGATAACAACATACGTTTATTTAATACGAGTCTTTTAGGTTTCTGCGTGAGTGTCTTGCTTTTGACAAACAGGAAAGCTTGGTATTTTAAATTACCTTGATGATGTGAATACCACTGACAGGTAGACTTATAAAGACAAAAAATATCGATTTAACAAAACAGGAGATGATCTGACATTGAATGAATATGGCATATTTTTAGTAAAAAAAATAAAACTCCAAAAACTAAGTTTCTATATTAACATGTACGTAAAACGTTGGTGTTTATTTAATACAAAATATTCAAGATTTAAATAAATAATAATTGTCCACTAAATACCGTTTATCTATTTTGTGTCCATTTTTCTTTTACTTACTTTTGGTTTTACAAGATTTAAACTATAGTCGAATGTTTCTATGATAACATGCACGTAAAATAGTAGTGTTTGTTAGATATCAAATATTCAAGATTAAATTTAAAAAAATACAAATTGTTGACTAGGTGTCGATTATTTCGTCGTGTCAAATTGTCTGTTACTTGCTTATGGTGTTTCGGTCTTTTAATTATAAGAAAATATGAAATGTTTGAAAAAAATACTAACTGTGAAAGGCCCACGTGGCTGCGTGTTTTGTAAGCTCCAGTAACCAAATAATTAAAAAGCTAAAATATCAATGCACAGTTGATGTCATGCTCAGCGGTCACGCAAAAATAACGTAAGTACTCGTTGTTCGTATGCAAATATGTGTTCCTAAACTGTATAAAAGCAAGTGGTTTGAAGAAAAGCAATGTTCGTTTGAACAAGCGGGGCAGGCTTACATAGAGCATTGTGCCTTGGTGGGTTATTTGATTGATTCAATACAGAACATATACTAAGAAAAGTAGTCACTGCTGAAGAAAAGTACACAAACAAAAAGCATTGCTGACTAAGTCTCGATTACTAATTTAACATAAGATTTTGCGGTTATTGTTACGTACAGTGTATTCAGATTTAAACCCAATTATAAAATATTCGACCAACTTTCAATTATAACTTAACATTTTATTTTATTTATTTACTTTCTTATCGAGATTACACGGATGTTATACTATTTAAAACTTGTGTAGTGGGTTTTCTGGTCATAATTACTTGTATCCTCATAATTATTTGTTTCTTCTCTCTTTCTTTTATAAGTCATAGAATAACTTGCTTAGTATAATGTCACGGACAGCATTTCTTTACAAAAAATCAAAATTGGTGATTAAATGTTGCATAAAACGTTAATTTTAAATGTGCATGTTTTGTTTAATTTTTACTTATTTCAAGTGTTTCAGATTTCATAGTTGTATATAACTATTTGCAATGCCCGTAATCCCCTTTCCAACCGTAGAATGTGGGGTGTTTTTTATATTTTTCAATTAATAAATTATATAGTAACATAACCTAATGTAATCAGGAATTTTTTTAATTAAATATATATAGCCGGGCAAATCCGAGACACAGGTACAGTTAGTTCAATATAACAGTGACTTTTTTACATTTCACCTCACAGAGATCAATGTTTTAACTAGTATATAATATCTGAATTGGCTGATCGTTTATTTTGAACTCTGGAAATTAAATCTTAAATGTCAGACAGTCGGAAAAAACACAGAGAGTTTCCTGTTGACTTCTATTTCACATTCAATTGGAAATCATGGTATTAATTAAAGATATTTTATTTTTGTAATGGAGAATTTATTTTATTTATTATGTGTCAATGGTGAATTCTATGAATTTAATTTTTGAAGTAAATTTAATTACATTCCGTGTGAGTCTACGCTGCTGTGCACAGGTGGATGTCTGCTGAGTTTGACATTTTAATGCCGACAGCGTTAATCATCCACATTGTAAACGGCCAGAGAAAACGGGTACTAATTTGCTTTGCTATCGACGAAATTTCAGAATTTGAGATTGTTCCATATTCTTTAAATTCCAATCAATAACATTTCAGTTATATGAGGCAATTTTACAGGAGTTTACTGGATTGACTTATTAGCTAGTCAAATCACGTCGAATATTATTAGTAATCAGTCGTTGTTTTATTTCATTCTGTCATGAGTGACGATAAATGCAACCCGAAATAATAAAATGTCTTTATTGTGAAAGTCCACAGTTTTGAGTCAACACCGATATGAAACGGCCAGGATACATCTCCTGCGACTGGAATCAGACCCTGGATGTTGCAGCAAAACTCGGCGTCGGCCCACAAGTCCAAAGAGACTTTTGCTTGGCTTCAGAAGGAGTGCTACGACTTTGTACTCTTCTCTCACTGACCCCTATTACCCCGAGTTGAACTCGCTGGACTGCTTCGCTTGGTCATGCGTCAAAAACATCACCAACATTATCTATCACCACACCAAACTCAGCTTAATCGCCGCCATCCGCCAAGTATTCGTTCCCCTCCCGGCGGCGCTTGTTGAAAAGGCATGTCCTAGTTCTGGACTCATATCGAGGTGGTGATTGAGGTATAAGACGGCTACATTGAATAGAATAGATATCAGCTCTACTACATGATCAAGTCACCGGAATCGATTTTTTCAATATTTTTTACATAAAGCTAAAGTGTTTCTTACGGTGACAACTTTATCATTCCATTCTGTATAATACAAATATATTTTTGAAAGTTTATTTTTTAAATAAAACTCTTTATTCTTATAGTATAAAATGATATCGTAAGATATAAAGCTCTTGTCTTGGGGAGGCTCCATGATTTGACAAACTTCTGGGCTTGACCTTTACTCCTGACCTAAAATGGAACATGTACATCACGTCAGTTGCCAAGGTCGCTGGAAAACTAGTGGGATCCTTCTACCACTTCAGTAGATATCTCACTCCTAATGAAATTCTCTACCTATATAAAAGCAACGTACGGCCAACGATAGAGTACCTTCGCCATATCTGGGCAAGAGCTGCGACAAGCAGCTTATTCTGCCTTGACAGAGTTAAAAATAGACTTCGTAACTTAGTAGGGGATGCCTCTTTCTCTTCCCTGCAACCGCTTTCCCACAGAAGAGACGTTGCGAGCCTGTCTCTGCTTTATCGTTATTTTCATAGCAAATGTTCAGCTGAGCTTCAATTTATGCTCCCCTCGCCAAACTTTCACGAAAAACACTCATCTAGCCAAAGCCACTATCAATAATTTCCCACATTCTTTATCTGTGCCTAAATCTAAATGCAAATTCCAGGAACAAAGCTTCTTTCTTAGAACTGCATGCCTGTGGAACTCTTTTCTGATTGTCTGTTTTCCAGCTGATTACAATCTGATTGTCTTCAAGTTCAACGTAAACAAGTTTTTGATGAACCGTCTCCCTAAGTAATCTAATTTACAAAATTCCCACTACTTACGTTTACTACGCTATAATTACATTGACTAATGTATACCCATTAACCCTTATCCTCGAGTGGCCTCCGGGCCTTGATAAGTGGTGATTCCTGTGTAAAAAAAATTCCATAAATGCATTCTTAGTAAGAATGTTATATTATCATGCTACTATTGAAAAAGAAAAATATGAAGATTCTAACTATAAACAGTTAACTCTGTACACTGTTGTATTCCGTAGAATAAAATTTGTATATATTAAGTACCGGAGAATACGTTTTCCCCGCTGCATTATTTGCAGAGTGACGAGACACACATTTTAATTTACGGATGCTTAACTGTGTATATAATCACCCTTAAAATAGTACAAATATATTTTAAATGTTGTTTTTTAATAAAACATATTTCCAATAGTAAAATGGTATAGGAAAGAAAAGTTAATAATTGTATTCTTAGTAGAAATGTTATATTGCTATATTGGGAAAAATATAGAGATTTGAACGATAAAACGTTCATTTTGTACTTGTAGGTATTCCTTAGATTTAAATTTGTATATTGTAAGGAGGGCTATGACAACAGCATATTCTTTCCATTGTTTTGACTCTCAAGTATATGCCCGACATAGTTAGACACAATTAATCGACGGAGAACCATTTCACTCTGTATAAAAAACATATAACATATCAATGGATATATACCTGAGAATCAAAACAATGGAAAAATATATGCTGTTGTCATAGGCCTAATTATAAGTACCGAAGGAAGCCAATCTAAGCAATAGAGTGAGAATGTTAAAGCAGTGGTGTTAACGGATGTAAAAGACAATACATCTATTTTATCGTATTTTGATTGTGTAAGACGTGAACAAATATACACGCTGATTTCATGTAAGATTCCCGCGAAGCAATAAGCTATAACTTGCGTAAACGATGATGTATATATTTCATTGTAAGTTGTGCTTGTGTGAAAATCTATTTTAATAGAAATGGAATGGCAAGAAAAAATTGGTTGTAGTGCAAATGGTTGGCAGCCATATTGAAATAAAAACATGGTCGACAACCATATTGAAATAAAAACATGGTTGACAACCATATTGAAATAAAAACAGAAGCAATGGAAATACGCACAGAGAAAAACTCTAGAATGCTGCATTTCTGGTCTTCCGTGCTTTTGATAGGTAGATCTCTAAATGAATGAGAGTTGTTCGAAAGTATTTTACGTTAATAATTCGGTATCTAATTTCCTGGTGTGTAAATAATGTAAAGGTTTGTATTATACAGAAAAAAGTAAACTAATCGCACGGGAAGTTAAAATACTGTATGTAAGGCAAAGGTTTTGGTTTGGCTGGGACTGTTTTAACAATTAAACTGCCTATTATTGATATTCGTCGGACTACTGTGCTCATCTTGAGTGTGATTTTCACATTTCGGTCGATGTAACCTCCGATCTTCTTCAAGTGTACCTTTATATACTTCACGAGGGTAGTATGTCCTTGTTCCGTCAGAATGTCAATAATTCCGTCAGCAATTGTATATAACTGCGAATTACTTAGGACTTTTATCCAGCCATGGCTGACGGAAAAAGAGTATGCTACTTATGTGAAGTAAATGAAGGCTTCCGCTCGAAATTCCCTCCGAATTCCCGAGTTCGACAGTAACATTCCCAAGTTCGACAAAATACACATGATGACAGTCGGAGATTACATTGACCGAAACGTTGTGAAAATTACACTCAAGGTGAGAACAGTAGTCTGATGAATCCAAATAATACGAATAACCGATCCTCATCTCAAAAATTCAGAAACGTCAATTAAATTGCAGTTTACACAATTTACAGACGGCTTAACTACTATATATATATATATATATATATATATATATATATATATATATAGGATAAACCGATCAAGTACATAGGAAACAGTTTGATGCAATTGCAATAATGTTTCGAGGTGACATTCTTAATTATTACCAATCTGTAAGAATTGTAAACATCATTTATAAAGCAAAGCACGATTCCTGCCAACCAAATTATGTCGTTTCAACGTGGATGCTACGGAGAAATAGCTAATCTGTCGATTTCTCTGAATTTATTGTCCAACAGTAGGATAGAATCAGCGTGACCGAACATAATCACTTTTCTAATAAGAATCAGTCTATCAATGCGTGTGGGCATGAGCCTGCTGTAGAAGCTTCCCAGTAAACACAGCATCAAGTTGATTGCAACCTCAAATTAATCTGGATAAGCATTTCTCACGTATTTCCTGTTTGCTCTCACACAAATACACATTTCTTTACTCCGGTTATCGACCACGCCAGTGCTAAGCAGGGTTTACTAATAAGCGTCCTTGAACAAACACTTTCCAGCAGTTTTAAGACGAGAACTACGACAAGTACACATTAACGACGAAGAAGCTGGGTATAAACGTACACGACTCGAGAAGAGAAATGCACTGTTAACGGACAAAATTTAATATATCTTAAGACAAGCAGTGGCCGTAATCGATAGTGTCCACAGATACAGATACACACACATTCAGCATTCTGTCATGAATAATGTTTTGGAAAGAGCACAAATATTCGAAGCTGAAAATTGTCAACATATTAAATACATTATTTTTCATAATAAAAATTGTTTAAATTTTGCAATTTTTTAAAAATTTCACAATGTCTTAGTCAGATTGTGTTAAAATTACAGAAAAATATCCAAAATAAAGAAACTATTTAAATTCAAAACCCTTTAGTCACTTTTTGGACACTCTGTATATATATATATATATATATATATATATATATATATATATATATACATTGCATATATAGATAGATAGATAGATACAAGTTTTACATATAACATGTATGTACACATATGTATATTATATATAAACTAAAAAAAATGTCTGCCTTAAACCACTAACCTAGTTTTAAAACAGATCCTGTGTTCGATAAAATGCATGCCCATTGGCTGATAGGAAGGGGCGCGGTAGATACTAGAAAGCTGATTGGCTAACTAAATCCTCAATAGAAGAGTAACAACCGCACATTTCTTTTTCAGTTTTTCCGCTTTTCACCTTGTACGTTATATATGCTATTATTTTACGTTATATATGCTATTATTTTATTTCCATCATATTTGTTTGGAACGCGTATTCAATTGTTAACATTAATATCTCTGAAAACGATACACAAGCGAGGATCATTGTCGCGCCGCCAAATGGAAACCTTTTCACTAAGTGACCCCCTCCCCCTAAAGTAGCCTACCCAGTCCTCTACTGAATAGATAGCATCTTGGTACCACAAATGCCATTTGACCTTGCGGAGCCAAGAGAAACGACACCCCTGGTTTTTAGTCTCGAGTGTCCAAGAAAAGAAAACCAAATCTAAGTAAAATCTTTAACTGTTTAGCATGAAATTTAAAGCAAATATTCTTTACATTTCCAGGCATATTGTAACCGATAATTTTCTCCACTTAAATAGACCACTTCGCAGTTTACAAATCCCATCTCACTTAAATAATAAGTCAATGCTATAGTAAAGATAAACTCGGTAAAAAAAAAGAAATTATGCTAATTTATTTAGAGGATATGAAAACTTTATTTAAGTACGTTACTTAATATAAATCAGCCATCGCAAGGCGATTTTTTTTAAATGTTAATTTTCTCAATTAAAATAACGTTAATAAGATATCAGTGACCCCCCTTCCTTGTACACTGCCATTTCCTTTCCGGACACCTATGCTCTTGATCCTTTGATCCATCATTTCATCAAAATACGAAGACGATGGGCTCCTATGTCTGACAAAACATTCTATCAGTCTGTACTATTGTCTATAAACTGATATCATCAAAAATTAGATAAGCTGTTTTAAATTTCCTCTTTTGACAAAATTGCCAATCGAAATGCAGACGGGGTTTCCTTTACAATAGAGGATAGAACTGAAGCAGTATACTTAATATGTACAATACGTGCGTACTAAACTAAACCACCTTTGTTAACTATATATAATCGCCTGTACTGAATCCTCATCAGCTCACAACTTTCTGTATCCTCAGACTCTTAATTTCTCAAATCTTATATCACCAAGACATCCTTCTGAATAGATACAAGAATTCTTCTGAGCCACATAACATCCAGTGATCATATATCTAATCCTCATGAAATTGCTTATATCACTCTGAATATTACCTAAAATTTTCTTTCTATCCCTAAGCTAAGTAGAACACCTCAAAATACTCTATTCAACTACTTTTAAAATTAGATACACCCAGTTGCAATATTAGAAGTGCTTCGTCCCTGACCTAGACTACGGACTTGTACAACAAACCATGAAACTATTGTACCTAAAATTCCTCTCAAAACTGAAAAATACTGCTGGTTGTATACTAAGTACCCCCTATAGATACTTTACCTCCAAAATGACTGCATTGTCTGTTTGCATGACAAACTTTTTTTATTTTTTACTTAAATTCACTTTCTCCTGATCACTAACAAATCAAACTGCTCTATTTCTCAAGTTGCCACTAAACCTAATCCGTTTTACGTAACTTAGAAGGGTCCTTGCTCTCCGCCCTTGACCCTAACAGACTCGTAAATCGATACCCATTAACAACCAAAATTTCCTAGGCATGCTCAAACCACATTATCTCCTCCTAACAAGCCTCCTTACAATCATAGTTGCTTACACTGCATGAGCTCTACTCAACCCCTTTATCCAGTAACAATGAAATAACAATGTCCCTAATCCACTTTGAGGAGTGTAACTATTTAGCAGATATAACCTCTACAAACTAACCCAATAACATTAACTAACCACGCGGGGTCGCAGAAATACCTGGATTAGAACCCAGGCGCGGAGCAAACCTTCTCAGTGGTGACGGACCCAGTAGATCTTTCCAGATCATCCGTCTAGGAGAAGGAAAACTCTGAAACTAAACCAAAGAGGAGGGAGGCCTCTTCAGTCTTGGATGACAACCTTCCTAGAGCTGGTGACTTAATCAAATTACCGGTTTGCAAACCTAAAATGCTTAAGGAGTAGATAGGTCCTGCCTATCGCCTGGCTTCCATACTCCTTCTTTGCCTATTAGTCAGGCGCAGAGATACTATCACAGTGATTCGACAGAAACACCCAGTGGTAGATCTTGTTTCTTGTCTAGGGCAATGAACGCCGTTTCCCCACTCCCGACCGACCCCACCCGTAAAGCTGGGCACTTGAGAATGCTTGAGTACCACATATGCCTGAGCAATTAGATTGGGTTGACCTTCCTCTGATGGGTTGAGGGTACCGGATTGACAGTTACTAGCTGCTGTTTCCGACTGGTAGTACAGGAGCCCTAACTCTTTGGTAGCGCTTAGAGCGGCTGCTCCATCAACAGTTGAATAATATCGGGTTGTTTGCAGTGCCATGGCGCGCATGGAAAGGGACCCTGCACTCATCCCCGGTGGGCTTTCCTGAGGCCACAATCCTAGTTGATGGAGGGTCAGCTGATGGTCTACTTGTGATGCATGTGTGATTTCTGCATAACCTCCTGTTCGGCTTCCCCTAACCCAACTGAAACTCGTTAAAAAACATGATGACAGTACAATCTAAAAATAAGCTTAAACCAGGCTTAGGGTCAAACAAATCCAACTTGCCTCCTCCCTTGAGGCTTGCATTCACAAATATCCGTGGGCTTAGAACTATTTTAGCTGATGTCGAAGCATTTCTCCTAACAAATATCCCGGATATCTTAGCACTACGTGAGACTAACCTACACTCCTCCATCCCCTCTAACTACTTTAACATGCCTGGATATATCCCACTCTGCCGTAAGGACTCTGACAGACATATGCACGGACTTGGAGTTTACATTCGTAATACCCTTCCCTTGACTAGAGAAACAAGCCTAGAAACGGATGATCAAGCCTTTATGTGCTTTAGACTAATCATGCCACACAACATTAGCTACTTTTACTTTCTCTACCGCTCTCCCTCGACCCAAGACTGCACCATAATAAACAAAGTATCTGACAGCATAGACACAGCACTCTCCTTCGACACTAGCGCCCAAGTACATGTATTTGGCGACTTTAATGTCCATCACAAAAACTGGCTTGGATTCTCTACTTACACAGATGCAGCAGGAAGCGCAACTCATAGCTTCTCTGTATCTCACTCCCTTGTTACTTTTCCAACCCGCTTCCCTGATAAGGAAGAACAACACGCATCACTATTAGATCTGTTTTTGACCACAGTTCCTGATGATTGTGTAACGAAAGCCGACAGCCCACTTGGGAACGCTGATCATGCGGTGATAATGGTTGAAATCGCCCTAAACTCTAGACCCAAAACTGAAGAGCCAGTGCTCAAAACAACGAGATATTATAAAAAGGCTGACTAGGAAGCTATCAGAGATCTTATCAGAGACGCCCTATGGGGAAATATTTTTCTCTTCCTGCTGAACAGTGTGCAACCGAGACCACTGAATGGTTCAAAACTGCAATCGAAGCGCATGTTCCCATGCGGAAATTCTATAGCAAGCCCCACTCTCCCCAATGGTTTACTTCAACTTGCGCAACTGCCATTGCTCAAACGCAGCATGCATTCCGCAGGTTTAACCGACATAAGTCCAGTTCAAACAGACAGAAGTACATAGAAGCTATAAGTAACGTTAAGAAAGAAATAGCGACAGCTAAGAAGGAATTTACGGAAACCACTAAAAAACGCATCGAAGCACAAAAACTAGGAACTCGTGACTTCTGGAAAATCTACAACAGTGTAGTAAATAATGGGCAATCAACAATTCCCCCACTAACTAACAATCACGAGGTTCTTTGCTCAGCAACCGAGAAGGCTAACATGCTTGCCAGTCGATTTGCCTCAAACTCCACACCGGACCCTCTAAACCACCCCCTACCTCAATTTCCTATGCGGACAGACGCCACGCTAGACGATCTGAAAATCACCCCTACTCAGGTGCATGCTATCATAAAAAACCTTGACACTTCCAAAGCATGTGGACCCGACCTCATCCCAGCTGTGCTATTAAAAAAGTGCTCAGCCGAAGTAGCTCCAGTTCTCTCCAAACTCTACAACAAATGCCTTAATGAATCTTGCTTTCCGAGCTGTTGGAAAACTGCTTCTGTAGTACCAGTATTCAAGAATTCTGGCGAAAGAACTGACCCATTAAATTATCGCCCTATTAGCCTCCTCCCACTTTTTGCCAAAACATTTGAGACTTTAATTAACCATGATCTAGTCCAGCACCTTACAGATGCTAAACTTCTGACCGACCATCAATATGGATTTAGACAAGCCCGTTCCACGGCAGACATCCTCACTGTAATCTCTGAACGCATATACCATTCACTGGACAAAGCGGGAGAGGGCAGAGCGGTAGCTCTAGATATATCTAAGGCTTTTGACAGGGTATGGCATGAGGGTCTCCTCAGGAAGATTAGATCTTACGGTATCACTGGTAGAATACTTAACATAATTAAATCCTTCTTAGATAAGAGAAAAATCCAGGTTGTCCTCGACGGTCGTACATCTAAACAATGTGATATAAATGCGGGAGTGCCCCAGGGATCTATCCTTGGACCTCTGCTGTTCCTGATATTCATAAATGACCTCCCCGACAAAATTGCCTCTGAGATGGGTATATATGCTGATGACACCACACTCTATAGCAGGCACGACAGGAAAACAAATGAACATATATCTAAAGTAATGGCAGAAACACTAGAGGATGACCTCCAATCAGTAGTGGAATGGGGACAAAAATGGATGGTAACGTTCAATGCCACCAAGACAAAACTGGTTTCATTCAATAATTACAAGAAACCTTCTCTACCACCTATAGCAATGGCCAACAACTCTTTATCTGAGAGTACGTCTCTCAAGCTCCTTGGCCTAACGTTCACAGGAAACATGAGTTGGAACAATTACATCGAGGGCATTGCCAGGGCCGCTGCAAGGAACACCCGAAAGTATCCTGTACCTCTATAAGGCCACTATTCGGCCATGTATGGAGTATTGCTGTCATATTTGGGCCGGTGCATCGGCTACGTCTCTCGCTCCTTGACAGGGTTCAAAAGAGAGTCGCAAATCTGATAGGCCCTAAACTGGCATCTAAACTTCAGCCTCTGTCCCATCGTCGAAACGTTGCATCCCTCTGCCTGTTCTACAAGTATTATAATGGTGAATGCTCTGAAGAACTGCAAGCACTTGTGCCCCCACGACGTGAACACCCTCGACAGACCCGACAAGCTGCAAAATCCCACCCCACACTGTAGAGATCCCTAGATGTAAAAGATCTTTCTACTCCAGTAGTTTCTACCCCAGAACTGCTAGACTTTGGAATTCCATTCCAGGTCACTGCTTCCCCAACTGTACTGACATGCATAAGTTCAAGTGCAACGTGAACCAACATCTCGCTGCCCTAATCCCTACATAGTACCCCAGTAGATGTTTCCCCTGATAGTAGCCCCCTACACCAAAGTGGCAATGTGCCTTGTTTGGGGTGAAAATGTAATTAAAAAAAAAATTAAAAAAGAGGACCATAAAAAACGATAAACAACCACAGAATTCGCGCATAAGCCTGAGGAATCCTAGAGTGGATGAAACGCCGAATATTCAGCGTAGCTTAATCGCCATATATATTTTATAAATTACTAACATATGGTATATATATTGTACCATAAGAGATAACCATGTACATGTAGAACTAAGTTTGATTCATGACCGTAAGTAACGTGGTAGCAGATCATTTTTATTGGACAATAATTAAAATTTACGAAATAAATGTTGTAAACTGGTTAATATCAATGGCACGTTATTGTACAGCTCCACCAAATCATCTCCATGTTTGTAGGCATAATTAGTGGTTATATATTTCTGGATTTTAAACCTATTGAATGTTACGAGCGTACGAATGCTTATTACGCACATATATATTATGTAACTAACATTTCTAATGTATTTGATAGTACATTTTTACCGAAATAAATAAATAATATGTTTTTTATATTTATATTCATTTTTAACAAGAACAGCTTCCATTGGCAGAAAATATATTTAGAGATAAATTTACAAACTTATTGTAATTGCTTAAAAACGTTACAGAAATATAATAGAATGTTTTAATAAAAATTCTATTATATCACCTAAATCAAGATACCAGAATTTTAATGGTGCATAATGAACATAACTTTGAATGAATAGTATGTGTAAAGCTCATGAGTTTTAGTTAACGTAAACACAAAATTAGTTGCATACTTACACTAATTACCCAATGACTAAAAGTCCAGTAATTTGGTGTACCAGGTATAGTAACATTAATTAATGATAATTAAATGAATAAATACTCACTTCTTCCCTTTAATACTACATTAAATTACTTAATTATAGCTAATTAAAGTTTATAATAGCAGCTTATCTGTTTCATATACTACTTATATATATATATATACAATAAAGTTAGTATTTTGTTTTAAATGTTCATATTGAAAAACTTTGTATGACATTTGCAGTGCAGTTTTAAAAATTTGTATATTGCTATTACGTTTCTGAATTTTGAAGATGAATATTTGTTATTCGTATTATTTGGAACCGTCGGATTACTGTTCTTGAGTGTCATTTTCATAAAGTTTCAATCGATATAAACGTCAACATTGTTCTAGTGTACTTGTCGAACTTGGGAATGTTTCTGCCGAAGTCGGAGATCTGCATGGTATATCGAATGGAAACCTAGGTTTACTTTACGAGGGCAGCATGCTCTTGTTCGGTCAACGCTGAGTAGATAGAGTTCTTAAGTAATTCGCAATTGTATTTTTCCGTCGCCCACACTGAGAATTGAACCTTCTATCTCCAGAAGATTATCAGTTTACCATTGATATTTCCAAGTACTCTAATCACTGTGTCATGGGTCTTTGCGTCTGGGGCGTAAATGACATTATCAATAGCGTTTCACACTGTGTTTTGTTAGAATACCATGTTTCATTCTGTAGATTAATTTTTATTAGTTAATATTTGTAGTAATAACTCGCTTTTCTCGTGTCATCCCACTAAGTTTTGAAATATTTCCTTTATTTTATGCTGTTGTTCACTTTGTTGCTTATTTTATGTTGTTGTTCAATTCAGCGTGTATCTCCTCGATTTTCTTGTTGGGATCCTATTTGGTATTACACAAATTGATGAAAATATGGTTTGAAGTGATGTTGGTTGCTTATTTTTATTGTTTAAAATGAGGGGAATAATGAATATGGCTTTGAGCGTAAAAAATAATTTACAATTTTCCACGTGGCCTTTTTTATTCGTGACGATCAACAAAACGTTTATTAACGATCAAAACAATGTTTTTTTAACAATCAACACAATGTTTTTAAACAATCAACACAATGTTTTAACGATCAACACGTTTTTACGATCAACGCAATGTTTCTTAATGATCAACACAATGATTTTTAACGATAAACGCAATATTTTTTTACTACAACACAATGTTTTTAACGATCAACACTAATTTTTAACGATTAACACAAAGTTTTTTTTTACAATTAAAACCATGTATATTTTATGGTCGAAGATTTTACTTTTGTGAGAAAGCACAAAGAAAAAATAAAAGACCCGAAAAAGTCATTATTTGGTTAACAAAAGTTAACTTACGGATATTTCACTCATCATTTTTTACCCAATGAACAGGGGGTTATTATCTCTGTTGCTTTTATGGGTTACTAAAATAAACTCCTGTAGAATACAGTGCAATATTTAGAGTTGATTCCTGGTTATTGAAACGTTTGATGTACAAGATTCTACGATACTGACTCTGAATGATCCCTTGTTAGTGTTGTTGGAACACTATCCTGCTTGTTGGAATACTTCGTCGCAAAGGCTATTTGTTGAGGTGGTTTCTTTTGAATACCACGTTGTTTGTTCGAATACCTTGTTGCCAGTTGCTATGGCCATTGCAAAGGATCATAAAAAATACTTTAACGAGAGGTTTTAGTTAAAGAGAAGATATTGTACGAGAAACCGAATACAAAACTGTTGTGGTAGGATCCACCTAATTAGCATACGTGGAGTGTCAACCATATAAATACGGTTGGTACCGTAAAAACGGGGGAGACCCAACGCGAGACCCAACGAGAGACTCATAGAGACAACGAGATCGAGAGTCGACGACTATCTAGCCGACAACTTATCCAGGGACGCTTTTCCCATGACTATACCAATGGACTCTATATAAATATTGTATATACTTTCTTGCTCCCAATAGATCTGTTCTATTTTACTTTTGTGTTGTAGTTATTTATTTCCATGTGTTCAGTGGAGTTTCAACAAAAACAAAGGTTGTGGAAAGAAAGTCATAAAAAAACATAAAAACCTTCACCAAATGGGCCAAAAGCCCCCTCTTTGAAATTAAGTCTGACCGGACACTACCAACATTTACTATTGGAGACAGAATGTCTGAGACAACATCACTCTGAAAAAGACATTTAGTATCAGCAGATGTAAAAATAACATTTCAAACTCCCATTTAAAAAAAAACCTTTTTCACGAAAATATCTGAAGAAAGCGAACCAAAGCTTGAAACGCGTTATAAAAATATTTTAAAATAAAAATATGACAAAAGGCTAAAAACCCCCACAATTCTTGATGGCTACAGTCTTAAATATACATTTTTTCTTTCGTTGGAACTACACAACCATCAATTTAAATATATATATATATATATATATATATATATATATATATATATATATATATATATATATATATGAATGGAAATGTATAAAAAAAATTCGAAAAGTATATAACTTATAAATTTTCTTTATTCGTTTTCAATTGGTGACGTGCAGGGATACAAAATAATATTATGAAAAAAAATGTTTTTAACTTTTTTACAGTTACATAATTTTCGACAAATCCTTCAGTCTTTATCGGTTTAATGAAAGTTATGAGCATACACGGGCAAACAGGGAATGGAAAAGGAGGGGATATATATATATATATATATATATATATATATATATATACATTAGTAGCCTGCCAATGCCAAAGGGGAGAAAACCAAGTAAATACACCTTAAGCAAAATTCATCTCAAAGCGGCAAAACTAAATTATATAAATGTAGGCACACCTAACCATATTTTATTTGTTTTAAAATATATTTTCCTTTTTACTAATTGTCATCACAATAATTTAACTAAAGATTAGAATTAGAATTTTCGAAAAGCCTGTAAATTTTTGTGTAGTTTCGTTCCATATAATCAAAGACATGAGCATTTTCATATTCAATATATAGATACATCCATATATATATATATATATATATATATATATATATATATATATATATATGAGCATTTCAATACTCCAATATATATGTAGAGAGATAGATAGATAGATAGATATACCACCATTTTTTGGTAATTTTATAAGTTCAAAATCTCAGAGACTATTTATCAAATTTTAATAAATGAATGCTCGTGTGAAAAGTAATGATCTCACTTGTGTAGTGACTAGTGTAGTGAGCAATGTGGCATTTGCCCTTAAACTTCGCACATAAATGGTATCATCCATCATCCAGAGTTTATTTTTGACACTTTATAGCCATAAAATGTTTCAATTCTAGTAATTCGTTTTACTAGTTTTGCATATGAATTACAAAATATCTGATATTTCCACAAAACCTCTGGCCTTTATGAAGAAGGGGCTAAGACTTGGTACTATAATTAGCGATTAGAAATAGCAGAAAATAGTTGTTCGATTGGAAATATGACTCATCTCTATATAAATAAAATTAACTCATTTTTCCCGTATAAGTTTGACCTTAATAGGATTAAAAATCACGACATTACATTCAAATGTAATGTCCCCACACTTCAGCACAGGATCTGGGGGATGCTATAGGCCTACTACCCTTACAGTTCCTTGATATTCGTACATTTCTATATTTTTTCCGGTGAGAGTCCACTGCCACAATTGGTTAGAATCAATGGAAGTTGTAAATCTTTTCTCTCTATTCAATTCATACTCCCCCCGCGACCACTTAACAGCGCTGCTTATACGTCCAAAGGGGAATATACGAGGAACACTGGTTTGAGTTCTTAGTTGCTTAAAGTATGGATTGGAATTTTTACGTCGGGTGAAACGCGACTTTACATTCCAGTTACCCTGTGGGTTACTTGTGCCATTTTATAAATTTCTTCTTCTTTTTCCCCCTTTTTTTCCTCACTGTATATTTTTTCTTTTTGTAGGGGGTGGGTGGTTGCAATTGGAAGGATTACTTAAACGAAACGAATTAACATTGGATTCCTGTTTTTACAACAAACTTTAATAGTCAGCCGCCAGCGTTCTTAAAATGTTGCACCGATTAGTCGCTTTAATATTGTATTTACTGTCTTTATACTTCTATTATGTTAGCACAGATTTTATACTTGATATTTGGGGGAGAGCTGACTTCCTATTTTCGGATTAGTTACTTATTCATTGTTTATTTCTATACGTTGCATTTCTCTGAATGTTTCATTAGCACAATTATCGATATTGATATTGGAATCAGACGAGATTCAAATTGGTTAACAGCGACAACAAATAATTTTTCTGGTTTTATTTATTCATTTTTTTCTTTTTCATTGAAAAAAAGAAAAATAGATAAATAAAATCTATTAAACATATTTCATTATACACGGTAATATTTATTTTTTTTAATTTTGTTCTTCCGTTAAAAAAAATTATATTTAAATAAAGATATTTGAATTTTACGCGGTAACTTTTTTTTTTCTTCTGTTTTCCCCCTTTTTTCCTTTGGTATTCTTTCACGTTCCTTTTGTTTTTCATTCCTTTCAATTATACGCGTCATATATTAGCTAAAATGTATGTGGGGGTGTTCCTTTACTCTAAACTCGGCATCCTCCTGCTACTAGGACAATGACGTCATGTTCGACCTAGAAAACGTTCACGTTAGTTTCAACCACCTGGAAGTGTTTTTAAAGGGTTGATTTTATCCGTTCTCAATTGTGTGTCTCTTTGGCGTAGAGGTAAAGTATCAGGCATTTTTCCGCCTTAGCCTTGATACTTCGGGTTCGAGCCTGTCTTCCTACCTAAACCTTTTTTCCTCTTTTATTTCCTTTTTTTACATTTGTTTGCGGTTTTGCTTTTATTTGGTTTCTCCTTTTTTTATAACATCGCGTTTTTTTTAAATAATATTAAAACAGAGTTCTTCTCCTACATACACACTTCTAAACACCCGGGCAACGCTGGGTATCCACCGCTAGTATGTCATAATTCCCCTTTGGTTTTCATACATGAAGTAAAATTCACATTAGTTTAAATAAAAGGGGGATAAAACATATCATAAATATTTAGAATCAAATATCCCCTTGTTGTTATTTCAGATCATTTGAAACCATAGAAGCAAGTTTTAATCTCTCTTGCATCAAGATCAAAGGTTTTGTGGATACACACACACACACACACACACACACACACACACACATATATATATATATATGTGTGTGTGTGTGTGTGTGTGTGTGTGTGTGTGTGTGTTGTATATTTAGAAGAATACAAATTAAAGACTGGTCAAATATATTTTTACAGTCTTTAATTTGTATTCTTCTAAATATACATTCGACAGGATACTCAAATAAACTATATTGAAATTTCATTACGTTGGAGACGCCCATCGATGGGATTAATGGACTATCTCATGACCTCACTTCCTCTAGTGAGGTCACTTCTGGTATCGAATACCGGTGCCCGGTAGTCTGAGATTGGTACGCGACGAAGCAGGTCGTGTGCAAACGCCTACCGTTGAGAAATTGTATTCTCAACTCGCTTTGCCTGTAATATGTATGATTACGTGTTCGTTTCCTTAAAATCCTGTGTTTCCTTTCGTTTATCTCCACTTAACCTCATTACAACTGGCAGCGAGAATTCGACTTTCATACGGGTTAACTCCACAAAAAAGGAAAAAGAATAAAATTCTAATTGACTTCAAAAGAACGACGAATTGACAAGCTAAGAAGTTGACTAACAATTATGTCCTAAAAACAAAAAGAAAGAAAGAAAACATACACATGGCAAAGTTATAGAAGAAATTGTAAGTTACTCTTTTTGTCTCTATACTTAAATTGAAAAAATAATTGTGCTAAACACATTTTTATAATGCTTAAAAATTAAGTTGGTTGCCTATTGAAAGAAGAAAGAAAAAAAAGAGAAAAATGTTGACCCAAATTTCACTGCGAGAACAACTCTATTGTAACTGTATACGGTTTATTTTTATGCAAATTTGAACATTTTTCAAATGAAGTGAAAGGTTCTTTTTTTGCTGCTCATTTATGCATATTTTAACGAGAGATAAATGTTTCTTTTCTTTTTTCTCGTTTCGTTTTACTTGGGATAAAGAAATACATTTTTTTGATTGAGTGGAATTTTCTGAAATATTCTATTTTTAACTATCGGTTCTATTTTTTTCTGTCGCGTGGGGACACCTCCTCTCACCCCCAACACACACACACGCACACACATAAAAAGCCATTTTGGTTAATTTCCAGACAATTACACAATTATTATATTCTTTTGCAACTGTGGTGTATTGCAGTACATTATTTTTGTTTTTGTTTCGCAAGTAAATTTGTGTTTTTATCCAACCTCATATTGTGTTATCTCTAATGTTTTTACTAAGAAGCAGGGGATAAATTGCTACCCCTTCATACGCACACACTCAAACAAAGGACATTTTCTATTTTTTTTATTATTTTATCTCTCTTCTCCAGTCAAAAACGGAAATTACTTTTTTTCGTGCGTTTGGAAAAAAGCCATTAAATGATGCAAGACGTTAAAGCAGTATTAATACAGCTAATCAAAGCTCAGATAGACCAGCAATAGAAAGCTGAGGAAAATTTAAAAGAATGTGATAAACAGCTCCAGTTACAATTGCAAGAAAGGCAACAAGCGTTGGAGGAGAGAATGCTACTTCGACAAAAGAGACAAGAAGAGCTATTGTTAAAAATATTCCATAGAACAGAACACAGGTTCGACAGTTTTGCCTACATTTGAGGAGATTAGGAACCACAGAACATAGCAATTTTGTGGATTAAATTCTCCCCAGGAAGACGAGTGAATTGGAATTTTCTGAAGCGGTCAAACTTTTAGCCCGAATTCTACGCTCTTTCATAGAAGTGCTTGAGTCTGCAAAAAAGTGATGACGACGATTACCTTACCTTCACGTCCATGGTAAATAAACACTACGGTCATTTCTGTCTATCTGACTTATCGGCAGATGACTTCAAGTGTTTAATTTTTGCGCAGGATCTCATCTCATCCAAATACGCTGAGATTGGACAACATGTTCGCTCTAGACTTGAGAGCGAACAGGGCCTCACCCTCCAGATGTTGGCTGATAATTTGGTCAACGGGTAGTCTGCGTAAGGAACAGCTCGTGACATGTCGAGGAGTCAGGCGCAACAGTCATTAGAAGGACGATCTTCAAGCCGGAAAAATACTGACCCCGAAGAAGCAAAGCTGGAAGTAAGAAATCTCAGGCTACACCTAATAAGACCCGGATCCCCTACAAGCCCGTGCTATAGCTGCGGCGGGAAACATTGGTCGCGTCAATGTTTTTACAAATATAAGTACTGCTACGAATGTGGCAGGAAGGGCCACAAAGCGACCCAGTGCAGGAAGAACAAGGTCAAGAACAGCGTCCAACAAACTAGATTCGACTTGGATTCAGATAAGAACCGGCGCAAATATGTCACAGTTAACATCGCAAATAAAACTGTGCATCTACAATTGGATTCCAGATTAGACCTGTCCATCATTAACCTTAAGACATGGAAAAGGCTAAGGAAACCAACTATGCATTAGACGAACAAATCAGCTCCAGCTGTGAAAGGTGATAAAGTGCAATTTGAGGGAGATCTTACAATCCCGGTGACCTTAAATGGTGTTACTAAAAAAGTGATAGTGTATGTACATAGGACATCCGTACCTGTTCTGTACTGATTGGATGGAGCGATTCGAATTGTGGGACCAACCTATGAATAAATTCTGTCATAGGATAGAAGACATGTCTACGGAAGCGCAACAACTGAATGATGAGTTAAAAATTTGCGCCAACAAGCTAAAAGTGTCCTTTGGCAACCACACATATAAAGCGCACTTTTTTAGTTGGCGCGAAAAACATGCAGATTTTGTGCAATTACCCCAAAGTACGATATATATATATATATATATATATATATATATATATATGTGTGTGTGTGTGTGTGTGTGAGTGTGTTTGTGTGTGTAAAAATACATTATAAAAACAATCAGTAAAGATTAAGTATAGTAGCCAGAAGATTCTGTAAACTAGGAGTAAATATAAATATTTAACTTCTTCTTCTCTCTCTCTCTCTCTCTCTCTCTCTCTATCTATCTATCTATCTATCTCTATCTCATTCTCTCTTTCTCTCTCTCTTTATATATATATATATGTGTGTGTGTTTATATATATAGTAATTCGACGCAATTATTGTTATGAATATTATATACATACATATATATATATATATGGTAAAATATATAGTGAGAATGTTTTTTACTACTGAAATCTTATATAATTATATAAAACGGCATGACCGTTCACGTACTTTTCAACGTGTATTTACTTAGTACTACAAGAGACATCTTGATTTTCTGACTTTAAATACAAATTATTATCTACGTTCCACAATCAGATGGCGAAGTAGTCGTTTCCTAATAATCTCATTTGTCAAACATTAATTACGTATGTTCAGAGCCTGTTATTTGCAATGCCAACTAATATTAGACGAGATAATTTGACCTATGGCAGAAACCGTAATTATTGCTATGAAAACTGTGTGGACCTTCAGCGACAGTTACTTACATAGCCATTAATAAACGAAAATCGTCGAAATTGTCTATGAGCATCAAGCATTATTAGATAATGATTATATCCCATTAGGAATCTCTTTGAAATTAACCTGTCAAACTTGTGATACCATAAGTTTATATGCGTCATTTGTCGTCGTTTTATGATAATATTTAATTAATAGACAATGTCATTATATTAAACTACGCAATATTCTCTTCTTTGTCTGTTTCTAAATACAGTTTATAGTTTTATTTCTGACCGAACTATTGTTATTTGGTTTATCTGTTAAAAATTTCTACACAGCTAAAAATTATAAAAGTCAGTTGTTAGACTGCACACATCTGCCTGACAACGTATAGATGGGACAAAACTAGTGTGTGCCTTACATCTACATACTGTAACCGGCATTCGTCGGATATACAATGAAAACAGTCATAAGTCAACATTATTTATATGAATACGCTGAAATGGTAGCGACGGTTTTATAAGTGAAATAGATCATACATCAAACATCCATAAATCATAAGTTCAAATCCCGTCAATATTTAGAGCTTGATCGACTGTATCAAGTTCTAGATAATTTTTAAAAAATTATATAAAATGCTGAACTCTTTTCAAGTAAAGTACGAGTCTGTTCGCGAAATATGTTAAAGCTATCGCAGAAGTTTTACATTCATTTTTCCGAGACGCAAATCTTTGTGAGAAGAAAAAAATAAAACGCTTTCTATTACTAAAAAGAAACGAAGAAAGGGAAAGAAAAGAAAAAAGAAGAGTAAGAGAAGAAGAAAAAAGAGAAAGAGAAGCGAAAAGAAGAGAAAGAGAAGAGGACCGAAGGCAATTCAGCGAAAACATACTGGAAATGCAGTCACAGGCAAAGTAACCATTTGAACTATTAACTAAAGTAGTGGCGAAGAAAGAAAGCAACGAGTTAGACCAGAATATTTTTTTCAAAAACCGCGATTTAGTCAGCATTAGAAACATTTCACTATCGTCCTGAAGAGGATTGGACTTTTGAAGCCTATTTTCACAGATTTAGTGACATATATAGGACTGCTTGCGAATCATGGAATGAGTAGATGAAGGTTTGTCTTTTATTACAAAAATCGGGAACTTAGAACATAAGTTCGTAGACTACATCATCCCTAAATAGACGAGTGAAATGTCCTTCAACGAGACAGTGAAATCTTTGATGGAATTATGCTGTCCAAAAATCAGCTTATTTCATAAAAGATGAAGACGCATCAACCTGACCTGCAAAGAAGACCAAGATTACACCATATTTGTGTCAGTCGTAAATAGACACTCTGGCAACTTCGGACTATCCTCATTGACGACCGACAACTTTAAGGTCCTGATTTTTATTCAACGCTTAGTGTCGACTAAGGACGCTGAACTCAAACGCCGGGCATTAAACAGATTGGAAAAAGAACTAAACATAATAATTCAACAATTGGCTGAGGAATAGCAAAGAATCATCTCGGAAAAACAAGACTCCAAAAACATAGAAGAGACAGGTGCAGTACACATTAGAAAGGCACGGAGTAACAAAAAATCTTACTCTTCAAACAGTTAAGCGAAAGCCAAACATGACCCTCGGGAAAAATCTGAAAACACACCTGAGTTACCCCGTTACCCATGCCAAGGATATGGAGAACTCCACTAGTAGAAGGATTGTCCATACTAGTCCCGACAATCTGATCGATGGAGACACAAAGCCTCACATTGCAGAGCAAAAAGACCTCTCTAAAGCTACGTAAAAACAACGAGGACTCAAGCGGATGACGAAAATGTACGAAAGTACGTGCCGGTAAAAATGGGGGATAAGAATGTTAGACTTCAACCTGACATTGGTTCGGATTTGTCCACCATAAACCACCATAGGTGGTGAAAAATCGAAACACCGAAGACGATGAGAACCAAGAAAGTGGCTCGTCCAATAATCGGAGAAGGAATATGATTTAAAGGTAAAGTTACCACTAACGTAACGTTAAAGGAATAAACACTGAATCTCAAAGTGTTTGTATTAAAAAACGTTTTAGGGCAGACTGGATCAAAATTTGAACTCTGGGACTCGCACATCAGCGATTTTTGTCATAAAGTTGATTGAACTTTACAGCCGAAGCTGAAAAACTAAAGAAAGACCTGAAGAGTTTTTCGGACAAACTAGGCCGCTGTACAAAAATGGAGTCAAAATTCAAGTTACAAGAAAATGCCACCCAATCTTGAAAAAGAAACGCAGCGTACTGTTTGCCTCTATACAAAAGATTGATGTAGAACTAGACAGATTATGGAAGCAGGAATTTTGACCACAGTCGACTAAAGTTAGTGGGTTGCCCCTACCGTGCATTTAAAGAAAAAAATCAAATGATATCAGAATCTGTGCAGACTTCTCAACCGGGTTGAATGCCATACTTAAGAATCATCATTACCCGCTACCCATCCCCGAGGAAGTTTTACGAAACTATATGTACGGAAAATATTCTCAAAATAGATCTGAGCGAAACGTACATCCAGATTCCCGTTGAATAAGAAAACTTTTTGCATTACCACTCACAAGGGCCTATTTAAGTTCAATAGGTTAGCTTTAGGAATCACAGTCGCACCATCTATCTTTCGATAAATAATCGACACAATATTGAGCGGCCTTGATTTTTCCATCGGATATCTGGACGATATTCTAATGAAAGCGAATTTATAGATCATCATAGAAATCACGTTTTTCAGATATCCGAAAAAAATAAACGAGTACGGCGTCACACTTCTAAGACACCAAAGGTGAATTTTTCCTCGACCAAATAAAATACCTCGGGGAGATAATAGATAGAAATGGTAGACGGCTCGATCCAGAAAGCTCCATAGCAATCAAAAGTATTCCTGATCCACACGACATAACAACGTTGCAAAGATTTTTAGGCTTAGATAATGACTATCAAACCTTCATTAATAATATGCACACATTGCGCGCACCTTAAAATTAATTATTGAGGAAGGAAATGGTTTGGAACGTGACCATAGAATGTAAAATGGCGTTGGAAAGCTAAAACAGGTGCTCAAATCAGAGCTATTCCTGACCCACCCATTACAATCCAGAGTAAGACATTATCGTCGCAAGTGATGCAAGCGCATATGGAATCGGCGCGTGTATCCTACATAAACTGACCGATGGTTTATCGAAACCGATAGCACATGCGCCGAGAACCATACTACTTACGGAACTGAATTATTTCCAGATAGAGTAAGAATCATTAAGCATCATTTTCGCGTTAACGAGATTTCATAGATATTTCCATAAACAAAATTTAAATATTCAAACAGACTACAAACCGCTGATCTCTATCTTTGGCTCGAAGAACGGGTTGCTTACACATACAACAAATAGGTTGCAAAGATGGGCAACAATCCTACTATATTGCGACATTGATTGGAGATCCTTCCGTCAAAGAAATTAGGACACGCATATGGGCTATCGCGGTAAATATCCAGGAATAGTGAACAACTTGAAGACCCACTACGATCACAGAGAGAGAGAGATTATAGTTCGATCCTATCCCACACTGTGTATAAGGAAAGAAGCCGGAAGCGATGGTTTTATAAGAGAAAAAACTACAGGCTTATGAACAAGTAGCAGAGGTTTTCTCAACATGCGACCAGGTATTGTTATATAGGGAGAGAGTAGTTGTTCCAGCAACCCTCCAACCCAGAACTACATGGCTGTGGAACTCTCTGCCGCTTGCCTGTCCCCCCCCCCCCCGAATTCAACTTGGATGTCTTCAAGTCAAACACAATCAAATTCCTGATGACCCGCCCCCTTAAGTTATGACACCTTATAAAATCCCTAATACTAACTATTACTACGATACTATTCCACTGATTAGTGTACACACAATAACCTTTATTTCCGAGTGGCTCCTGGGCCTTGATAAGTGGTGACCCCCATGTAAAAAGAAAAAAAAACCTTAAAAGAGTTTCACTCAGGACACCCTGGCATCACCAGAATGAAAAGTTTAATGCGTTCATACGTGTACTGGGAAAACATGGACGATGATATTGAAGAAAAGGTGAAAGCATGCAAATGATGTGCACTAACTGCTAAAGCGCCAGTAATACAATTTAGCCCATGGCCCACAGCTGACTACCCATGGTCACGGATACACGCGGACTACGCGGGGCCACTTGATGGACAGCACTACCTCATAGTAGTGGGCAGCTTTTCTAAGTGACCTTAAATCTTTAGATATAAAAGTCCACCTACTGACTTCACTATAAAAAAAATCTCTTTACAAGTTATTCGCACGGTTCGGAATGGTCGACTGTTTAGTATCGGAACTCGGCACTCGGTTTACATCCGGGTACTTTAAAGAGTTCACGGCGAACTTCGAAGTAGACCATATCATAACTAAGGCTTACCACCCTAGGTCAAATGGACAGACTGAAAGATTTGTGAACACATTGAGGAGAGCTTTAAAGGACATTCCATTCAATAAAGCGTTGCAACAATTTCTACAAGTGTCCCGCATAATGCCTAACAAGAACACACCATCCAAGATTTCTCCGGTGGAAGTAATGTTCGCGAGAAAAATACGGCCAGTCTTTGACAAATTCTTGCCAAAACAGGTAAAACCCGCAAAGAAAACTGTTCCCAAGAAGAATTACGTGCCGGGATAAAAAAAATATTCTTCCAGATGCACAAAGATAATAATACTTTCTGTGAGCAGAGAACAATCAAAAACAGGATCGGCCGTATGGTTTACATGGTGAAAGTACCACATTCCACGCATAAGAAACACTTGAACCAGATAGGCAAACGCACTTGGAACTCCACCAGACGAAGAGACGTTGGACCAACTGTATGGCGCATTTGAGCTGGAACCCCTTCAACCTAGTATGGAAATACGTCGTTCCAGCAGAAAAAAAAACAGACGGACCCCTTGGAGGTCAACCCGAGAAAGAAAAATTATATTTAGGGAAACACATCTTCGGATGGGGGGTATTCCGGGGTAGTTGACACCTCTATATTCATGATAATATGGTCCCATCTGGCACTATGTAAGCCAGATATTTATGCTCTCGAGGGAAGAGCACACATGAAGTTAACCGCTCGTAATGAACACCAGGATTCTTTCACGTTTATATTGTAACCCCTTACCAGGACCAAAATAGATACACACTTGGATATGTCAACGACTAAAAGAAATATTACCTATTATTTCTCTTCAACTATACATGGCAGCTTCCTTTCAGTCTTGAACGACCATTGCAGAGTATAGAAAATGAAGGTAAAACATCACTGATAAATTACAAATAAGAAACATTTCCGAGGTCTGAAGGAAAATTAAGCTTATATATAACCTAATGATCACATACCGGATTCTTATAAAAAATATCAATGAGTTCAACTAGACAAAAAATTGGAAAGGTTATCAAAACATGCTGGACAGAATTAATCTACAAAATAAAGAAAAACCAACCTTAATATGATGGAATATGTAATTAATATGATACCAGCAATTAAGTCTGTATAATAACTTATAAGAAAAAAAAACTTTTATCGAGTTTGATAGGATGGGGTATTAATCATCAATTACAAAACCGCTATTTTAAGAAGCTATAGAGTTCGGTAAGAATTTTACAGACATTTCAGATTAAGAAAATCAATATTGTTTTAAACTGTCAGCAAAATTACCTTATTATTATCGGCTAACTTGCAATGTCGACATGGAATTATTGGATTCTGCAGACACGCACAACTTAGTTTAGCCGTAATATATTGCGCAGCATCGCGGTTAATAAAAATATTGACATATGCACATGTGGTTGCATAGGGTTAATTGATTTATAGATTAAATTTCAAATGCAGGACTAAAAGTTGAAATTACTAACAATGTTAAGCATATTAATTTCTTGGACATTACATCCCATCAAGTAACAAACAGAAATAAATATTTCATGAAATATACTGCTAACTCTCTCTCTCTCTCTCTCTATATATATATATATATATATATATATATATATATATATATATATAAGTACAATCAAAATTAAACAACCTACCTGTATAATTAAGCACATAGCTTAATCTATTTAGAATAGAATTAGTAACAAATCTTTCAATGATGCGACGTTTATTAAACATTAAAATGAAATGAAATATTAATGGACAGTAGACACTCAAGAATTCATATAGCATATAATATAATAGCAAATAATACAAAGAAGTTCTCATAATAAAGATGTAAACTTAATATCCAAACTAGGATATGAAATTAATTCCAACACCTCATAAAAACACTTTTGAGCGTTTTATAAGAACACTTGGGAATTAAGATAAAGCTTCCTGGATAACCTAGAAACAATACTAAATAAACGCAACAGTATAATATTTAATAAAAGATCACAGGTATGTGCATTAAAAATGGTAGAAAATGAAATAAGTCTAACTGTAAACAAAACAAAGAGACGAGTCTTACATAATTTTCTAACTTCCTTACTGATATACTCTGAGGAAGCACAACATAGACGAAGACATATACATGAATAAAATACATAGAAACCACTTTAATCAGATTTAAAGACATTTCTTACGGCCGTAATTTATCATTTAACTAGGAAGATATGTAATGTAGAAATGGAACCTTCCTCACTCGTTTCAATGCATGGAGTAACCGTTTTTTTTTTTTTAGTCACTTGTATCCCGTCTGTACAGCGAAACTCCCCCACTCCTCCAAGCGACCTGCTTTTATATTACATTCACCCATTTGAATCTCGCGTGACCTCGCGAGATCACATGAGACCGTTTCTGTTAAATATCGCGGACGTCATCTTGGTTTCTCTTTTTCCTGTCCAACGCGAATGGAAAGGCAGACACGTGGGCGCTTCACAGGTAGATCATTTGTATTTTCGTTTCTATTTTCCCCACATGTAAAATACGCATCGGTATCACTGCATTAAATGTAATTAAAGATAAAGTAAAACTAGTAATTTACTAGATATAGCTTCATGACTATAGTTTGTGGATGACAAGGTGCGTTTTTTTATCTGAAGTAGAAATATAAAATAATTAAATATAAATAAAAATGATAGATACGATTGATCCATTAATTCAAGATTATGAGATAACTTAATGTTATACAGAAGACCATTATTAATTGCAAGTAGCAAGTGTACGGGAATTCATACGTGACAAGACTTCGATCGGTTTGAAGACAAATATGTCGATTGGATCGGCATATATTAATTACTGACAGAAAGGTGCTAAAGATGCTAGCTTTGCAGGTGTTTGAAAATGATAACGCTGTATATTATAAACAATAGAAGGCAATATCAGAATGTCTTGTGTCGTCACACGATGGAATATACAGGATGGAACGATAAAATTGTCACCCAAGAAAAGAGGATATGATGTCATTTCCGTTTGATGAAAACTGTTTTTTTCCTGCACATCATCTACTAGTTGCCAGATCTGTCAATTGGGTCGGCATACATAAATTGCTTACAGTATTAACCTCACCGCATATATGTTAACAATTGTTTTATTTACAATAAGCGACTAGCTATTTGTAAGAAGGAAAACGAATTGGTCACAGTTAACGAAATTTCCTACTAAAATAAATTACAAAATCGATTCCTATTTTTAATGACTTACATTTGGAACCAAAAATACAAAAGCTTATGGAGGGTTGCTGTTTTCTCTTTGTTAAAGTAGCAACAGAATAGCGTTTTCTAACATTTTAGTAACAGTATTTTGTTAAAATCGTTCATGAAAAGGTAACAAATGACTTAACGTACGTAAATATAAATAAAAAACTTCAAGGTTTAAAAGTAGCTAATCATGAATTATAGATGAACAGATACTCACCAAGCAAACAACAATTCATCCCTTTAGTCAGAGATTTAGCCAATTGAATATGAGGAAAAAAGGCGGAATTAGAAAGGCGAGATTAACGGGGCAGCATCGAATGAGCTCAAAGTCTATTATATACGTTCCTAAAAATTCTAAAAGACTAAAAAAAAAATTGCTAAATCTTAAGGATCGTTTTTAATAACACAAAACCGACATCGATACTTAATTGCAACATATTATTGAGCATTATTTTTAAATAAAATAAAAACATATTTAATTTATTTATTGCGGACTATTATCCTCATCTTTCTTAGTTGTTGTTTCACGAGGTTTCGGCAAACTATTCCTCTGGCCTTCTTCAGGTGGTAACCGCGACGGGATAGGAACTCCGAATCTCATAACTGCATTATCAGAAATTACTGCCATAGTTGTTGTCTTACCGCGTTTTTCCAATTAAATAATATATATATATATATTATATATATATATATATATATATATATATATATATATATATATATATATATATTTATATATATATATAATGTTATGGGGTTAAACGAAGGAACATAGAGTTTTTAGGAACAAAACATGTATTCACATAAATTACAGGCAAAGTGAGTTCAGTGTATCCAGTCCTCAACGGTAGGACGTTTGCATACGTCCAGCTTGGTCGCGTGCCGGTACTCGATGCCGGAAGAAACGTCACTAGAGGAAGTGACGTCAGGAGGTAGTCCATTAATACTCCAACACCTCCCTTCCACGCTTTTTGTTTGTAAAAACTGTCAGTACCTCTTCCTTTTGGGGTTTACCATCAATGGCTCAGTAACCTTTCTCTTACGGAACGACCGCCGTAGTTCAGGTTTTGTTTGAGGAGGTACAAGATCAAATATTTCGAAGACAGTGTCTATTGGCTCCACTTTAAATGGTGGACTATCGCTGGTTTCAACTAATTGACATCTTCTTAGTTGGTTCTGGTGACGTTTGTGGGTATATGCTGGTCCTTGGATAATATATACCATGTCACTGACTCTCTTAGTAATTGTACCCACCTCTTAGAATGATGTGTTGCTTTTATAACTTATGAAAAACACTCTTTCACCTGGTATGAAAACGTTTACTGGGTACATAAGTGGTCACCAATTGCTTTGACTGTTTGGTAAGAGCTTGTCAAAAACGGATCTCACTTTCCGCACAAACATCGTTTCTGCAGGTGAGACTGTTGTTGGTGTGTTAGGGTTGGGTGTAATTCTATACACGTGTAGAAATTGTTGCTTTTGCTTGAGGAATTCTTTTGGCGCGGCTTTTTTAGCTTCTGGTTTTGCAGTTTCAGTTTTTTTTTCCTTTGGCAGATTCCGTTGAAGCTTTCTTTTTCGATTTTTCTGTTACAACAGATGGGACATTTTCTTTCTTCTTGAAAACGGGCAGAGTGTTTTCTTTTAGTTCTAATCTTGCTATAGCTTTTGTACATTTGTCCTGGTGAGAATATTTCTGGAAATTCCACTTTTAACTGTAGTTGTCGTTCCTCCGTTGACGAGTCTTCTACCCTATGGCAGAATTTATTCATAGGTTGGTCCAACAATTCGAATCGCTCTATCCAATCAGTACCGAATAGGTTTTCTGATGTTCTATGTACCTACACTTTCACCTTTTTAGTAACACTATTTAAGGTCACTGGGAGTGTAAGCTCTCCCTCTAATTTCACTTTATCGCCTGTCACAGCTCGAGCTGATTTGTTCGTCTAATGCATGGTTGGTTTCCTTAGCCTTCTCCATGTCTTAAGGTTAATGATGGACAGGTCTAATCTGGAATCCAATTGTAGATGCACAGTTTTATTTGCGATGTTAACTGTGACATATTTGCGCCGATTGTTATCCGAATCCAGATCGAATCCAGTCTGTCGGACGCTGTTCTTGACCTTGTTCTTCCTGCACTGGGTCGCTTTGTGGCCCTTCCTGCCACATTCGTTGCAGTACTTATATTTGTAAAAACATTAACTCGACCAAGCACGGACTTGTAGGGGATCCGGGTCTTGTGACTGGATGGTACTTTTTAGGTGTAGCCTGAGTTTTCTTACTTCCAGCTTTGCTCTTTCGAGATGAGTATTTTCCGGTCTGAATTTCGTCCTTCTAATGAATGTTGCGCCTGCCACCTCGACATGTCTTGAGTTGTTCCATACGCAGACTACTTGTTGACAACTTCTGTTCGCTCTCACGTCTAGAGACAACACGTCTTCTAATCTCAGCGTTTTTGGATGAGACTAGACCCTGCGCAAAAATTAAACACTTGAAGTCATCTGCCGATAAATCAGATAGACGGAAATCATCGTAGTGTTTATTTACCACAGGCACGAAGGTTAGGTAGTCGTCGTCGCTTTTTTGCAGGTTCAAGCACTTTCATCTTCTATGAAAGAGTGTAGAATTCGAGTTGAATAATTCGAATATTTTTAACAATAGCTTTTCTTGTGTCTGTAAAACCATCGTTCTCTTGAAGTCAATTAGAATTTAGTTTTTTTCTTTTTTGCGGAGTTAATCCGTGTGAAGGTCGAATCCTCGCCGCCGGTGGTAATGGGGTTAAATGGTAATAAACGAAAGACAGGATTTTTAGGAACGAAACATGTATTCACATAAATCATAGTGAGTTGAGTATATCCATTCCTCAACGGTAGGACGTTTGCACACGTCCAGCTTGGTCGCGTGCCAATCTCACCTGCACTCGATACCGGAAGTGACGTCACTAGAGGCGTCTCACATTCGGTAATCACCCGACCATGGAAGATCAGATAATAAATAAACGTGGATTTATAAGACAAAAAAAATCCAATCTTGATCGCCCTTCAGGGTTCGTTTCGCACTGGATAGAGACGTTGACTCTCTACGGTTCAAGGTGAGAATTGTCTGAAGATAGCGGTTTCAATCCTACCCAAAGCCGGCCAGATCCTTACTTGGCCCAAATGTAGTGAGATGACTATAAGTGATGGCAGTAATTGCTGGGAATGCAGTTAAGAGATTCGGAGTTCCTATCCTGTCGCGGTTACCACCTGACGAATGCAAGAGTTATTGTCGGCCTAAACGTCGTGAAAACAACAACTAAGAAAAGATGATGATAATAATTCGTAATAAATGAATTAGTGTACAATTTTGTTGTTGTAAGAGATGAACAAATACTGTATTATTCTCTAAACTAATTCTAATTATTCGGTAATGTATTATGTATAATTCTGTATGCATTATGTTATATGCATTTTAAGGTATTAACGTGTACACATTATTATGTTATTAAACAATACTATTTACGGCGTAGCATCACAAGTCACACAAATCGTAGCATCCCGGTATAACTGATTTATTGACTAGTACCAGTGTGTACCTAGAATGGTACACACTCACATATACACACACGCACACAAACACATACACACACACACATATATATATATATATATATATATATATATATAAATATGATCGAACAAGCATATATATGTAGAGATAGAGAAGGAAAGAGAGAGATACATAGATGGTTAGGTCCGATCTCGACTTAGGCGCCTGTCAATCTATCAGAGAAGAGGGGTTTTTTTGTGAATAGTTACATGCTGTTCTTCTTCTTGTGTTCGGTACTGTAGTTAGCAAAACTACTACCAGCCCTTAGGTAAATTGCAAATACACACCCGAACACACACACACACACCTTTTAAATGTAGTTAACACTTTAGAATTCCACAATCAACATTACAATTACCAACGGAAACTACACAAAATCGTTAGAAACACAAAAAACTCTAATAAAATATTTGTAAAAGCAGATAAAACTAGAAAATTTTTAAAAATAGATAAACAAGAATATAACAAACGCATCACAGAAAACATTAAAAAAACTACAAAGAAACTGGATACAAACAAATGCGACTAGATAGATATAATAAATACTGAAAGTAAACAAATCATCGATAAATTAAAAATTAGCGATAAAGCTGGCAAATTGAAACCTAGAAAAGCATACATTGCGCTCAAAGCCCACAAATGTGACTCCAATAATAATCCCAGCACTCGCTTTATAAACCCAACTAAACCAGAAATAGGTAGAATAAGCAAAGCAATAATTTCTAGAGTAAACAAACAAATCAAACAAGGTCTAGGATTAAACCAGTGGTCAATTACTGTCGAAGCAATCACTTAATTTAAAAATATAGAAAACAAAAATAAATGTACGTTTATAGAGTTAGACATCATAGACTTCTATCCTTCGATATCTGAAGAACTTTTAAACATTGCCCTGACGTTTGGCGAGGCATACACTGGTATATCCTCGGAAGAAATCCACATTATTAAAACATGTAGAAAATCAGTTCTAGTAAATAACAATTACCAATGGATAAAAACTAAAATGACAAATTCTTTTGATTTGGCGATGAGCGCTCTGGATTCTGCAGAGGCATCAGACCTTGTGAGATTATTCATTCTACATACCCTCACAAGCATATTTGATACTACGGATATCGGCTTATATAGAGATGCTGGACTAGCTATAATAAAAAATTCGTACAAAGTCAAAGGGGATAACTTTAAGAAAATCATATACAAGGAAATGAAAAAATTAGGCCTAAAAGTAGGCTACTAACTAACATCTTCGTGGACGTCACGTTAAATTTATATAAAAATACATATGAACCCTACTTAAAAGATAACGCTAATCCAATATATGTAAAACCTAAGTCCAATCACCCACCATCAATTATAAAAAAATAATTCCTAACTCGATCGTAAGTAGACTCAGCAATAACTCAAGCGATGAAAATGTATTTAACAGGTCAATCAATATTTACGAAACAATAAAATAGTGGATACAAAACATTGATATATAATGTAAGCAATAAATAGTGGATACAAAATATTGATATATAATGTAAGCAATAAAACATAAATAAAAAAATTAAAGATAGAAGAAAAAGAAATATAATCTGGTATACGGCGCCATACAATCAAATATTAAAAACAAAACTAGGCAAGAAATATCTAGATCTCATCAAAAAGCACCTCCCCATAACGAATCCCTAACACAAAATATTCAATAAAAGTAAACTAAAGTTATCAAACAGCTGCTGCGAAAATTTAGAAATGATAGTTAAAGCACATAATAACAAAATATTGAATAAAAGTAATGAAATAAAACAAAAAAATAAACACTAAAAAGTGGACATCATGACAAAAATAAAACTAACACAAAGAACACATATGTAACTCGTAGAAATAATAATAATAATGATAATAATAATAATAATAATAATAATAATAATAATAATAATAATAATAATAATAATAAACCAACGCCGGACAACGACAACCATAGTAGAAATAAAAATAAAAATACTAATAATTAATAAGATAAATGCAACTGTAGATCTCGCACACATTGCTCACTTACAAAATAAATGTTTAAGCAAAAGCATAGTTTACCAGGCCACAATATTTGCGAAAGAAAACGCGAATAACAAGAAAGTAGGTATGGCTTCCTCAGATTTCAAAACCCGATATTATGACCACAACAGTACGTTCAAAAATTAAAAAAAAAACACTAAATAAGAACAACACTAGCAAACTAATACTCGGAACTCAAAGAAAGAGGACCTTCGCCGGTAGTCGAATGGAAAATAGTAAGACAAGCAAACACATGTAGAGACCTAGTCGATCCATGTAGATTATGCTTTCATAAAAAATTTGCTATCCTATACTTTAAAGAACACCAACATATATAAACCTGTAGGAGACAAATAGCGAACAACTGTGTACATCGGATAAACGTTACTCTAGGATAGCGATACAAAATAATTTTAAAATTAACAATAACAATTGAGAATAAATAAATAAAATAAACATACATATACATAAATTATCACACACATGTATATATAAACTAACATAATAATAACAAATAAATAAAAAATTATTTTAAATAAAAAATTTAAATTTAAATTATTTTTAAAAACACACACATTTAACTAGACCTAGATTTAAAATGGGTCAAATCACTAGATATCTACGCTTCTCGCTAAAAAGACACACACAAAGGAAGTGGTGAACCCAAGGTTTACTCGGCCTTTGTCCTGTAAGTGCCTGTCCATTGATTGATGAGGAAGAAGCGGTGGAAACTAGGAATCTAATTGGCTAACTAAAAACTCAATAGAAGATGCGTATATAAAAACGCGAGACAAACACAACTCTTCGTATAAGCCTGACGAATCCTAGCGTAGATGAAACGCGTAATATTCTGTGTAGCTTAATTGCCATACATATATTTACAGCTTACTACCTAGCTCTACCTATGTATTGAGCACTCTTGAAGTAAATACGTAAAGTTTACGCATAAAATAATACTTTCGTATATTAATTTATGTGATTAAATGAAGTAGTAATATATATATATATATGTGTGTGTGTGTGTGTGTGTGTGTATTACAAGCATCAGTCTCGACAAATCTTTTATTTACAAACCGCGCGATTTAAACTTATTTTGTCTTTTCATCGAACATTTCATTAACACGTTATCGTAGCAATCGTCGTCGTCGATTATCACTTAATAAAAATAACAGCATATTTACGTTATTGATAAGAAATTTGGATTATCAGATGACAGATTCATGTGTAGATAGTATATGCATGGAAAATGTCGAGAAAATTTATGTGAAAAAAGTGTTTACTAGAACGGCTTTTAGAGATGAAAGAAAATGATAATCACGTTTTCCTAAACGCCGAAGGCATCTCTAATTGAAAGCTTAATATAGACACAGATTTCGCTGAGAAAAGTCAAAATAGCAGGCGGCCATGTTATTAATAAGTATTGATTTCATCGATATTTTCTTTCCTGGTTTTCGAAAAAGTATATTTCTGTGTCAATAGATCTGTGTTTTTGTTTGTAATGAAATGTAAGCATTTTCCACCTTTTTGTCCGTCAAATCAAAACATTAAATTTATTATGCTTTCTTGTCAATTGTAAGCACTTGCATGCATGCAAGCTATTGTATTATTTATTACTTTGATTTTGACAGTTGAACACACACACACACGCGCATATATATATATATATAGAGAGAGAGAGAGAGAGAGAGAGAGAGAGAGAGAGAAAGAGAAAGAGGAGAGAGAGAATTTTGTGGAATAATAATAGAATTTCCGACCGCCATCTCGATTTATTGTAGGCAGGATTTCCGACTTAGGATGGATACTAGTCTTCCTGCACTGAAGAGATGATATATAACGAAACAATCTGCCTGTTGATGACTCTATATGAGCTGCCTTTTTTAGGGAAGGGCATTGTCGTTAACTTATATCGCTAGCTGAAAATGTGACGGTCTTAATGGCTTGAGATGGATAATGTCAACTCGCACTGAAGAGCCGTGGTACAGCGAAACAGCCTACCGTGAGTGATAATATATATATATATATATATATATATATATATATATATATATATATATATGTATATATATATATATATATTCATTTTTATACTATGAAAAGGTTAGTAATTGCAATTAAGAATAGGAAATTGGATCACATTTTTGTAACTTGTCTTCTTCCTAAGATTAAGGGTGGTGGTGTTTGATCAACACTGCTGGGGAGCCATGATGTTATACACTGTTTTTTTTTTAAATCCCCGAAACAGTGTTTCATGGTAAACAACTGATGATCCCTTGAAAAAAAAATTGGTATTATAGTAAATTTGAGAGAGCTGATGCAGTGATTGCAGGTGATTAAATGACTTACTGACTAGATGTTTTTTTAACGAATGATAAAAAGTAATTTTTTGTATAGTTTCAAATGTTAAAAACTTCAAAGACTATATATATATATACGAACAAGTAGTTAATAAAACATGTTAAAAAACACTTTAAAAAAGAGTTAAAAACATATTTAATTTTAAAAAGGAAACACAAAATAAGCGGATTGTCCTTAATCCGCGGAGTTTCGAAGAAATATTTTCCTTCTCATCAAAGGGTAGGATTTAGCAAAAATGCGAAATCGGATTTTGCTTGCAAAAGTATTTAATGAAACTACAAGTAAGTCATAGATCTTACTTGATGACAAAAAGTGAAGCAGAGGGAATAGGGTGAATAAAAACTGATTTCACGTGAATGGATAGTCTGGTGATGGGTAAAGTATCCAATGACTGGACATTCATAAAATGCAGGATCCAAGAAACTTACTTAAATTGCCATTCGCACAAGTAAAGTCCAAGGGAATCGGGTAATTGGAAGATGATCCAAATTAATCCAAATGGCAGAATTCCGTGGAATAATTCACAAATAGTTACAAGGAAAAGGGAATGAATTCCAATAATATTATTAAAAGAAAGGTAAAATGTGGGTAAAAAAAAAGAAATGGAAGAAATTTAAAACTCGACCGTCGAGGCAAGGCTAAATTAAGAAATACATATATATATATATATATATATATATATATATATGTATATATATATATATATGACGAATATTGGCTGAAGAGAGCTCGATAAGGATACCTTAAACGGGCCTTATTATCGGGCTTGAAACCGACGGTACCAATGACCTGTCTCAACTAACAACTTTCTGTACACAAAATATATATATATATATATATATATATATATGTATATATACTAGCATGGGTACCCGGCATTGCCCGGCTGTGAGGAGCTGGGGGAAGGGAAATCAGCCCGGGGGAGGGGAGGTGTTACATTAAGAATGCTTTTTTTATTTTTTAACTATAATAACATGTTGTGTTTGTACTGTAATTACTTCAGCTATTACCGTCTGTAAATTTTTGATTAAAAAGTAATCATTTTATAAGAAACACTTAGTTAAATGCAAACTTAGTTTTAAAAAAGTTTTCTTGTAAGTTTTATTTTATTTTCAGTTATATTCAGATTCATTTTTTTTAATTTCGAAGAAGAAATCATCTTTGTTTACTTTACTATTTTGTTTTATCTATATATAAAGGCGAAAATGTATGCATGTATGTATGTATGTATGTGTGTATGTATGTATGTATGTATGTATGTATGTATGTTCGCTTTTTGTGTATATCTACAGAAGTATTTTTTCGCCGTGATTCTCAGTTGGCTCGCTCCTTCTTAAAACTTTTTATATGCTGTCTAAATAACAATATCTACGACTAAGGAACTCTGGTCGCAGCTATCTTTAATTTACCCGAATTTTACAAGCTATTTTCTAGATATTTTTGACCGCCGCGTAGCGGGGAAAACAGAAACTAGCTTCCCGCGCAAAACTAGGTCAAACATCACGCGACTTAACATTCTCACACCTGTTAATTTCGCTTTATAAACGTCAACTTAACACACATTAATTCATCTATTCCCGTGGTCGAGATGGTTAGGTCGCAGGTTTTTTCTAGTTCAAGCCTACCTTTCTACTAAAACTTTTATTTTCTTTTATACCGCCAAACACTCGGCCAAGGTTTATTTTGTTGTTTTTTTAACAAGGTTGTTTTGATTTACCTCCCCCCCCCCGAACACACACTCACCCCCAAACACCCGGGCAACTCCGGATACCCCCGCTAGTCAATTATAAATTTTAATTACCATATTTCAGTTTTATATTGCAAATTAAATACCATAATATTTCAGTTTTATGTTGCAAAAATATTACATATTTTAAAAATATACACTCACACGTAAATTTTCCAATCTTAAAATAAACGTCTTTCTAGTTACCAAAAAAACAAAACTATTAAGAAATTTACCTGCAGAGTCAAAACCTAAAGACCACGTCATGCCAAAAACAAAACTAAAAAAAGAACGCGTAAATTTTCAAGTCTCATAAAATTCGTTGCAGTTAATGAAAAAAAATTAAGAAATTTACGTGCCGAGTCTGAACTTACAGACCACGTCATGAAATAATAATAATAATAATAATAATAATAATAATAATAATGATGATGATGATGATGATGATGATGATAATAACAACAACAACAATAATAATAATAATAATAACAACAACAACAACAACAACAACAACAATAATAATAATAATAATAATAATAATAATAATAATAATAATAATAATAATAATAAACACGCTATCAACTTACCGATAGTAGAATTTTCACGTCGATATGGAAAAAATGGCATTACGGATGATAGATAAATTAAAATAGCGGTTTCGATTTTCGATTATCGGTAATTATCGGGGGTATTCCGAGACAAAACTTAACTAAGATCACTCCCAGACTTATACACTAAAGTTCTGTAAATTTTAAAGAAAATCTACTCAGCTGTTTCGTTTAAGGAACAAACTAATACACACAGACAAAGTTGCATTTATATAATTGCAGATAGATAGATAGATAGATAGATAGTGATTATATATTACGTGAAATAATTTTCCCCGTAGATTAATTCTCTAAAAAACTATAAAAACTAATAATGATAATATCGTTCATCGAATTCCGTCTGTGTTTGTTTACAATACCACGTCAGCTCATATTTGGGCTTCACAATGAATGCTCTAGAAAAGTCTCTTCTGATTAATGCTTGATTTTAAAACATGCAAACGAAGAAATAATTTGAGATTTGATCTTGTTTTATAGTAAATTGTACTCATTAATGACAAAAAAGTTTTTAAAAATATGGTGAGGTACACTCGGAATCATTCGATCTGTAGTCGAATGCTCTACAACTGATCTATATCTTCAGATTTAAATCATTCTTTTTCTTGATAAGAAACAATTGGTAAGACTGCATTATCTCCCTTGCCGGTGTGACGTATCAAAAGTTCCCTGTAAAAAATATTCTTTTTCATCTTTGAGAAAAAAACTAATTTTAGGATCGGATTCTTTCAATTTTCGATACCTCGTTATACTTCATTTAGTTACTTTAGCTCTGGAAAACGACAGCATATAATTATATATATATATATATATATATATGATGTGTGTGTGTGTGTGTGTGTGTGTGTGTGTGTGTGTGTGTGTGTGTGTGTGTGTGTGTGTTAGTGGACGATTAAATCTACTATAATTAGATGAGTCATGTTTGTGTATGAAACAAACTTTCATCCTTTGTTAGTTTTCTGCATTAAGGTCCACCATTTGTTCGCATCACGTATTAATTTGTTGTCGACTAAGTAAACGTAAATCGGTTTAAAAAACTAATTTATGTATTAAAATCAACATTCGTTTCTCCAAAGATCCCTTTTCTCCAGCTGAAATTTCCTGCGTAGAACATAACATCTAAAGAAATCGATAAAAAGCTCCCAAGAAAACACTCATATCAAAACAGCCTGTCGTTACTCACACTTATTGGCTGATGCACAAAAGATCCACCACAATTTTATCACAACAAATACAGAAATGAAACTTCGCTTCTGTTCTCATTTTCACACGAGACAACGTCTCTCACTGTTTCGTTGACAATTATTTCAGAGTGACTTTCGTTTATATTCTGAGACATTTTGTCTTCCATTTTCAAAAGAATTTCATCAATACATTACTAAACCTGAGTTGAAACTCGTCTGAGAAGTTATATATGCAAACATTAGCCGGCTTTGATCCAATTGTGACCAATAACAATCTCAGCACTAGGTCAAAAGATAGCATGAAAATTAAGAGCAGCACAACACATATAGAGTAGAAACCTGTAATAATGCCTACAGATGTATATAAAAAACAGGTGTTTTCTATTTCATCCCTGCATATAAATCTCGTGCTAAGCTCTACTTACGTATTTTGCAAAATTGATTTATTTACTACAAAATATACATAAATTGCTTTTAAAACATTATGTGTATAGAGATGTAACTGTAATATATGTTTCAGTTAATGTTACTTCGGATTATTCTAGTAATATCCCCTCGATTTATGGATATTTTCTCAAACGTGTGAATCTGCACATAATTTCAGAAAATAACCTTTAAATTTAATCTACGGGGTTTGAATTATTTCGTTCCATAAGAAATGACTGGGATGTCCTGAGAAATTCTGCTATTGTATTTTTAATGTCACCCGTGAATTAAACCTGCAACCTCTATTAAAACTTCGTTCGTATATATATATATATATATATATATATATATATATATATATATATATATATATATATATAGTAATTTATAAAATATATATGGCGATTAAGCTACACTGAATATTCGGCGTTTCATCCACTCTAGGATTCGTCAGGCTTATGCGCGAATTCTGTAGTCGTTTCTCGTTTTTATATGGCTCTCTTCTGTTGAGGATATTAGTTAGCCAATCAGCTTTCTAGTATCCACCGCACCCCTTCCTATAAGCCAATGGGCATGCATTTTATCGAACAAAGGATCTGTTTTAGAATTAGGTTAGTGGTTTAAGGCAGACATTTTCTTTTTATATATATATATATATATATATATATATAAATACACATATGTGTACACACATATATGTATATATATACATATATATACATACATATATGTGTGATCGTTTATGTACATTCATGTTTATTTAAATTTATTTATTTGTTTATTTTCTATTGTTATTGTTAGTTTTAAAGCTATTTTGTATCGCTATCCTAGAGTAAGTTTTATTTTGTGAACACAGTTATTTGCTATTTCTCTTCTACAGTTTAATAGATTTTGGGGTTCTTTGAAGTACAGGATAGCAAATTTTTCATGAAGGCATAGTTTACATGGGTCGTCTAAATGCCTGCACGTGGTAGCTTGTCTTATTATTTTCCATTTGACTACCGGCGAATGTCCGCTTTCTTTGAGTTCCCAGTATTTATTCGCTAGTGTTGTTTTTATACGGTTTTTTTTATTGTTGAATGTACTTTTGTGGTCATAGTATCGGGTTTTGAAATCTAATGAAGTCATGCCTACGTAATATTTCTTGTTATTCGGGTTTTCTTTCGCAAATATTGTTGCCTGATAAACTACGCTTTTTGTTAGACATTTATTTTGAACTGGGCAAAGTGTGCGGTGTCTACAGTTGCATTTTTCTTGTTCGTTATTAGTATTTTTATTTGTGGTATGGTTGTTCTTGTCCGGGGTCGGTTTTTATTGTTTATTTTGTTGTTGTTTACATTGTTTTTATTTAATATTTTGTTATTATGTGCCTTAATTATCATCTCTAAATTTTCGCAACAACTGTAGGATAAATTTAAAGTATTTTTATTGAAGATTTTGTGTAAGGGGTTGGTTGCGGGAAAGTGTTTTTTAATAAGATCTCGAAATTTCTTGCCAAGTTTTGTTTTTAACATTGTGTGGGGCCGTATACCAAATTATATTTCTTTTTCTTCTATTTTTAATTTTATTATAGTTATTGGTGTTTAGTTGCTTATATTTGATATCGATATTTTTGTATCCACTACTTTTTAAGGCTATTACGTAGATATTGGTTGACCTGTTAAATGCATTTTCATCGCTTGAATGTGTATATATATATATATATATATATATATATATATATATATAAAGAGAGAGAGAGAGAGAGACATATGTAATATACTGAGTTCGTGTAATTCAGTAAGTTTTCATATACCAATGAGTTTTAAGCCAAAAAGAGTTGACTTAAGGAGTAATGAAGTATGATAACTTTGCTGCTTCCACAGTATATATATATATATATATATATATATATATATATATATATATGTATATATATATATTGCTATAATAATTATGTATACATATATATATGCATATATATATAATTAATTACAGAAATTCTAACGAGAGAATATTGTATATTTAAATGAATGAGGTCACCAACAATTGTTATGTTTTTTAGACTCATTTTATAATTTCATATTTTCGTTTTTTAAATAATTGAACATTTTTAAAGCAGTTTAACGCGTTTCGGAAATTCTCATGTTTTTTAGTGCATCTCCTTCAAAACTTTGTTAAATATTCAAAATATAAAATATTTAAGATATAGTATAGCGTTTTCGCTGACTGCTTTGATGACAGGAGATTTTCCCTAAAAGTCATAGAATTGCTTAATGTTTCTAAATTTTTAATGGGTGTATTTCTCACCTTTTCCCGTTCATTGAGACCAGCGCATAGGCATTGAGTGCTATTAGTCTTTGCTTTTTATTTTATTTTCGCTTTTTTTATTTTTACTTGTGTGGAAGTGTGGGATGCATTGGTGCTTGGTCATATAAGTGTTTCTTTGTGTGTGTGTGTGTGTTCGTGTGTGGGGAGGGTGTGTATGTATGTGTTTTCTTGTATCGGCTTGTAAAATGTGAGTTCTATTTTATAGTTTTAATAACCTTGTTTAGTATTCGTTTTTGCTAGGGTTTTTTTCATTCAATTTTGATTCATGATTTTAATTTCCTTCCATTGTGATTTACGTTTTAGTCTTAGTCTGTTTGGATATTCATAAGATTTATAATTTCATCATCACGTTGTGTATATAAAGGAACTATATTTATAAATAAACATAGGGTATTTCTTAGTGTTTCTATTTATTTATTTTTCCATGTGGGAAGAGTTACACACAGGATCGGTTTTTATTGTGGGAAAGCCCCCATTCCCCAGAAGGGGAACTCTGGATAGGCACAAGAATAAGAATTGTCTCATTATGAACGATTTCTTCTCATCTGACCGAGGATATAAGAGGTCAAGTGTAATAACACAACAGATACTACACTGTGATTCTAGGTATTTCTTAGTGCTATTCGTCTCGTAGTAAAGTAAGATTGGTATTGTTTAATGTGTTAAATTAAAGACTTATTAATCACACTAGTTAGTTTAGTTTTTAATTGGCAGTAGATAAAGCATTGTGGATACATTCTCGATTACTCCGTTACTTTCGCTTCTCTAATTTTCTCCCTCAGTCCTCATTTACAACGTGATTTTTCTCACATATAAAGATCTAAAAGCTGTATACTAGGTAAGCAGCCTTTTTCTGAGGAGTCGTTATTTTTAGATTTCTGTTTTTATCTTTGCGGCTAGTTCACAAATAATAGTGCTGAGTTTAAACGTTTTACCTGGGCTGACTTAATCCGTTTGGGATAATAGATTCTGGACAGTACAGTACGTCTTTGTGGGGTCTGTCTACGCCACATTAGTGAGCAATGCTAAGGCAATCCCTCTTGATGATATACAAATATAATTTCCAGTGTATTTTCTTTTTTTTTTCATTCCCACTCTGTCCTGACCCCTTCTACATATCTCCTTATTCCAACACGAAAAGTCTCAAGAAATAATACAAGATAAAACCCAGAACTTCTACTTCCAGCCTAAACCTCCACTACCAGTGAGTATTCTCAAAGATCAGGGAGTCTACTGTCCAATTCTCCAGAGTAGATCAGACCTGACCTATTATCGTGCGAAACTGACATTGGGCTGACTATTTCCCTAGATGTCTTCGCGATTAAAAGGTACCCAAATTTGACATACAAAATCTTACTCCCATGATCGCCATGGGCATGAAATATATGCATGCATAAGAGATGGCTTTCCATGTAATACAGAGCATCTCCAGAAATTATCTAAAATTGCATTATATGTGCTTGCGTGTAGCACTTTCTTAAAGCACCGTGTTGATATTCGCCTTCTATCGCACCCACAATAGCAGAGTCACTATCATTGAAACCATCACTAAGTAAATCAACCCATCCTCTCTAATCACTCGGCTAACATTCACGACTTTGAAGAAGTCAATGTTCGCAATGTTGAATGGCTAGACCACTCAAATAGGGCGGAAGATGAGGGAAGGTTCTGTCATGATTCTCAAGTGTTTATAACCTAACCTAACGCAAATTGTTCACGAACCTACCTGTATGCCCGACACTGACGATCAGTATGCAAGTCCTCTTTCACTATTCCCTTACATCTTGCCAAGAACGGTGCTAATCCACCGTTCTGTAGCCACTAGAGTCTTCCGATCACTCGGTTTTCTCAGTTAAGGCATAAACAAAGTGTAATAAGTACCTCTCCATCGTACACTATATCGATAGTCTATATTTTACTGGAATAGCTTCCTAACATTTATATCTTATAGTTTATATGCTTAAAAGAAATTGTTATCTATAGTATCATATCCGGCTAAACGGTTAATTATCGGGATAGAACCTTCCAAAAATAGCAGCAAAACCCTAACGGCCAGCTGTGAGCAACTCCAAAATATGCCGTTATCATTGGAAACAGAAAACACTATTTTTATTGTTATTAACGAAATAAATGTTGTAAAACTAAAGTCGCCTTTAGGACTGCCAGCAACCACTGTAAAAGAACAATATGGAACGCAAGCTATGTGTATTTTCAGTCCATCAAGTCGTGCATAATAGATAAGTCCTGAGCAAGTCTAGTGTTCTATCTGAACCATCATCAATAGACGTGAAGTAATTGCATCATCATCTGACAAAGCAAAACTCTTTGCTAAGAACTTTGCAACATATTCCACCCTTTGCTCTCAGGACTGCCTACGCCTCGTATTTCCTATTGTGACTGAAACGTTCTATGCGACATAATATACATATATATATACATATATATATATATATATATATATATATATATATATATATAATGCGTGATGATTTCCAAAACTTTGATTCTAGTAAAACAACTGGCTCTTGCAGCATTACTATAATAGGTCTCAAAAAGCTTAAATCAGAAGCAGCTCACATCAAAGCTGTTTAAAGAATGTCTTAAAGAGAAATGCTGTTTAAATAATGTCTTAAATGCTTTCCAACAGAAAACGTCATCGGTCTGCTCCGTATTTTAAAATGCTGTAGATTGCTCATTTGCCTTTTAGTAAAGACCGATCAGTTTCCTGAGCATCATGAGTAAGACGCTAGAATCTGTGATTAATTGAGAAATAGTCAACAATCTCAGCAAAACTAAATTACTCAGAGACATGCGATATGGCTTCCGGTCTGTTAGATCTACAAGTGATTTGCTAAGTCTAATATCACACAGTGTTTGGTGAATCTCTTTACTAGAGGTCTGTTTCTAGTACAATTGCATTCGACTTATAAAAGATTTTTATAGAGTATGCCATCAAGGTCTACTTTACATGATGTTCAGCTAGATAATGCCTGAAAATGTCCTCTCTATTATTAAGTCTTTTCTCTCAGATACGTTTATAAGTCTAATTATCGATGGACGGAAATCAGAAGCTTAGTGTATCAATGTTAACGTTTCTCAAGGTTCGATCCTGGGCCCGAATCTTTTCCTAATTATCATAAAAAAATCTACTTAATCACATTCTTGGCGCATTCAATGACATTTATGCACGTGACACTAGTATCTATGGCAAACATTTAAAAGACTACACTGACTAAAATCTCTTTAGTACTCTCTATTGTAACCTTCAGTATGTGGTGCAATGGGGGAAAATATGACTGGTAACTTTAACGCCTCTAAAATCAAGCTTCTCGCTTTCCATCATAACACTCTGGCGCCCATCTTAGCCAAATTAAAATGAATGGCTTTCCTCTCGAGTAAGCATCAGGTTTCGACAATTTTCCAGAACTGGCGTCCCCTGATATGAAATTTAACTCATACATCAAAACAGTCGCCAAAAAAAATCGTCTGAGAAATGTTTTGTATCATTCCATCGCTCCCGTAGATAGATCACTGCTGATACAATCCTTTAATTGTATCAATTCTCCCAATTTCTTACTATACACACATCTAAAAGCAGATTCAATGAATAAAGCTTATTTCCAAAAACTGCCCGCCTATTGAACCCTGTTCCGGTGGCCTGATTTCCAGTTGAGTAAAACATGGTCGTCTTCAAGTCCAATGTAACCAGGTTCTTGTTTAGCCGTACCCTAGAATAATCAAATTATACCCAATTTCCAACACTAACGATTACTACGCTGTTGTCCAGATAACCACTGTACACTCATTCACTTTTTATCCTTGAGTGACCTTCGAGCCTTGATAAGTGGTGACTTCTTTGTAGAAACATCTAAACATTTATTAATATTCATATAATTTGGCTAGAGATCGTACCATACAGATTGAACTTTGTACTGTTCATATACGACAATCAGATCTTTTGGCTTACCGATAATGTGATATGTTATCACTAGCGATAAAGAGAATAGCAGTCGGCCGTATATTAAAAAGATGGGACGAGGTTATCCAACCAGCTGTAATCCAAGCCGACGTCTCACAAGGAGGAAATTTATACTCGTAAGGACGATGTTCGATACCTTGTTCGGTATGACGTAGGTTCATTTCACTGTCGGATCTATGCTGCGGTTTGCTTGATCTGTGTAAGATAATAGGCATTCTTGTGTGAGTGACGTGTTTGTTCAGTTGGTAGAGTGCTCGTCTAGCATGTGAGAGGTTTGAGTTTCAAATCCCGAGTTCGGATGTGTCTAACAAATGAACCCAAATGAGGGTGAAATTCGAGTCTTGGACTTCCGGGTTGTTGCCTTTCTTGGCTTTTGTGACCTGCGACGTTGTTTTGCTGTGAAAACAATTATATATTCTCTCACATTCTGAATATATATATATATATATATATATATATATATATATATATATATATATATATATATATATATATATATATGATTGTTTAGCTGGATTAAATCCGACGATATGAAATAAAATGGAGGTGGAAGGACCTGGATACTCAATGTTTCGCGCGATTTATGCAGGCTTCGTCAATGGCCATCCCTCTTGAAGAAGCCCGCATAAATCGGGCGAAACGTTGAGTATCCAGGTCCTTCCACCTCCATTTTATTTCATATATATAAAATATATTTTAGTCATCGACATACAGTCCTGTTTCGTTGTATCACAACTCATCAGTGCCGCTAGACCAGCACCTATCCCAAGCCGAGGATCGAACCTAGAACCGTCGTGATGACAGTCGGCAGTTCTACCCCTTGACCACGGAAGCGGTTCCCGCAACTAATCTGTCCGAATGTCTATTTAAATAATCATCCGTCCGCCACTCGTAAAATGCTCAAACGTTTGTTTGTAAACAAACCGCGAGCTTCGCATTTTTCAGCCAAATTAAGTAGCGAGTGAGATTATTTACGATAGTGCTCAACCCAAAGAGGGGGGGCTTTATAAAATATATTTTAGTCATCGACATACAGTCCTGTTTCGTTGTATCACAACTCATCAGTGTCGCTATATATATATATATATATATATATATATATATATATATATATATATATATATATAAATTCAACACTCAAGGCGGGAAATATAGTCTGAATAATCTAAATAAACGAAATAATTATCATTTACATATGACAATTTAATAAAATAACGAGCAGTTGTCCCGGCGTTGCCCATTAAATATTATACTTTAATTAATGCAGAAATTGAGACATGTGCATGCAAGTATTATGTTTTTTCTACCCCGTTTACGTTTTGTAAGTAATTTATATATATATATATATATATATATATATTCAAACTAAAACCTAAAAACAGAAAAACAGCGAATCAAGTACGATAACTATTAGACCAGCGTCACCCAACTTAAAAAGGTTCTTTCAAACTAGTTATTAGAATAGGTAATCTATGATGTGAACTATTCGCGCATGCGTATTCGAGAAACCGTTAGCAAACAAATAAAATCTAGTGACTCCCACAATTTTTCAATGTTGACCCCTTAGCAACTCTTTTGTCCCGAATGAAAATGGATTAAAAAGTTTTCTACGTGTTTGAATATTCTATATACTAAATTATAAGTTAGCAGGCCAAATATTCGTGAAGCATATAGGATGAGAAATGTCCTCACACACAATTCTCACTTTAGCAGATATACTAACAGGCGGCCCGTTATTGCCGGTCGTAAAATACGCATAAATATTATATTTTAATTAATGATAAATACTTATTTATTATAAAGAGAAATATCGTTGGCATTAACTGTAACGTTAAATTCCTTTTAAAAAATAAATAAAAAAACATGGAAAGAAACTGAGACGTGTGCATGCGAGTTTTATATTTTGCCTACACTATTTAGTTATTGTAAGTAAAGAATAAAATACTCGAGGTTAGAAGAGACCAAAACCAAAAGACAGTAAGCCAAATACCGTTACCATTCGGACAGAAGGTCACGCCTTTTCAAAATGTGTTTTAAAACCGACTTCTATTTAACATAAGAAATCTGCAATGCAAGCCATTAACGCACGCGCAGCCGTGAAACAGTTAACAGACTGAGAAAAATTCGATGGTTCCCACGTACCAATTTTTCAATGTTGAGCCCTTAGACGCCCTTTTTCCAGATGAAAACCGATTAAAATTTTTCCACATGTCTGAATAACTATATACCAAATTTCAAATGTGTAGACTAAAAATTCGTTTAGTATATGGGTTGAGAAGTGTCATCACAGACACACACAATATCACTTTTGTGCGATACTAGCAGGCCGCCTGATGTTGCCCGGTCGTATAAGTATTATATTTTAATTGATACAGACACTAAGGCAGGCGTATGCGCGTATTATGTTTTTTATAAAAAGTTCTACTTGTAAGTAAAATACAATAAATACGCGAGCTGATATCGAAAACTCAAGACATTGAGTTAAGTACAATAACCTTTACACCAGCTCAACACGGCATCTGCAAAGTGTTTTCTAAGAATTTTATTTTTAACATAAAGTTACTGTCAGATTTCTTCAGCACGCGTGCGCAGTCGTGAAACAGATAACAAATAGATGTAAATCAGCTAGCCTCACCTGCACCGAATTGCAAACTTTGTGCACCGATCAGCCCTTTTCTCTCGGATGAAAACTTATTAGAAAATCTCCCACATGTGCTAATAACCTGTATACCAAATTTCAAATGTGTAACCTAAAAATTCGTTGAGTATATAGGTTTAGAAGTGTCCTCACACACATACACACACATTCTTACTTTTATAGGATATAAGTCTAGCAGGCCGCCCGGCGTAGCTTCGTGCTAAACATGCATAATGCAGAATATTTATTGATTTTCAACAAAAATACCGTATTAAACGTAATGTTAAATTCCTTTAAAATATCGAGAAAAAAGAAAGAAACTGAAACATGTGCATGCGAGTATTATGTATTTTCTAAACTGTTCACTTCTTGTAAGTAAAAAATACTCGAGCTGAGATCGAATCCAAAACCTAAAGACAGTGAGTCAAGTACGAAAACAATTACACCAGCTTGACATAAGTTCAAAACAGTGTTTACACACAATCTCATACTTAACACAACTAAGCTGTCATATTTTACGACCGCACATGCGCAGTCGTGAAACATTTTGAAACAGATAAAACCCGATGGTTTCTCAGGTTCCAAATTTTCACTTTTGCCCCCTTAGGTGCACTTTTTCTTCGATGATAACGCACTAAAATGTTTTCCATCTTTCTGAGTAACCAATTTACGAATTTTTAAGTCTGTAGATAAAAATAATTCGTTGAGTATATATGTTGAGAAGTATCATAACTAGGGCTATGACAACAGCATATTCTTATCATTGTTTTGACTCTCGAGTATATATCTAACACAGTTAAGCACAGTTAATCAGTCGACAACCACATCACTCTCTATAAAAGCATATAAGATATCAACGGATACACACTCAAGAGTCAAAATAATGAAAAAGAATATGCTGTTGTACTAGCCCGAGTAATCACACACACATTCTCACTTTTATAGAATACGAGCAAATGGAATGGTTCACATGACAGATTCTTTATGTTAAGTATAAGTCCGTTTGAAAATGTCTTTTCAAAGAGTGTGTCAAGCTGGTTTTTGTGAAACAATTAGCAAACAGAGAAACAATTGACTCTTTTTCACGAACCAATTTTCAATTTTGACCCAGTTAGAAGGTATTTTCTCCGGATAAAAACGAATTAAAAACTTTTCCATGTGTCCGAATAACTTATATGCCAAATTTCAAGTGTGTATATTAACAATCGTATAATATATAGATTTACACACACACATTCTCACTTGCATAGAATACTAACAAATGTAATGGTTATCATTACAGATTCTTTATGTTTAGTATAAGTCGGATTGAAAACATATTTTTAAAGCTCGTGTCACACTGGCCGAATGCGCAATTTTCACATTTATAGACTACTAGCAATTCAGCCGGGCTTTGCTCGGGCCCTATGTACTGTTCATAACTTTATGTATATATATATATATATATATATATATATATATATATATATATATATATATATATAAAATTTTGATTCATGTCCAGGTAACCTACATCTAAAAATGCAAGTGTTTAGATCCAAAATTGGCGGAGGAGTTTGGTATAGTCTGCAAAGTCAACTCTTGCAACTTGTACCTCTAAACAGCCAAATTTTCACCCAAAAACTGATTAAAAAGCTTGATGCATGTCTGAATACCCTTTATCTAAAATTTCAAATGTTTAGACCCAAAATTGGCTAACTAGTTTGCTAGAGACCGCAAAATTAAAATCTTTTGAACTTGGAACCCTTGGCAGCACATTTTCGGCCAAAAGCGACCAAAAAGCTTGCTCGATGTCTGAATACACTTGATGTAAAATTTCAAATGTTTAGACCAAAATTGTCTGAGTAATTTGGTAGAGACCGCAGAGATCATTTTTTTTTTTTAACTTTGACTCCAATTTTGACCCCTTATCATTTATTGTTTTGGGCTCAAATTAAATTTAAAAATTTGATCCATGTCCAAGTAGCGTACATCTAAAATTTCTAGTGTTAAGACTTAAAATTGGCGGAGAAATTTGGTAGAGTTTTCAAATGTCCAATCATTGAACTTTGACACCTTAACAGCCAAATTTCTGGTCGAAAACCGATTAAAAAGATTTTTCCCAAATTTCTATACCCCTTATGTCAAATCTCGAATCTGCAGACTGAAAATTGACAGAGTAAATTGGTAAGGAAATGTACACACACACACACACACACAATTTCACTTTTATAGATATATAGATAAGATATAACTAGAGGACGCCAAGTTGTGTTCGGTGGTAAAATATGAATACTTATTATATTTTATATAATGCAGAATACTTATTGATTATAAACAGAAATATCGTTGGTATTAAGCGTTACGTTTAATTCTTTAAAAAATATGTAGTAACAAAAAAATAACAGAAAAAACAGAGACATATGCATGTGAGTATTCTGTATCCTCCCCCCCCTCTCTCTCTCTCTCCCTCCCTCACACATACACACACACACACACACACACATATTTTCACTTTTATAGAATACTAGTAGTGCGACTGGCGTTGCCCGGTCGTAAAATACGCATAGATATTATATTTTAATTCATACAACCCAAATCATGCTTAGCCTAAGGAATCTGTAATGTGAACCATTCACGCATGCGCAATCGGTAAACAATTAGCAAACAGAAAAATCCGACGATTTCTACTGATCAATTTTTCAATTGTGACTCTTTAGAATTTCACCTTTCCGACAAAAAAATTTCTACGTCTTAATTAATTACCTATGTACGGAATTTACACCTGTATATTAAATATTCGTTGAGTATGTAGGTTGAGAAGTGTCCTCACGCACACACATTCTTACATTTATAGAATACTAGCCTGGGTACCCGGCGTTGCCTGGGTGTTTGGAAGTGTGTTGAGCAAAACAAAATGTGGTAGTAGATATGCAGGCTCGAACCCGTGACGCGAAGGTTGAAAAGAAAGTGAAAGAAAATATGACGTCTTAGCACTACTCCATGACACGACTGAAGGGCAAAGTCAATCCAACCGATATAATGACTTTCAAAAATGACTCGCAAAAGATCGACCCCCTCCTTGTAGAAAACTGCCCAGTTGAGGGTGAAGCAATTAATATTTTAGCTAATTTTTCGATATTTGTCGTCCGAGACGCGGGCTTAAAAATGATATCAATCTTGCGAAAATCTGTCACCTCTGTCGAAAGTTTTAGGCAAACATGCATACATTTAAACAGACAGGTAAGATTTATACTATAGATAAGATAAAATAAAACTAGCAAGTCGCACGCCGTTGCACGGTCGTAAAATATGCATAAATATATTTTAATTAACGCATACTTCTTTTTTATTATTAACAGCAATACAGTAACTATTCAACGTAAAGTTAAATTCTTTCCAAAACATTAAGTACAAAAAAAAACAGAAAAAAACTGAGGCATGTTCATATGAGTATTACGTTTTTTTTTTTAACTGTTAACTTCTTGTAAATAAAAAAACATTCGACCTGAAATCGAAGCCACAACTTTAAGTCAGTAAGTCAAGTACGATTACCATTCATTCAGCGTGGTACGTCGTTTGTTAGTTGTTTTCAAACCTATTTATATTTAACTTAAGTAACCTGTAATGTGAACCATTTACACATGCGCAATCGTGAAAATCTTAGGAAACAGAAAAACATCCGACGACTCAATTTTGACCCCTTAGAAGCTTGTTTTTTCCGGATGAAATAATTAAACATTTTTCCACATGTCTGAATATTCTATATATCAAATTTCAAATCTGTAGATTAACATTTCTTTGAGTAAATAGGTTGAGAAGTGTCCTCACACACACATATATATACACATTCTCACTTTTATAGAATATAAGATATGAAAAGATAACACTACTAGGCCGCCCGGCGTTGCCTGGTCTTTTAATACGCATAAAAGTATATTTTAATTTATATAGAAACTGAAATATGTGCATGCGAGCACTGTTTTTTTTTCAAAACCGTTCATTCTTGTAAGTAAAAACAAGAAAAGCATTTCACGATCGCGCATACGCAGTCGTGAAACCGATGAAAATTAGGTGGCCTCCAACGTACTATTTTTTCAATTTTGACCTCTTAAAAGCCTTTTTTTCGGGTGAAAACGGATTACAAAGTTTTTCACATGTCTGAATACTCTATATACCAAATTTTAAGTCTGTAGATAAAAAATTCGTTTAGTATATTGATTCTCCTTACACACACACACACACACACTTTGTCACTTTTATAGGATACTAGCAACCCGGCTAACGTTGCCAGGTCGTAAACTATGCATACATATTAAATTTTTTATTAATACTGAAACTGAGTCATGTCCATGCGCATATTATATTTTTTTCAAATAGGTCTACTATGTGTTAGTAAAAAAAAAAACAAGTACGCGAACTGAGATCGAAACTGAAACCTAAAGACAGAGAGTCAAAGCGTATAACCATCAGACCAGCGTGATCCGACTACTTAATTGTAACATAAGTAAAATACGCATAAATATATTTTAATTCATATATTAGTGCGATGATTATGTCTTTTTCAAAACCATTCATTTCTTGTAAGAAAAAATACTGAAATTGAGATCGAAACCAAAATATAATGGCAGTGAGTGGAGTACGACTACCATTAGACCAGCGTAACACGACCTTCAAATGATATTTTCAAACCATACTTATTTCTTAACATAAGTAATCTGTAATGTGAACTATTGACGCATGAGCAGTCGTGAAACAGTTAGCAAACGGATAAAAATTTGATGACACTCATGTACCATTTATTCAATTTTGACCTCTTGGAAGCCCGTTTTCCTGGAGGAAAACCGATTAAAATATTTTCCGCATATAAAAAATTTCAAGTCTGTATACCAAAAATTCGTCGAGTATATAGGTTGAGAACTCTTCTCACACATACACACATTCTCATTTTTATAGATATACTCGACTAGCAGGTCACCCGGTTTTGCCCGGTTGTAAAATACGCATAAATATTATATTTCAATTAATGCAGATTCCGTATTAATTATAAATACGAATTCCCGTAGGTTTTAAACGTAAAGTTTAATTCTTTAAAAAAACAAATAAATTATAAAAAAAACATATGTACATAATAACATGCAGTCTAGTATTATGTCTTTTCTAAACAGTTCACTTATTGTAGGAAGAGAATACTCGAGCTGAGATCGAAACTAAAACCTTAAGACAGTAAGACAATTACCATAATAAGTCATTAAACCAGATGGACTTGACTTTTAAACAGTGTTTTCAAACAAACTCATACTTAACATAAGAAAGCTATCAAATTTCACGACCGCGCATGCGCAGTCTCCAAACAGTTAAAACGTATAAAAATATCTGGTGGCCTCCAATGTACCAATTTTGATCCCTTAGCAGCCCATTTTTCCGGATGAAAACGATGAAAATGTTTTCCATGTGTCTGAATATCCTATATAAAAATCACCTCTATAGATCAAAACTTCGTTGAGTTTATAGTAGCGTTGGGACGATTAATCGGGAATCGGAAAAATCGAAATAATAGTTCCTATTTTCCGATGCTAAAATGATTCTTTTTTTTTTTATTTGATTTTGTTTAAAGTAAAATATTCCATAGCTGGTAATAATGATAAAGTAATAAATAGTTATTGATTTTAAAATACCAGCAACGCTAAAATCGATAATCCCCCACAAGTGTATTTTGACGTTTAGGAAAATATCTGCATATTTAACATGTATTTTTACGAAAACCGGGGAAAATAACAACCCTATAGTTAAATAATTAGGTATTTATAAAGAATCGGAATCGGTAATTGTTTCGGAATCGGGAAAAATATTGGAATCGTCCTATCACTAGTTTATAGGTTGAGCAGTGTCCTCACATACACATTCTCAATTTTACAGATATATAGATTGACAGATTTTCAAGTAGAATTATTAACAATTATAAAAATTCATTTAAATATGAATATTTCTGGTAATTTTGTACCTGTTTTTAATGGCAAAATTATGTGTGAACATTGTAAACACATTATCAATTGTTCGGATTGTGTACAGCATACAAAGGTGTGGTCTGCATATGAGGTTGTGCAAAGCGGCGGTTCTTATCATAAATGCCGACATTAAAGACGCAATTATATTTCATCTCAATGGAAATCGATCTAATAAAGATTGTCTGGCTGAAACGAAAATGACCAAAATGTCGCTTTGATAAAAGAGAACATTATGTTTAAGCTTTTACGCTCACCTTGTGTTAACGCGTGTAATTTTTCCACCTTTTAATTAAAAGGTGACATATTCGTCAATTAGCGACAGACTGGTTGTACACATTAAAAACCTAAGTTTGAATGGTTTAGCATTGTTCTCTAACATTTTATAATTTAACGATGGCAGCTTTTATTGCAACTAAATCAAACAAATAATAGACGAGGAAAAGAAAGACGTAAAATAATTGGTTAATAAAACATAATTGTAAACACAGGAAAACACAAGAAAAATAAGATCAATGCAGGAAATAGAATTATCAGAACTTCGTAGTTATTACATTTATTAAATGATTATAGTTGAACAATAGACTAATTGGTAACCTGTTGTCGACATCAAAGGTTGAGATGAATTTTATTTTTATTTCGGTATCCTGAGTATTATGAACACGCCAAATAGAAGGGCTGGCTCAGAATTCCTATAAAAATAAGATTTCTTAGTTTCCTTTATAGCATATTCAACATTGTCATATTATTTCATTTTTAATTCGGTCATTCTAAAAATAAATGATGTGTGAATTTTTTTAGATGAGACCAGATAATTATTAATATTTGGACTATTCGGACTCATGTTCTGATTATTAGTGTTATTTTCACATTTAGGCCGATGTAACCTCCGACCTGACACACGTGTACTTCGTCGTACTCGAGAATCTTTCAGTCGAACTCTGCAATCTGCGCGGAATTTTGATTTGGTTAGTTGGTTGTTTTACGGCATACCAACCCTTTTCAGGTTATTTAATGTCGAATCCAGTGATTTTGAAGGAAATTTTTTTAATAGATTTTTTTTTCAAGTCGGTTGCTTTTATTGGGACCCTAACAGGTACTACCACTCCGGGTCAGAGTGGCCCTCGGAGCAATGGCAATTAAAGGGTGGCTTTGCACTCCCCAAAACCCGCAAGGTAGGGCCTCACCATCGGATATAGTTTAAGGTCATATCCAGGACCACGGAATTTCGAACGGAAAAATTTATTTAATTTATTAAGATTACGTGCTATCGTTACGTCAGACATGCCTGGCTAGAATTGTATTATTTGTATCCCATCCCCGGAAGATTGAAGATTCAACCCCCATAAGAGAGTCACTTAGAACTTATAGCTCGCAAAGCCCCGTGGCGTAACTGATAAAATACTACGTAGAATTCAGTACTAATTGTAAATAGAATAAAGTAAGCATGTTTACTTGTATAAAACTAAGACTGTAAGCTTAAATATATGTTTACAAAAAGATCACGACTTACAAACGACCAAAGGTCTCTAAGATAGGAATTAAATAGTAGACATTTGTCACAGGTACAGCAGCATAAACATCGCTAATGGTGAAAATTGAGTATAATTCTAGAAGTGAGTAGCTCTGGGAAAGCAGTTTGCTTTGTGGAATCTGCGTTTAGACTTGAGTACGGTTAGAGAATTGGGAAAATTGTTGATAGTAGTTGTAGTAAATCGAGTTGTTTTTGAGAGTTTAGCAATGGACCATACATTTGAGTTCGGACGAGCACATGAAAATAACGATAATGCTGAGACAGGTTCGCAATGTCTCTTCTGTTGGAAAAGTGGCTGTATAGAAAAAAGGCATTAGCTACATGGTTTCGAAACCAACTTTGAACTCTATGAAGACAAAATAAGGTGCTTCGATGGGCACCTGCCCAGATGTGGCAACAGTATTCCACCTTAAGTTGTACTTGGCTCTCATAGATGTAGAGGATTATATCGGCAGTGAGATATATACTGGAGCGGTAGAATGATCTAACCGTTTTTCAACAATCTTGACAACGGATTTGGTGTGCGTAGTTCATTTCAGATCAGAGACTTTTCTAAACATAGTGCTTCCCCAAAGCGAGTACTATTAATTTTAATTGCAGCTAGGCACCGGACAAATCGTTGATAATAAAAGGAGAGAAGCTTGGTTTTAGATGTATTAGAATTAACCATGCACTTTTGTCTCTATTTAACCAGTAGCTCCAGATAAAAAGAAGAAGAATCAGACAATCTTGGTCATATGCAGGCTTTGAAGTGTTGCCGTAGATGGCAGTATTGTTTGCATAAAATGAAATCCGAAAGGACGCTAGCGTTTATCCTAGGAGCTTTTGATTTCTGCCCATCGATTACTACTCTTATAAACCTATCGGAGATAATTTAATAATTGAGAGGAGATTTCCAGCTATTCCGTAGCTTGAAATCTTGTTAAGTAGACTGTTGTTCCTTTGATATGTTCAGTGCATCTGTTCTATAAACAAAATCTCTCCTGAGATTCACTAATCCTATGTGATATGTTGTTAGCACATCAGCTGTACATCTAGCTGAATGGAAACCATATTGCATATCACGGAATAGATTGTTTTTTGTTCTGTGGTATGTGACCACTTTTCTATTTATCACAGATTTCAGCAACTTACTCATAACCAACAAGATTGGTCTGTAGTGAAAGACAGATGACCGATTTCTAGAGTGTTTAAACACGGGAAGACTGCTGAAGTTTTCCAAGCTTTTGGAAAGCATTTCTCCTTAAGACAGCGTTGAAATAACATTGCAAGTATAGGAGATAATTCCGGTTGAGCTTTGTGGACACTATGATTGGAATGCCATCAGGGTCAGTTGCTTCACTGGAATCAAGTTAATGTAAATTTCCTATTAGTGGAAGAATTCTAATAAAATTAGATAAAATATATGCATTATTATAGTGTCTCTTTTGTATTATGATTTCTGTGTTCCCCATGTGACAGGAAAATCTATTAAATGGAGTAAACTTCGTTTATCTGAAATTAAAAAAGAAAGTATTTCCATAATTAAAAAAATATCTCTCCGTGTTTGCTATAAAAAAAAACCTGCCGATTATAACTCTTAGTTTATATACAGATCCGTACTGTGTTTATTTAATTAGGGTAATTTGTCATGCATGTGTTAATGAATGTGAAAATGCACGGCCCATTCCTACTTTACATTTGATCCTGACGGAGTTATAATGCACAACTAATCTATATCAAAACAAAACAGTGCAGTATCGCATGCACTATACTTTGGTTATATTTGTACCAAGCAATGAATAGTGCTACAGGAACGTGAGGGACTTCTAGTAGGAACCATGATTACAGAGATCTAACTGTTGTAAAGCGGAATGTTTGGTCGCTATACAATTAAATTTCTGCATACTATACACAAGGAAGCAAGAAATCTGGAGGAAATTCCAACAGCCAGCGTTCGTGGAAAAATCTAATAGAGTAAGAAGTTTTAAAGTATCTCACACTTTACACAGTTGAGAGGTAGATTACGCTAATTGTTTGGTCTGTCGAAGTTATTTAGGTCGAAAGGATATACTTGCTACAAGTTCTTCAGAGTGTATTTTATTAAATTACATGTAAGACATACACAATGATGCAACATTGTGACAATGGAAGATGTATTGGAGCTTTATTGATAATGCGTACCTACAAAATTAGCGACATATTTTGATGAATAAAGAATGCTGATAAGTATTTGTTTGAAAAGCCTATGTCACATAAAGCTCGCAACCGAGTTAAGAATTTAAAAACCGTTTTATTTTATTAACGGTATCCCGAACGAGCAATCAGAGCACATATGTAAGCTCCCCTAGACCTCGTTTGATAAGTATTATTGAAGAAGATATAAAATAAAAAGCGGGTGTATGAATATGGGAATAGTTCTTCATTAAAAACTATAAAAGGTTATCCCGAAACATTGCTTTCAATTTACCAAATACACCTTTTATTCGTATTGTTTGATTATTCAAGAGGGTTATTCTCATCTTCGGTGTTATTGGTGCAACGTTTCGCATAATTTCAAGCAAATGCTTTACGATATGCTGTAAATGGTGAGGATGATGAATCTGTTTTTAATGTGTTAGATTAATTACATACAGAAAGCGTAGAGATAAAAACATTTGGATGTTGAATAACAACATCCGGTGCGATACACTTATTTACATATTTGGTCCTCTATATTTAGAACGATTTATTTTGGGTCTAAAAATATGCATTGGTTTTCGACTTCACTTCTTCATTATATGTAGCTTCTTTATGATAACATTTTTTGGGTAGGGGCTTAAAATAGTTAGTTGGGAGCAGATCTATAGAATAGGGAGAGTGCGGAAGTAATTGTAAGTTAAATTGATTGGAGTTTTTCCGTTATGTTATTTGCAGATGAAAATGTCATCTTATTTTAAAATAATGAAACGTAAAAGTAAACAATGTTTGGTTTTATTATATTGAGAAACTAACCCCTGTTGTGTCATCTTCTGCCTTTCCTTCCCTCTCTTACGCTATTGTTACCTTTATTATCGACTTCTCCTTCTATCTCTTACTTCTTTCATATGCATATATATATGTGTGTGTGTATGTGTTTGTTTATGTGTGTGTGTGTTATTTGTTTTTCGTTTTGTTATTGCGATACGTCTTGAATGAATTCAATTATGTACGAAAATGCATTTTTACCTAAATACGAGTTGGGAATAATTTTCCCTTTTTCCACATGGGGAGCGGCATATATATTATTTTTAAAATATATTTTAAAAATAATATATATATGTACATATGTATATGTATATATATACATATACATATACATATATATACATAATATATGTGTGGATGTACATATGTTAAAAATATAAAGATTAACGTTATATCGAAATTAATAACATTGCGATGCTAATAAAGGTTGCATCAATGGGAATATGAGGGTATCTCATTTAGGCCATTGTATTTCAAGGCTATATGCTTCTCGTCGAAAGAGGAGATAAAGCTGGCATTATACAAATGTTAAGGTTAAAAGAGAACACCGAATTAAAAACCTTAAGATTAGACAGATTTTGCAGAATGGAATTGGAAAACAAATATTTTTTAGAGTAAGGGGAGGGTATAATGGTAGAGCTAATTATATCCAGACAAGTTTGAATAATCGTTGAGGCTTTTTAGCTTTATTTTCATATTATCTATCTATTTATTTATCTATCTGTCTATCTATCTATCTATTTATCTATCTATATATATATGTACATACATATATATATACATATATATATACATATATATATACATTACACACACACACACATGCAAAAATATATTGGCCTTGATGGAGGGAATACTAAAACTTGGTTTCAAGTGATATGAAAAACAACAATGGGAGACTTGATTCAAAATATTTCTCATATGTTATATCTCTCTTCTTTTGGAACTAGGGTACGATTGTGAATATCTTCTGTATCAAAAAATTCTTATATATCGTGGAATGAAATCCAAAGAGGGAGGATATAACATATGAGAAATATTTTTAATCAAGTCTTCCCTTACTTTTATTTCAGATCATTTCAAACCATAGCATCAAGTTTTAGTCTTCTCTCTATCAAGGCCAGAGATTTTGAGGACATATATATTTTGTAATTCATGTGCAAAACTAGGACAATTACTACTATGATTGTTATATATTTGTTAAGGTGCAGTATTTTCGACCCACAAAAAATCCTTAAAATTGCCACTATTATCAGTTTTTAAGAGTGCTGAAAACAGAAATAACAGTTAAAATCACAGAAAATAAGTATTTTCAAAGATATAAATGAAATTATAGTTTTAAAAAGTGGGGATCACTTTTATATATTAATTTAGCATAAAATAAACATCCACTTTATAGACATCGTTTATTAGGAGTGGGGCGTCTGATATTTTTTAGGAGTTGTGTTTATTTGTGAATTGTGGGTTGGTAGACTAACACAAAACCTACCTTAAAACCTGTGCTGAAAACGAATATTGCGTTTAAATTTTCCGCATATAAGTTTTTCCGGGTAATAAGCAGTATGTATTCTTTATATTATATGTGATGACCATTTTTATACGCACAAGCAATCATTTTTTTCTTTTTTGTTCAATACCTGGAAAATACTTATTTGCGGAAAATATGAATGCCATATTCGTTTACAGCACACCCCAAAACCTATAGAAAACAAGTTTTGTTTTAGGTAAGTTTTGTGTTGGTCTATCAGACAAAATAAACATAGCCTCTAAAAAAAGGATGACATATAGTAGCTCGTTTTACGTTAAGTTTATATAAAAAGTGATCTCGCTACTTTTTCAAACAATAATGTGCGATCTTACGGGCGAATGTCTCATAACCCACCATAAAATCCAGGTTATTAGCATTGCAAGAGCAATTATTTATTAAGTTCTGCTCAAAAAATGGTGTTATATATATATATATATATATATATATATATATATATATAAACATTAAGCCAGTCTAGATTAAGTACAATATTCTGCAATCTCCCAACTATTTATGTTAACCATTCTTCCCCTTCTTCACAATACTCGGTATCCAAATTACATATACAGCTGATTATTCTCTTTCTCACAATTCCTGGTCTCAAAAGTCAATACGCATCTGATAACGCTCACTTCTGCTTAACTGCTGATTAACTGACCTTTCATATGCATATTAGATTCCATGAATTCTTGTTACTTCACGATCGCAGTAAGTAAACGTAATGGCAAGTTTTTCTTTCTCTATTCACCTTGACTGACGCGAACACTGCATGCTGTAAAAAAGCAGACTTGTGTTAAGTTTTAATCACACGTTCCTTGATCTTTTAGATCAATAATTGGTTTCACAGTCAACAATCCACGCTGGGCGTCTTCGTCCGCGGAGCAACTGTCGTATCGGTTCTTCTTGCTGAATTTCTCCAGCCTACTCCTCTGATAGCAAGGAAAATGTCTGTATGTCTAAGATGTGATGTGACATTCCGTCAACTGCTACTTTGTTCTTGGAGAGTACGTCCGTTATAGTACCTGTTCCCCGCCAGGTGTTGGCATTCGGATGTAAAGACAGATCGATACGGCACTGACGATTCATCTTGGCACGCCTTCGGCGCCATATTATACCAAAATACAGCTTCTTGGGGCGGAATTTGGCTTCTTGATGCCACAGCTTTTATAGTGCGATGGTGCCTGTCTATGATTCCATTGCCACTCGGGTGGTACGCAACTCTAAAATATTGCCTTACGTTTCACTTTGCACATCGCTCTCTAAAAATGTCCTTCCAAATTTGTTCCTGACACAGTCATCGTGTTGGGTGTTTTGCAAAAGTTAAGCATCTTATGTTCATTTAATTTGTAGTGTTATTTAATTCCCATCCAAATTTATTCCCGGCCCAGTCATCGTGTTGGGTGTTTTGCAAGAGTTTAGTGTGATAGGTTTATTTAATTTGTAGTGTTAGGTAATTCCGATACAAATTTTTTCCTGGTCCAGTCATCATGTTGGGTGTTTTGCAAGAGTTTAGTATCGTAGGTTTATTTAATTTGTAGTGTTATTAAATTTACATTCAAATTTATTCCCGGCCCAGTCACCGTGTTGGTTTTTTTTAAAGAGTGTACCATTTTCCACCAGAACTTATTCTACTGCCCCCTTCCCGTAAACCCGCACTCAACAACTCTCTTCAAGTCTTAAAACATTTCTATTTTGATTCTTTACCATATTGTTATCCTTCCAGGTCCACAGTCAATCGCAGCCAAATACTGTTCATGTTGATAATGTGTGTAATTAGTGACCCGTTTCTACCAATTTTCTGCAACCTTCAATTCCCCCTTTTTGTCTTTAGTCGGTGCACGTTCAACCTATTGGCATTACTTATATTCCTCCACTACCTCCAGGACACCTTCCATCGTGATGTGCAAATTCACGTTTCTCGCTAGGTATAAAGTTCGTTCCTTTCCGAAAGTTAGATCATGAAGGAACCATGAATTTGATGAAAATCATTTATATCATTATATATAAACGAATTGTCCACTTAACTTCTCCACGTTCTAATTTTATTGTAAATATTTTGGGGCGTATGCACAATGTCTGTTTTATTATAAAAAAATCATCGGTGAAATAGGTATATTTAATTCTATCTAGTTATTATGACAGCTACTAGAGTGTGTAAAAGTGCTTGGAAAGATATCATCAGCAGCAGGCAGAGTATGGATGGCAAGCGATTTTATTAGCAGACGGAGCAGCGTTTGAATACATATGCAAATAAGGAAGTGTGCAAGAGCAGAGAAAGGAAAAAAGTGCACCACGTAATCAGAGAGAAACAAATTTGGCGCCGAAGACGGGCGTGTAAGATGAATGGGATGATTGTGGCGAGTGTGTGGTCGAAAGAAAGAGAAACGCGAGCAGATAAAATAGACAAGTAGCAGTAAAAGAAGTTCAAACTGGTTTAGAAGGGGGGCGGCAATGGTAATAAATTCTTTTGTTAAAAAAGAAACAATTTTGACCACGATTTTTATTTATTTATTTCCTCTCCGCAACGTTAAACGTACATGCATACCTTATGATATTATTATAAATGCTATGTACATGCTAATTACCTTATAATATTATTATAAATGCTATGTACATGCTAATCCGTTGTAATAAAGAATGTAGATGCAGATTATATGTTGTTATCATAAATGCTAGGTAGATTCCGATCATGTGTTGCTATTAGAAATACTACGTATATACATATGCTGTGTAGTTATTATTAAAGCAGCGTACATACAGATGCTATTGTATTATTACAAAAGCTACGTTGACGTAGATCCTATGTAAGGATTTCAAAAAGCTAGGTATGAACAGATGTTATGTTATTATTCTAAAAGCTACGCAGATGCTAATCTTATTGTGTTACTATAAAAACCACGAAGATGCAAATGCGAGGATATTATTTTAAGATCTAGTTTGTTGCAGATCCTTTGTGATTACGGAAACATATCTAGATGCTAATCTCATGCTATTATATTAAAGGTTAATTAAGTGCAGGCATTATATTGTTATTATAAAAGTTAAGTAGATTCAGATCGTATACTATTTTAAAATCTAGGTAAATGATGATCTTGTATAATTATTATAAAATATAGATATATTTTATACCATTAACTCTCTATTTTACCATCATAATGACTTGTTGACTATTTCAAAGTAGGATCAGCAAGACAAATTAAATATACTACTTGAAATTAAATCATAATTATGAAATCGTTTTATTTAAAATATTACAGATTTGAAAATAAAATTCTTCCAGATAGAATAAGCAAGGAATTTATTTCTAAAACAAGAAATCAGATGGTAATAGAATTCAAATTTCGAGAGATACAAATGAAGGCTAATACGCTAGGATAATAAACAAAAGTATTGTATTATCAAATAAGAAAATGATGTAATAAGCAGATCGCACATGCACATAAAAATTCAGAGATTTAGCTAAGGGAATTTCATCACAACAATCATAGCAAAATATAAAAATAATATATTTACACATATATGTACATCATCATCATCATCATCATCATCATCATCATCATCATCATCATCATCATCATTAAGCGGTCCTTCATAGCTGATGATGACTAGTCAGGGTTTCGGTGCTTTATTCTATGGTGTTGTAGCATTCCACGCTCAGTGTGGAAAGTTTACCTACAAGTAGTGCATGAGTAGTTACCAGGGTTCTGCCTTTGGTAATATTTTTGTTCGGACCTCGTCTTTATTTTTGCCTGTATTTCTGCCCTTTTATTTAAGACTAATTTACCAGCAACTTCGGTCTGCTGCTAGCTATTCCCAATGTGTCATGCTCATATTCATTCTCTTAAAGTAGCGCTTTATCACATATTTGTTGCGGAGTTTCTGCCACCAATTTTTCTGTACCCATTTTCCAATTCTCCATACAATAGGATTTGGGGGATGCAATTGTTTTCCACTCTGGCCACATGTCCAGCCTATCGCAGTTGTGTGATGACGAGTACAGCTTCTATGCTGTCCATGTTGGATTTGTTGAGTACTACAACATTTGATATAAACTGATTTGATATATAGTAATACGTTGTAATAAATACCGATAGTTTGAATGTAGTTCTATGTTAATGGAATACTAGAATCATCTACGAATGGATAAATTCTGTTGAACTTTACATCTTTCTAAGGGTTTATGCGTTAATCGTTAGTGCGTACAACACTCAAAATTAAATTGAGATTTAGTAAGTATGCTACCATATTATGGCTGGAGGAAAGAGAGTATGGTATCTCCGTGGATTTCCATCGAAATTCAATACAGATTCCAGAGTTTGCCATAAATATACCCGAGTTAGATAAAATACACCATAAAAATTAACGACCGAAACGACGTTTAAAGACACAAGATGAAAACCGTTGTTTGATTAATACAAATACTACGAAATTACATTAAAAATATATAATCTTTTAATTGTGAGCCTTTTTTGTAGGTTTTGTTCAATTTCTAACAAGAGCAACTAAGACAACTAGATCGTAACATAAAAAAACACAAAATACATAATCTGTGTAAACTCCTTTTTATTCAGAGGAAACATCATTTATACATAGCATAACAATTTAGCATAAATTAGATATTTTGAATTTCTACTTTTAAGGTTAATGACATCTTTGCTTTTTATATACAGTTCACAATTTCAGGTTCATTTTATATAATGCATTACAATTTATTGTATAGCATTGTCTATTCTCTTATACACGGAATTCTGGGATCAGAACATCTAATAGCAGGGAATACAATTATATGATCAACAAGTTTGTTGAATATAATGTTTTATTTGACAAAGAGTGAGGTCAAAATTTGAGATAAGTATGACTTTCCTTGGAATATGTGTGAAGTTTCTAATTTCTAAATTGCAGTGGAAAACTTTGCGTACGACAAATTAGATGACAAATCTTCTGAAAATATTCCACGAATAATCCCTATTTTGTTTTTCAAAATAAAACTAAAATTAATTATTATTTTCATTAAATCTAGCTACAAAGAAACTAGACGGTACAGCGTGTGGGAGATCACCACCTGGCAAGGAACACATAAGTACATTTTAATATAAGTATTGCTCTCCAGTTTTACAAACTCGAAATGGAAATGGGTACTTTTTATAAAAAAATTTTGGATTGAAAACATATTAAAACTTTTCCGCACATTTGCCTTTTTTTTCTCTAATTCAAATAAAATATATTGTTATTATAACCAATCGTGTCATCAAAATTCTTTGATCAATAAAACCAATAAATTCCCTAGCTGTTTGATGTCTTTTATTTCCACGAAATGAAATTATTCAAAGGCAATTATTTAATTGGGAAAAGCCACTAGTGGCCAAATAAGGTAAACCATAAAGGACCAGCACAGGATAAGCACGTCAACAATTTAAGTTTAGAAAATCAACGAATAACAATTAGCCAATCAATGTTTCAGCGTTTCCCGAAATAATCAGAAGCTTTTTATTAGTTTGATTAACAAAGAATCACATTTTAGGCTGTCACTTTTCAAAACAAACACAAGTCTCAAAATGGTGAATATTTTAAAGCTTTTTATTCTATTTATTATTTAAAATGTAAAACCGACGCGAATTATTTTTTTGTTATTGTCTGTGTTTATTCATTGTTTGTATTATGTTTTTGTCATTGTCTGATTTACATCGTTTTATCTGCACACGTTATTGAATCAACGTTTTATTTACCCTTTTAATAGATACTAGTGGTGTATAACTCTGTATTCTTGGATGTATTTCCATATATATACACTTGTGCCCGATATTATTCATACCCCTCGGATCTTCGAGATTTCTATAAGATTATTGCTCAAACCAGAAGGTAGACACTATTAAAGGGATTTCAAACAATAAATCAAGCATAAGCATTTAATTTAAACTCAACAAATAAATAAATTATGCAAGTTTGAAACATTATACAAAGAAAAACAATAATGGCACTAGTTCAAAATTATTCATACCTCTCTTACTAATAGTCAATAGCATGCCCTTTATTCTTAATAACTGCCTGTAACCGTTTTGGATATTTATCAACAAGGTTTTTACAAGCATCAACACTGATTTTTGACCATTCTTCAATGCAGTAGTTCTCCAAATCCCTCAAATTTCTAGGTTTCCGCTTTTTAACCTCAGTTTTCAATATGTGCCAGAGGTTTTCGATAGGGTTCAGGTCGGGACTCTGGCTAGGCCATTCCAAAACATTAATTTGATTATCCTCAAACCATTTCTTGACTATTTTGGCAGTATGTTTTGGATCATTATCCTGTTGAAGGACCCAGTTTGGTCCTAAATGGAGCTTCTCCGCATCCTGTCTAATGTTTTTTCTGGAGTATCTCCAAATATTGCTCCTTCTTCATGGTTCCATCTATCTTGACCAAACTACCTGGACCACTAGCCGAAAAGGAGCCCCAAAACATTAGGCTACCACCACCATGTTTCACCGTGGGTATGGTGTTCTTTGGGTTGTAAGCTTCTCCTTTCTTCCTCCAAACGTAAGAAGCATCCATCTGGCCAAACAATTCAATTTTTGTTTCGTGAGTCCACAAAATACTTGAGAAAACGGACTCTGGAGAATTCACATGGTTCCTAGTAAACTTTAGACGTGCTGCAAGGTGTTTTCCGGTGTGCAATGGAGTCCTTCTTGGTCTTCTTCCTTTCAGACCATTTTCATGCAGAGTCCTTTGCAATGTTTGCCTTGATATTTTTATGCCAGAAGACTCCAGATTTTCTAAAATGTCCTTATTAGTGGTGGTTGGATTTGCATTAACACTTCTTACAATATTCCTGATGGCTCTAGCAGACAGTTTCCTTTTCCTTCCTCTACCAATCAAGTTGTTTGTTGTGTGGTGGCTCTGGAATTTTTTGATGATGCTCTGTACTGTTGCTGTAGGGACCTCAAATTTCTTGGAAATTGACTTTTAACCTAAACCATCCTTATGTGAATTCGCAATTTTAGTCCTAAGATCATTACTAAGCTCTTTTTTCTTCCCCATTCTAATAATTTTTATTCTTTTATTGGTTTTCAGTTGATATCATTTTAATTTCTGATAAAATGCAAAAAAACGAAATGAAATTAATCAAAGGTTGTATAAAAGCATTCAAAATAAGAATCAAACAGGAAACAAACAGTCAGAAACTCGATTAATACTGAAAAAATAAGGGGGTATGATTAATTTTGAACATTGCAGATTTTATAAATAGCTGTATATTTCTTTTATTACAAGTATCCCGAGATTTTAAGATGACGAAAATGATCAGAAGAGGTTTATTAAGAATATGTATCAATATGGACGTAAACAATAAATTCTAACAAAGTTACACCTAATAAACTCAATTTTCAAGGGGGGGGGTATGAATAATATCGGGCACAACTGTATATATATATATATATATATATATATATATATATATATATATATATATATATATATATATATATATAGTCTGAGAATTTTTTTAACTTTTAAAACTATATAAAACATTTTAAAAAAACTTATTTAATTGCTATATTGTTTATCATGCGTTGGAAAACTATTTAGTCAATAAGTTGTTTAACCACCTGCAATCAATGCATCAACTTTCACTCTCGAATTCACAATAGTCATAATGTTAATTTAACGGATCATCAGTTGTTTACCCCGAAACACTGTTTCGTGGATTTAAAAGAAAAACAGTATATTAAATCATGGCTCCTCGGTAGTGTTTATCTAACACCACCTCCCGTCATCACAAGAACACACACGCGCGCACACACATACACAAACACACACACACACACACACACACACACACACACACACACACACACATATATATATATATATATATATATATATATATATACGGATTGTTACATAGCGGGAAATAACTCTCGGTTTGTAAGTATTAGAAAATGACTCTATACATCTATATACATGAATGCATATATATATATATGTATGTATATATAAGCTAAGTAGGCATTATATTCAAGAGAAACCTTTCTTTCTTTTCATTAGCTTCTACATCGAGGTGTAGTGAATATTTATTCCCATAATTAATTCACACGTTCAACGCTTGAGAATTTCTCTTTATATTTTAGAGTTTTACTGCAGTTTACTTCTTTGCATGGTCCGTTTAGCTTTGCCGATATACATTTGCTGTTTCATCAGAAAGTAAAACATAACATAATGCTTGAAAGATATTGGTAAATCCAGAGCGCGGTAGTTTCGTATTATTGTTTCAATAATTATATCATCGTGGTCTATACGATTGTAACCGAAAAAATGTGGGTTACATCTACATTTGCCTTAGTTCTCAATGCGTTTTCTGTTTTCAAAAACACACTCACATATACGAGGATACGCATTTGAGATTTTCAAAATACTTGGCTTTTAAAATTTACATAACATTATACTGACTTGTTTCTTACTTAAGTACAATCTATTCTTTGTCAGGCAAATTAATTATTGCTGTCTATAAACATTTTCTAGCTTCTTGTTTGCCTGGATTTGCCTGTTTCGTTAGTTATTGGACGAGTAAATCTGATATCGTATAATAAATTTAGTTAAATATGTTTAAATCGATTTATATTCATTAAATGTGTTCGAATATATTTAATTTATGCAGATTTCAGATTTATTATTCCAGAGACAAATCTCTATTGAATATTATATTTAACCTGATATATGTAGTACTGATTGCAAAAGATTAAAACAAAATGTCGTAAGTACCATCAGCTAGAATCTAAGTCAAAACAGTTAGTGCTCCAACCGCGTTTCCTACCATTTGAGCTATCGTCAGATAGAAAAGAAAGATATGAAATTAAATCCCTTCAAGCTATTAATGACTTTTTTCATGAGAAAATGTAATGGAAATATGTCGAAAAGTTTAAATGGACATTTTTACATTTCAACTTGCCACATATTTCTGTAAGTCTTCTTCATCTATTCAAAGGTTTTATAAGGTTATAAACCTTGCTTGATGCACGATTAGTATTCCTGTTAATTTCAGTGTAATGTGATCGGAGGTTTAAGAGTTTATCTGTTAAATATTTTCACGCAGACACACACCTACATCTATCATTTTATTTATATACTTTTTTACACAGGAATCACCACTTATCAAGGCCATGAGGCCACTCGTGGAAAAGGATTAATGCGTATACATTAATCAATATGATTATGGCATAGTAAACATAAGTAGTGGGAATTTTGTAAATTGGATTACTTAGGGGGACGGTTCATCAAGAACTTGTTTACGTTGGACTTGAAGACAATCAGAGTGTAGTCAATGTTACGTTGGATTGCAGTCAGTCAGATTGTAGTCAGCTGGAAAGCAGGCAAACGGAAGAGAATTCCACAGGCGTACAGTTCCATTTCAGGTCAGGAGTAAATGCCAAACCCAGAAGCTTGTTAAAATATGGAGCCTCCCCAAGATAAGAGCCATTCATTTAAACCGATGCTATATTGGTATCAGAGCGTAGATGGTGTAGAGATAGAATCTTGGTTGTAGATGCATTAAAAGAAACAAGCAACCGCTTTCCCCATTGTACCACGTGCTCAAGATCAGAGAAGATAGAATCGGAAAGAACTTGATCGTTTACTGTTTTTATGTGCTACCATAGATTGTAGTGTCGTCAGCATAAATGTCTACGAATGATGTGAGGATGTGATTTGGATGATCAATTATGTAGATCAGGAAGAGAGTTGGGCCCAGGATGGGCCCCTGATTTTTACAGGGTTATTAAAAAGTTAAAGGCGTTTGCTATAAAAATCTTCAAGTCTATTTAGTTTGAATTGAATAAACTTCTGCTCCAAAAGGAAGACATACTGATTTCACACCCAGAGAAATCAGCTTGGGGGGGGGGTAACTAATCCATCGTCCATATAAACTTTACGCATGACAATCCCAGGGGTGGGATCTAATTCCAGAGCGTCTCTCACATGCTCGGTGAAATACCTACACTTTTCGTTTGTACCCTTTCCGTTTTTAATGTAATACATGTTTAAACTGCTCTCCGTTGTTCTGTTCTTCTTTTTGGCTACTTGAGAACGATAATACTGGCGACATTGGATTCGAGAAATATACTCACGTCTAAAACAGTGTTCCCCAAAACACTGACGACATTGGATTCAAGAAACATACGCACGTCTAAAATACTGTTCTGAAAACATGAACGACGTTGGACTCAAATGTTTATCACGCTTAAGAAAGTATTTAGCATAACACTTGTGACTGGAGGACTCGCAGAGAAAAATCAGATTAACAACTGTGTTAATTGGCTTTTAAAATAAAAAACAAGTACGAAACGAAAAGAGTTGGGAAAAAGTTCGTCGCTACTTAAAAGGTTAACGTTTACTTTGAAAAGGGGGAAAATTTCGTCGCTGTTAGTCTCGACTAAAAGTAATTCGTTGCTTTATTTTCTTTTTCTTTCCAAAGAGAAATATACACTTTTTTTTTGCTTGTTTTATTGTCCTGAGAGAAAAACTCGAAATGTTTTGTTAAATCCAACCAGACAAACTTTTTTCTAACCAGGCAAGGAACGTTTTAAAATTGCTAAATCCAACCAGACAAAAATGAACGAACTAAAATTAGCAACAGCTTAAACTATTTGCAGAACGTCAATTACGAACGGAAGAATTACTAGCAGAAATCGAAGAATAATGCGCACTCGGAAAGCGATTCAGCGTTTTCTCAAACTGCAATATGGTCCACAATAGATAATTTTAAGTACGAGGAAGATGAAAAATCGTTCGCAGCTTATTTCAGGAGATATGAGGATTTTTTTTAATATCGGCTGTGGTAACTGGTTTGACCAGAGGGAGACCAGACTGCTGCTACGGAAACTTGAAATGGCTGAACATGACAAATTTGTGGATTAGATTTTGCCAGGGTAAACCGCGGATTTATCGTTCAATGAGACGATAAATCTGTTAACAGAACTGTTCTTCCCGAAAACGTTTCTTTTTTATAAGCGATGGAGATGTTTGAATGTGACCAAAGACGACAATCACGACTTTGCCACGCACGCAGCAGTAGTGAACAAGCATTGTGATGACTTGAAGTTGTCTGAATTAACAACAGACAATTTTAAATGCCTTGTTTTTGCGCAAGGTTTAACCTCGGGAAAGATGCGCAGATCAGGCATAAAGTTCTTACGAAGTTAGAAAACGAACCGAACACTGCAAAAATTGACTGAAGATTGTCAAAAAGTTTAAATAATAAAAAAAGATGCGAGAAATATCGAAGCAGGCATCGCAAATATAAAAAAAATAACAAAGAAAAAATTGTCAAGACGGTACACAGAAAATTACCCCCAAAAGTCGGAAAAATCAAAAGCACCAAGCCCTTGATTTAGATGAGGTGGAAAACACTGGGTCAAGGATTGCCCATTCTTCTTAAAAAGATGCCTCATATGTAATACAGGAAATTAACATCCGAGGTCAGAAAAACTCAAAGCAACAAGTCCCCCAGGAACAACAAAAACAGAAACCTTCAAAGCAAAGCAGGCCACACAAGAACAAAAACAAAAGCATCAACCTTCACAAGAACAACCAGCGCATAAACATGAAAAACTAATGCAGAAGAAATCAAAACAAATCCAGAAGAAATCAAAACAAATCCAGGAACCATTAGAGAAGCAAATACCAAAACGCCTGCCACTAATAATGAGAGCCTAGAAATCCCAAAGTGCAAAGTGGAATCGAAGAGTAACTCAAAGAGTTCAAAAGGGCTAAGCAAAATGTCTACGAAGCTCTTGAAAAATAAATCCTTAATGTGGAACAGAAACCCAAATCTGTTGCTACAAATGAATAAAAATTACCCCGTATACCATATAACAGATGCAGCGAAAAGCATTGTGGAAAAAATCTGCTTATTTCGAAAAATCAAAACTGTTGCAAACTTGGCCGAAAATAAAAATAAAAAATAGTCAGGTAGACAATATTAACGGAAAAAACTGACAAGAATTTCCGCAAATAAAAAAAATGCAAAGTTGTCACGTATAGCGACTGGAAATAAAGTTGATTTTATTGTGGAAATATTTTTGTCAGTAAGATTAAAACGGGGTTATTAAAAAGTTAAGGGCGTTTGCTATAAAAAAAATCTTCAAGTCTATTTAGTTTGAATTGAATAAACCGCTGCCCAAAAAGAAGAGATACTGATTTCACACCCGGAGAAATCAGCTTGGGAGTAGGAGTGACTAATCTATTGTCCATATAATCTTTACACATGACGATCCCGAGGGAGGATCTAATTCCAGCGCGTCTCTCGCATGCTCGGTCAAATACCTACACTTTTCATTTGTAACCTATCCGTTTTAATGCAATACATGTTTAAACTGTTCTGCGTTGTTCTGTTCTTCTTTGTGGCTACTTGCGAGCCATAACAAATATATAACTATGTTTTGGTTGGTTTCATCATTGATCTGCATAGTACGCTTTCAACTTTTGTTTGTTTCTAATTTTTGTCATTCTTCCAGTTATTTCGGAACTTATCAATAATGATCAGACTATTTTTTTTTAATAATGTTATATTATTTGTCATTTAGTGATAATGGGTGCTAGAACCGAGCTGAACTAATACCATCTTTTCAGCCTTAGAATATCCCAACAAATGTTGATGTAACGTGCTTAGCCGGAGACATGGTTAGCATAATTATACAAATTAATTTTTCAAACATTCAGTATGTATCTATTGGATCTAAGTAAATGTTGTGAACCTACGATAAACAAAATTGAAGGAAAGTACAACTTTACATATAAAATACAAATATAACTACTATACATAAATATCCTACATTGGCTTCACTAATAATATCCATATATTTACGTCGATTTTTTTGTTGATTTTTTTTAACGATAATATGATTAACTTGACGCTCATATTTTTTAGAAGCTCAGATTTTTATTTGGACGTAAAAAAATATTGTTATATTTATTTATTTTTTTTAAAACAGTAATCTACGGGCATGCATGTTTCGGGGCCCTACACCTCTCCAGCATTGCTTGACTGCATCTAGAAATCGAACCTCGGACTTTATATATTACAATCCGGTGTCTAACTCATTAGGCTATAAAGCCATAGACAATTTACTGCTTATTTACATCGCTTATATATTAACGTAGATTTGTTGGTGATACTTTAAACGATAATACAATTAACTTAGTGTCTCCAACTTGAAGATTTGCACAAATATATAGATTGAACGTCTCCCTGAAAAGAGATGGGATTCATTTCCTGAGGACTTCCCTAAATCCCGGCTCCAAACCAGGAGCTTTAAAGATCAAGGCCTCCTTAATAAAAAAAATAGAAAATAATAAATATCCATATATAATATAGATGATTGATGGGAATGCCACTAGTGGAAGTAAAGTAAAATTATGGGAAAGGTATTTTAATAGTTTTTGCAACATAATATATATGGTAAGCCTATTTCCATGTAGTAGAAATCATCCCAGAATCACTCCATACATATGAACTCGTCTTCACTGGCCTAAAAAACGCCATCATATTGGAAAATGTCTATGGAATGGATTTGCACAATTACATAAATTCAATTTTCAACATGTTATAATTTTTCCATTCAGTCTAAGTGATCTTTCCGATAGGAAATCTTGCAAGTTGTTACAGGATTACAAGTGAGGTTCAAATAATAGCAACGGGTAGTCGCAGTTGAGTATCCAGCTTCCTCGTAATATGAAATCGGTGTAGTATATAGATATTCTCTCTTTAAACTAGGCACGTTTAATGGATATACTAGAGCATTTAGTTTAACCTTAAACGAAATAAAACTATAGTATTCGGTGAGTTGAAGTTTACTGTGTAAATAATAAACATCTAATACTTGATTGTAAAGTAATTTAATTGCATAAAGAAAATCTCTTTTAGATAGCTGTAAACATGCATCGCAATTTGTTTACCTACTAGAAAAGAGAGTCTACGTATTCCGGGATTGAATAAAGATAATAAAATGCACCACCCACCCATGCTTTTAATTTTCATAGAAATCTAGGAAATCGCCTATTTTTATTCAAATTGATTGATTGCCTGTTAGGGAGATCCTCACATTGCACCGGAAGGAAACTTCTGCTGCCTATCCGCAGTAATTTAGCCCAAAATACATTGTAGGCTATATTGCACTGTAGAGAGTCTGTTTTTTTTATAAATTATCTGTATATAATGGCTTGCACTAAAGTTTAAAATGCAAAATTCAAGTATCGTGTATAAATTGTGCTCTAAACAGAAACATTTCTTTTGAACGCACCCTTATCTAATAAGGAAAACTCTTGCTTTTATAAAATTATTTTTACATAATCGCTTGAATTAAAGTTAACTTTGCAAAAGTCAGTCATCATGGTTCAATTCTGCTCCTACTAGAAACATTAATGTCGAACACGCCCTTGTTTTATAAAAGAGTCTTCAGTTTATTTTATAGGCTGGGCTTTGCTGAATGTAGAGTGATAAAACTTCTCAAATGTTATTGTACTGTTATGGTGCATGCCTAGATGCATCAACTACGTTCGCGTGAAATGTGAAAAACAGTCCAGTCATTTCTGCATCTACCGGGAATAAATTCACACGCACACACATACATGAAGAGAAATTTTATTTTATATAATAGTGGAGATTAATATAAATTCCCAGCTGTTCTGTTAAATTTCTTTTTTGTTTTACGTCCAATGTCTAACACTTAATTCTCACTTTAATACGATCAATCATTGTATAATCATTAGTCAAGAAATAAAAAAATAAAAATCCAGCAAATTTATTGAGAATCGGTTTCTCTGAGTAAACATAAGTATCGGATCAATAAAACATTGGCAAAAGTCAATGAAATGCGTGACTGCAAGCAGGGTGCCTTAAGAGATTTTGATTAGATGTATTTATTGCCCAGGGAAATTAGTTTGATACTTAGTGACACACCGACTCTTTGATTTAATTAAGACATTAAATAAGAAACAAGGATTTACTGGTATTTTTAGAAAAAAAAAGAATTGAGACAAGTCGGTCTTCTGAATATACGGTTATAAGTGAAGGGCAAATTTCCTAATCTATGTATTTGTATCTTAGAACAAAATTGTACAAGTATACTATCAGATTTGGAAGAGAGTCAATATAGTCGTGCTTGCCTTTGCCTAGATTACATATGTAAAAGCATATAAAAGTTGTCCCTCGTTCTATTTAATTACATCCCTGCGAGGGTAGAGAGAGGAATCAAGCAAATAAACACTCTTGGTTATGTAAAAAATTAACATTGCATCAATCTATAAGAATTCCCCGTTACTAGTACAGAAAATGTATAATATAGTTCCCAAAGATACTACATTTTATTTATTTAAAATAACTAATCTCAAAAAAGAATTCCAATAATTAAATAACAGATACTACACTTTTCTCACAGAATTTATCACAGCCTATGCCCACTTAAGGGTGAATTAAATGAATTTATGTTAAATTGTGAAACGACGTTAATTATTATTGGTCAAAATTTTAGTATTTCTGAGTGTGGCTTAACACCATTTATTTACATTGGACTTAAGGATGACTATGTTGTATTTAGCTGGAAAGCAGTCTAGCGCCATTCTGTTGAAGGGACGCGCTATTCTAGGAAAGAGAAGTTTGTCAATGAACGTTTTGTATAATTTTTCGTATGAAAAGACAAATGGAAAATTGAGAGAGATTGATAAATGGGAATGGAAAATATCTCCGCCAATTAAAATACGAAATGAATATTGTACACTGCCATGTTTCAACATGTTTTCTCTCAAGAATTTACCAAATTTATGACCTTATCTCCCGCATCGTCGGAATTTTCCAACAGATTACACAAGCGGCCTGATGGTGCAGACAGTAAGACTTCGTGACAATTAATGCAAAATTCGGAGTTATCACCTTTGCGACGGTAAGGATGGTTTTCTATTTAGAAAGATACGCTTAACATTAAGAAAAGAGGAATTTCACATTGATATACGCGTGTTTAAATTCATTTTCGGTTTAGTAATTTTTGTTTAATGAATTTTGACACTTTTCCATCTAATATTTGTTTGCGTAATTCTTACCGGGGATCGATTTTTGATTTGCTATCAAGTTAAGCATAATTCTATTCTTTCTACTATTCAATAGAACCTTCCATAAAATGAAAGTATCAACGATGAGGCCATATTACTAATAGCTTGACAAAGTACTAACATATATAAAGCTAGGTTATTGTAGATTCATGTCGGAGAAGGAGGAGGGCAGTGAGACAAAGGGTACAAAATCGTTGCACTCCTTTTGAAACCAAGCCTGGATCTCTTTGGATACGTGGACCGGCGCTGATCCTGCTGCCATACCCAGGGTCTGCCAGCGACCAGCTGATGTCACCAGGGGATCACCATATTCTTCAGCACATCCAGGTACACTTTGGTGTTTACTTTCAAGCCGAGTCTGAAGATGTGTGGTGGCATGATGTGCCTATCACTTGAAACCACACCAAAGACTATAAACCTAGCCGGAAACTTTGTTTTCATTACACTGCCATGTCCCTGTTATTTGCGGCAACCCAACAATGCATTTTGAGGTTGATCACAATTCTTCTGTTGTCATAACTTGGATCGGCAGAGAGCATAAGTTCTACAGCGACGTATCTCCGATCTCGCTTGTTGGACATTGTGTCACTTTCAGATATTGTAGAAAGCTGCTATCGGTCATGGGATTTGTACACAACTAAAAACTAGTAGATGGTCTGCAAAAAAAAAAAATAAAACCGATTTTCATCAAATGGAAATGGAATTATGTCGTCTTTTCTAGGGCGTGTTACTGTTCCACTCTGTATTATTAAGGAATCCATTCTTCACATTGAGAGGGAAAGGTGTTTTGTAAGTATTTTGTACTTTCACTATTACAATGTAATACACAAAATACTGGAAAACCTGAAACTACTATAAGAAATATAGCATGATACTTTCTCTGCATAAGCCTGGTATTTTAAATGATATTTAATGAATATTTTTAAATACTTATTTACAAACCAGTGGGAAAAAATCCGCTAGGAAGTAAAGAAATGTCAACACTTGACTTATATAAACAATTTTATGAGTGTTTTTTATGTTTTTATGAATGCTTTAAAATAAGCATTCACAAATTGTTTTTTTTTATTCAAAGTACCGTGCTGAGTGAATGCATGGCTATTGACGACATCTTGGAAGAACAGGAATTGTTCAGTAAACTGTTCGGAAAAGCTAAAATAATAAATAACGGAATAATGAAATCTAGAAGAACAGCCAATGAAATCGCTGGAAAAGTAAGGAGTTTTAAAAAAAGACCGGTGTTTAATTCTGTAGAGTATGAGCTGTAGGAAAAAGATAATGCCACGAAGACTGAAACTTTAATGGGAGCTTGAGAGAAGAAAACAATGGAGGAGTAAGTATCCCCCAACCACCTGTAAAATGTAGTTACTTAGGAGCGCTACTCTCATTTTATATCGTATATGAATAATCGATATTGAATTAAATAGACCGGAAATATGCGGAAAATATGCATCAGGTGTTGGTAGCTAGTGTGGATATATTGAATTTATTTGTGGTGTCTGCATTTATATAGGTATGTATTTAGAGGGTGAAATTTACTTATTTTTATAATATAAAGACACGTTGTAATAGATGGATCTTGTCTTTTATTAGTCTTGTTCACGTTAATCATTTTAACGTATAAATCAGAAGAGAGTGAGCTCTCAGTCTGGAATTTTCTTAAACGAGCCTATAAAACATACTATGAAACTGCCATAGGAAGAATACAATTTGTAAACTGAAACGGTTCTGTAACAATTCTAGCAATTTAAGTTTCCCATGGATTTTCTTAAATGAGCAATAGGACAGTTAATCTTACTTAAAAATGCTTTGAAATCATAATTAAAACTTTCTATGCCGTTTTAAAAATATCAACTCAAAATGACGATTTTAAGTTTTGGGAATATAAACTTTTCGAAGACTGTAAGAGATTAAATAAAATTGTTGACTTCTTCTGATCAGTCTGTCTTCTCGGCGCTTGCTCTGTGGTCGACACTGTAATTTTAGAGACTTCAAAGAGAAATGTCATATCACATTAGAGCAAGTATTGGTTGGTTGTCTCTGATACGTCAATATGTCCTCTTTCTTTGCTTTCAAACGGCTGTGTGAGACCCATGCCGTATATATCGTTTCCTGCTAGTCGCTTAATAGTTTCCAATATGTGAATACACGCTTTGATCAAGAGTATAAAATCAATATAAAACGTCAAAAGAAACTGTATATGTGACAGAATTTGATTTGCACACTTTTACGAAAACTCAAATTAACCGTTTGCATGTATTGGGTATTTGACACGGCTTAACAAAAATATACCACAAAAAAATAAACTAATAACATGTACAACAACCGTTGTATTAGGAATGTTGGTTATGCAAACTTTACACCAAATATGAATACAGAGATAAAAATAGTATATCTTTTTGTCACAAGAAAACGTCATCAATAAAATAGAGAATTTTTGGAGAAAAAAGTGTCTCTAATATAACCCATTCCAATAAGCATTGTAGCACATTAAAAGCGGGAGTCATAGTAATGTAACAATATATTAAAATGAAATATAGAAGGACAGATGGGGAAGATTTACATGATCAAATAAAAACAATTTATAGCCTTGCTTATCTCATCAACAGGGGGATAAGTCTGCGTTTAACTTTATCTTAAAACGTCCACGACTACTACAATAACAGATAAGGCAAAGTAAGCTATATACAACATTATAACAGTAAGAAATACATGTTATGTATATAGATTAATTATACCTGTGACACGGTTATCTTTTTTTAAATGTGTAATATTATTTTATTAAATTAAAATTATTATAGAATGTTTATCAAAAGACAAATATGCGAGTAACCCACAAGTAATGTTAAATCAGATTTTCACTTTAAACTAAAAAAAGTACATAAATTTATACTTTATTCACAATTAGGCTAAATCATCGGTGTTGATTTTAGATTAAGTCATCTACAATTCTTATTGCAAGATTTTGTATTTAAAGGTAATTTTTTAAATCCAAATGACAACTCGGAGAAAGCACTGAATTAGCAAGAAACACGTTAAGATGTTTAAATAAGGATAGCGCTAAAATATGTTGCAAACTTACAACGTTCATGGCTAAATAAATGTCACATTTATTGTTAAAGTAAGGTATGTTAACAATTATGCTAAAATCTGTCTATACAAAATTGTATATGTTTAAGTATAAGTAGTTCCACCCCCATACGAAGCAGCTTGTTTTATTGCATACGTATATATTAGCTTAGACAACGTGTTTATACAATATACGGTGTATGAAAGACACATTGTTCTGTTAAAAATCGTTAGATAGCAAATAAAAATCACGCAAAATGAAAATAAAAAAAAGCATTAGAAATATTATATCACATAAAATATTATATATCAAAATGAGAAAAGTTAATGATTATGTGTTAAGGACACGTAACTGATTTACCTTGAAATGGATTATCGTCGCGTGAAAATCACTCATAGAACTTGTAGCGAATTTTCTGATAATGAGTAGAAACAGGTCCGTTTAAGAAACTACTTTCATTCATTTCTTTTATTTTCACGAATAATATTGTACTCCTTTACATAAGCACACACACACGTAATACTCGTCTTTCTCCTACTTGTCCCATATCACTATGTCCGGTTTAATACTTCCTTACCTTAAAACATGGTAATTAAACATGACAAAGTGATATGGGACGCATGCTCTCCCTCATAATAATTATACTACAGTTGTTGGTGGTGATCAATCACCAAAGTCCTAATGTTAAGAACGGCTTTCGAAATAGACACCCCCAACCTCCTCATGTTAAGAACGTCTTACGAAATAGACACCCCCAACCTCGCCATGGAAAGAACGGTTCGGAATAGACACCCTGATTTTATGAGGATGGAATGGCAAAGTATTTAGCCGAAATTAAACCTCGATATTCGTTGTCAGCATATTCATCTGCAAATTGGGGGTTGACAGTGTTGGGCAGAGAGACGTAGATTTGTTCATCGCGCGTACGTACAAATTTGGCGGCCACTGAATTACAGTGCATAATGGATGTATCTATATCTCGAAAAATGCTTGTCTCCGCCAAAATTAAAAGAGATTGTCTCGAGCAGCATAATCGAAAATCTATGAAAGTCGTCCTTTTCAGGAAAATTGTGGAAGTGGATCTAAGGTAGAAATTTACCTTAAAATAAAAGTTATGTCTGAGCAGTGTCGATAATGAGTCCGGAAAAGAGGAGTAAACAAAAACAAATGTATAACAAATAAGTGTTTTGAGTAGATTTGTAGTTTAGTGGCGTAAATTCATTGACAGACACAAAATTATAAAAACTATTTATTTTTATGTAAAACACATTATTAGAGTGTAATAAAAAAAATTTTATGAGACTAAATGTACGCCACTGGAGCTTGCCGTAATACTTTTAAAATTTGGTCTTTCAAAGGATTGGCAGATGGGCCTTTTTAAGGCCAAATTTGACCTTTTTAATACTCTTTCATGGAACAGTTTTAATTAAGAGCGTAAAAAAGACCAAATTTGTCCATAAAGGGCCAATTAGTCAAACTTTAGAAAGGCCAAATTGTAAAAGTAATATGGCGGCTTCGACTGGCGTAAATTTAGTCAAATAAAAAATGATGAAAAAATTATAAAAATGATTTTTTTTCTGGTTCTATTTCAGCCTTTGGGTCTAATAATGTTTTATATAAGCAAATTTTTTATGATTTGTTTGTCTGTCAAAAAACAAAAAGAAAACAAAAAATAGGATCGCGTACGTGTTTTAAGCGGTTGACACGATAAGTAACATGGTTAAAACCGCGGTAAGCGGAAGTAAAATCGCCAAAGTAATAGTAAATGTTAAAAAAATAATAAAAATATAATAAAAATGCCCCTCAGAAAACAAACCAAAACAAAACAAAAGAAAGAAAATAGGATCGTGTTAAGGTTGAAAAGATGCTCCAAAATTGAAAAATAAACAATGGTACCCGTGCGTCCTTTTCTGTTCTCTCAATTTTTTGCTGTATGCTGGAGGTGTTTAAATTACGCTGGTTACTCTATTGTAAGAATAACCGGCAGTTATGCAGTTACGCCCAGCCAGGTCGAAAATATGGTCGACAATTATAGAAGGAACATATCACCGTCAAGTCATGTGTTGGGTTACTTTATTTAATCAAGTGTTTACGTTGTTAATTACTAATGATTTTCCGTTTTATTTTGTTCGTTTTTCTGTTAAATAAACACGTATAAATATATAAGAAATTATATGTTATCCGTTTACTTTATTTATTCAAGTGTTTACGTTAAATTCGTTTTATATAATTTTCTGTAAGATCCAAATCGTATTTTCGACGTGCATAATAAAAAAAAATAACACGTGATTTGACGATGATATGGCTAGGCGTAACTGCAAAACTGGCGAATAGCCAATGTGAAAAAACAAGCATTTTTTTTGTTTTTCAATAAAACAGAAACATTTTATTTTCAATCGCTAATTTTCACGTCAAAGTACAGTATTTTTTCTAGCGAAATAGTAAATGTTTTTTCTAGTGTAAACATGTTTTATTATTTATTTTATAATAAACAGTGAATATATGTAAAGCATAACTTGTTAGGTTAAAGTAACGTATTTTTTCATGGAAAAAAGTAATCGTTTTTATAGTGTTACTATCGAGTAGCCTAACCACGAGCGAATAGTTAGACCGAATGAAGGGGATAAGTGTGGGTAAATGTACAGCAATAAACAACTGCCTCAATTCCATTGAACGAGTACAGAAAACGTGCAGTGTAGTATAAGAGCAGTAAGTGTATTTTCTCCTGTAAACATGTTGCTCGTATGCCACCCCCCTCCCAAAAGAAAAGAAAAAGTTTCCAAAAATAGCATTAAAATTCAAGAACGAAATACCCCTTCAACATCACCATAATAATACCGGTTTTCTTGATTTAAAAAAAAACATGGTTGGGCTAGGGGTGTTTCTTTTTTCGAAAGCCGGAGTTGGTGGGTTTGTTATACTACGCGGCAAGAAAAAAATAATGGCAGTAGACTTTTTATTTTATTTTCCTACGATGAATGGCATTCACGGTAATTGTAAATTGTTAGGTGAAAGTACAGAAAAAGTTTGTGCAAATCAATGGTATGTGAAGAAATTGATGAAAATGTATGTATGTATGTATGTATGTATGTATGTATGTGTGTATACACACACATATAGTGGTCTGTGTGAGTGTGTACACGGAGTCAGTGTGTATAATTGAAAAAAGCGAAACTTCTGTTTGCGTTGGCATCAATAATATTGCTATAAAGCAATGTTAAATGCCATATTTGTGTAAAGTTTATTTGTTGATCATCATGAAAACGGCATCGTTTGTCTTTCCTTAGAAAAAGCACAGCCACTCAGAATGTCTAAGTAAATATTGATGTCAATAAAAGCAACACTGTATTTGTTTTAGTGTGCTTGTGCATGCGGGGGTAGAGGCTGTTTTCAGTAAGTGTATTTCTGTAAGACAGTATTAAATGTCATATCTATGGTAATTTCATTTGCTGATGCTGAAGAATGGTGGTAACTTTGTAAGTTATTTAATCAAAGCCAGACACTAAGACGGCCTTGCCCCTACACTCAGGAATAAATCCGCTGTTAATAAAAACAATTTGATTTTTAAATAAGATATAGTAAGTTGGTTGAAATTTTCTACCGAAATAATCTTTTAGACAAAACCTAAACTAATTCCACTCAAAAAAGTCTGTGCATTCAAAATAAGTGAAGGAAACAAAGAAAGAAACATGAGGTAACGTTGGAATAAAGAAAGAAGAAAATAAGAATTGTAAACATGTAATGTCTGAATAAAGAAAGAGGAAAATATACAGAGAGGAATAGAGGAGCGATACATAATTAAGAAAGAAAACAGGAAACAATAAAAGGCGGAAAGTTTGAAATAAATTCCATATGAAAAAAAAATGAGAGAAAATACTCGAGATAGAGAGATATGAGTTGTAAACATTTCTTACTCTCCCCTATCGTTATTAGTTATTCTGTGCATCATTTTATATTGTTTATTTATCTCCCCTTTGTGATAAGGACATGTTGATGTACCTCTGTTACAGTGCATCATTTGGAAATCTCAAACGGTTATGTCTCTTTATCTTTCAAGTAGGCTTTCAAATAATCAGATTTTATCAACTGCGTTCATATCGTTGTCAATATGTTTATATTATTGTTAATCATCAAAGAAATAATCTCGTTAACCCTTATGCTTGAGTGTCCTTTACATAAACATTTATAATTTGCGTGTCACGAAAGAAGAGAGGAAAACAATTAAGAAAGGAAAAGGTAAACAAGAAAAAATAAAAAAATTACCCTTAGGAGAAATAAATAAAAATAAATATAATCAATTACCTGGCATTAACCGAAAGACATTAACTGAAATGAGAGAACAATATTATTTGTCGAAGCTTTAGATTTGTATTGATAATTTCTATCATTTGAATTATTTGAAATATGGTTTTCATCTTTGTGACAATATTCCCGCCGGTGTAACCGCCAATATTTTCGATACGTCTCCTCAAATACAGCATTTAATTTTTTTTTTTTTTTACATTTTCACCCCAAATAAAGCAAATTGCCACTTTGGTGTAGGGGGCTACTATCAGGGGCAACAACTACTGTAGGGATTTGGGCAGCAAGGTGTCGGTTCACGTTACACTTGAACTTCTGCACGTCAGTACTGTTGGGGAAACAGGGACCTGGAATGGAATTCCAAAGTCTAGCGGTTCTGGGGAAGAAACTATAGGAGTAGAAAGATCTTTTACATCTAGGGATCTCTACTGTGTGGGGGTGGGATTTAGCAGGGATTTAAATGGAAACCTTTATAAAATCCCTGAGAGGATCTTGTTTTGTTCTCTTATCTTTTGCCGGATAGACGTCAAGTAATACATAATTGTTGTATTGGTATCGCATTCTTAAGAGTATCACTTAGAATTCATTTAAAAGAAATTGGGCTTATTGTATCACGCCTCAGAAAACGAAGACAAACTATTCTCACTAATGGGATTAAAGTTTGTTTTCGACATTATGTACATATTCTCTAGTTCGGCATAGTAATTCGAGAGTCACTAAAGAATGGTCGTAGGTTACACCAGACAACACCTTGAGAATATCTAGAATGAAAACCGTAGTCTGAATAATCTAAATAGTACAAATTGTCAATCATTACTTAAAAATATTTCAATAATACCAAAGACAAAATTAGAAGAGTTAAATAAAAGATGAAGGTGAAAGTAATTGTTACCGATAAATAGAAAGCCACAAAAGGCAGACAGATCATTTGAATTTAAATAATGTTAATTAAAAGAAAGGAAAGGAAATAATAGATTCAATTTTCATCGATTAGATTCGTAAAAATTGTTTTACCAATTTTTCACACTTCTTATATCATCGTAATATTCATATTTACAAATCAGAGAAATTTATTTGTATTTTTCTTCTTTTTTTTTGCCTTTCTTAACTTATGTACCTTTACTACTAAGAGGTCAACACTTATTACTAGATTTTAGCTCAGACGAGGAGTTTTATGAAAATAACAATACAGTAACGACAAGCTCGTACCGTCGCTTCTGTTAAAAAGTGGTATCAAGAACGGGAAAACGGCATCAACATACTAGTTTTCGAATACTTTCTGGAGCAGTAAAAAGATGCTATATTTTTCCAATGACCATGGAAAATTTCCTATAGTTTTGAAATGGATACATTATCTTCCCATTTCTCATAATTTTTATTTTCTTTTGTCAAAACCAACAAATACTTTCCCTCTTCGTTGAAATGACCTGGTACGAATCACTTATACAGTATACAAAATAGTTCGATGTGTTTAGTTCTAAGAATCTGACATACAATTGGGTTAATCAAAGCAGTATATTTTCGGGGGGGTCTAATAATTACTAATGTCTTAGTGCTTATATTTAATCTCCGCATTATTTTACTTATTATTTTTACCGTTTTATTGTAAATATTGATGGATGTTTGAATATCTTATCGTCAATAGATTTATTGCTAAGGCTTATGTTTGATCGAAATAAGTATATGTTTTACGATTGATGGAGTGATTGGCGTTTGGATTAATGTACATATAATTTTTACGCATTAAATAAGTGTTCATTTTTATTTAATTTAAAATTGACATCCAAATATTAAGTTACTGGTAAGTTTTATAATATATCTACTCTTAAAAGAATGTCACAGTTCTGTTGAAATAGCATTTTCATTCGGAATCGCGTATATTGAATAGATGCGCCTCAAGTATGTTTGTTTTGTCTTAAGTATATTTGTTCTTGTTGTAATTATCTAGTTTGATTAAATTATTTACAAAATGTGGGCACTTTCAGAGAAATAATTCGATGGCGCCATGTTAAATCTGAATCGCCAAATAGAAAGGAAAAGAAATATTAGCTAATAAAATGTTCATAAATTTTGTGGCGACAAAAATCTATCAGTATTATTCTATTCCTGGCAAATAAATATGAAATAAATAAATCAAGGCATGAAACAATAAAAAAAATGTAATTTCATTTTCTTGGAAATATCGGCTATAACTTATGTTTCATATTAAATATGAATACGTTTTGTCAAACAATTTAATAAAGTGGCAATAAAAATATACGATGTGCACAAAGTTCCCTGAAATTTACATACTTTGAACTCCTGTTTTATTTACAGTGTCATTTCTGATATTTTTCAGGTGTATCTTGTCAAACTTCAGAATCGTTTTTTTCGAACTCACGAATATGCACGGAATTTATAACGGAACGTTTTATTTAATCCACAAGGGTAGCATTCTTTCGTTCTGTAAGCCATGAAGAAGTCCTAATTAATTTGGAAGTGTGTTTTGAGGATTACATGCACTGAGGTTTGAACCTTCATCCTCCAGAAGAGTGTAACTTACAACTTTTTTCTATGCGTTATCCAGTACGTCACGGGTCTTTGCAAATTACTTAGGACTTCAACGAATTGTCAATCTTCATCTGAAAATGTCTGAAATATAATACATTAATTTACTTTTCTGTACGTCTAGTATCACAAACATATCATCGTAAACATTAATTAATGAGAAACGGATTACCTCTCTTTAGTATCGCTCTTTATCAGTTAGAGATCATTTAAACTATTTTCACTCCAAAAATTTTCCGAGGAAAAAACTCGGCCATTTATGGTTCAAATTGGCTATTTTATTTTATAATTCAAAAAAAAGTCATGATGCGAGGAGTCTTTTTTTTAAATCTAATTTCTTTTGAAGATGTTCCTCTATAATTCATACAAAAATGTTCAGTGTGTTCAATTTTCATTTTAAAAATCTAAAGTTTTAAATCAATTAGTTTAAGCTTTAAAACGTTAGCCAAGAATTTGCAAAAAAAAAAATTCAATTCGTCGTAATTGGTTTTATTATATGTTTTATTCGTTTTATTTATAATGTGTTTTCAATTTTTCAACTACCGTGGAATTTCCACGGGTTCTGCTAATAATACATTATAATGGCAATGCGTGTGTTTTCGTGTGGCCACATATCTGTATCTTTATGTGCCTGTGTGATGACAAATCGATTGCTTAACTTGCCTCCTCAGTATTCGTAAAAATATTTTATATCTTGAGTGCTTAACAAATTACCGTATATGTAGATCAATTATAAGTCGTCATCACAGTGTATATTACATATATTCTATTGCTGTATACGCGATTCGTTTTAAATTCCTGTTGTTTGAATTTTCCTGTTCGCATTTCATGACCTTCTCTCTAAGTGATACACCGTATATATTGTATATCACGGTAAAATATCTGTTAATGTTCGAATGCAAACGAAGAAACCATAAATTAAATTAACAATACTGTCATCAAACCCCCTTAAAAACCAATGTTTTCTTATGCTCTGACAAACCACAAGCACTTGTACCCCTTCGACGTGAACACTTCCAACAAACCCAACCAGCTAAACCCCACCTCTTCACAGTAGAGATCCCTAGGTGTAAGAAAGTCTTCTACTCCAATAGTTTCTTCCCCAGAACTGCTAGACTTTGGAACTCGCTTCCGGGTTTCTGCTTTCCCAACTGTACTGACATGCAGAAGTTCAAGTGTAATGTGAACAGACATCTTGCCACTCATCTCCCATCATAATATCCCTGCCACTTATGTCCCCGATAGTAGCCCCCTACTTCAAAATGGCACTGTGTCTTGTTTGGGGTGAAAATTGAATTAAAAAAACGTTATCTTTCATCTAGCAATTAATGATATACATATAAAATGTTCAATGATTTTTTTGAAAGTGCAACAGAATGTACCTTACATAAAATAAATCCAAGGTAATTTTTTTTTTCAATTTAAATTAAATTTTTATACCTTACTTTGTAAAGTAGATAAAAGTGCACTTTGAAGATGAATAAATTTCAAATTGATGAATCTTGTACCTTTATTTTTAAAGCCTATAGTAAAAACATTTTGTTTAACAATTTTCATGCCTTGGATGAGATGTTTTCTAACTTGTATGTATTATGCTCAACTTACAACAAAAATCCAAAACTGAATTTAGAAACTGAGAACGCTTCGTAATGTCGTCGATGGTTGTCCCCTGATTTATAGACTCCTTGGTGGAGGTACATAGACGCCCTTGAATAAACTTTAATAACACCTCAGAGAAATTAATTGGATCTTTCTTTTTTATTTAGAGAACCATTTTAATCAGATTGTATGTGCTAGCTTTCACATCTGCTATTAAAAAACGAAAGAAATAGACGGGTTATAAGTCTGGTCTTCTTTTTTATAATCGATCAATTCAATTATACCAATTTTTTTCTCTTTAGATGACTATGTTGACTCATATCTCTTCACACAGATCCAAGCTCTTGTAATGACAAGAGATAATGTCCCAAAATATCAATTAGTTGAGCTCCTATCAGTTTAATTTCATGTTTACGCGCTAATATTTCGCCCACGAATGACAATTATTACATAATTTATATTAAGTTGGTGCAAAACAATATCGTGTTCTCACATATGTTACTTTTATATATAATTTCTGAATTTATCCATTGATATGTACACATATATATATATATATATATATAAAGCCATGTTATATATCATTTTGAAACGTGTGTTTTGCTCTATCGAATCAGTTTATTCAATACCGTTCTCAATCTCTTCATTTATTGTTTTGCAGGCTTCTCGACAGCATGGACAAAATTCAAATCCGCACGAATTTCTTATTCTTATTATCATAGTAGTAGCAAATGCACGAGCCCAAATGTGACAATAGTACTTCATACATGTGCAGTTGGTGGCTTTCTATAGATACATCCAGGCGTAAGTAACTTCTTGGACGGTAGAAAAAGCCCACCTTCTTCGCAGCAGCCTTGGCAATGTTCCTAATGTATCTGTCCTAACTTATGTTCCCAGTGAACGTTAAGCCAAGGAGTTTGAGGAAGTTCTTTCAGGTAATGTATCTTTAGGTGTAGCTGCTTGTGGTTGAGAAGTTTTCTTACAGTTATTAAAGGAAACAAGCTTAGTCTTGGCAGCGTTGAACGTTAACATAAATTTTTGACCACATTCCACTACATACTGGAGGTCTTTATCTAGAGCTTCCGACATATAGGTTCATTCGTTTTCCTCTCGTGACTTCTATAGAACGTAGTGTCGTGACCAAATATACCCATCTAAGAGACTATTTTATCAGGGAGGTCATTTATGAATATGAGGAATAATAAAGATCAAAGGATCGATCCCCAAGGTACACCCGCATTTATATTATATTATTTAAACATACGACAATTGAGGACAACCTGAATTTTCTCTTATTTCAGAAGGATTTTATTATATTAAATATTCGCCCAGTAATATCATAGGATCTGATTTTCATGAGAAGACCATCGTGCCATATCCTGTCAAAAGCCTTAGATATATCAAGCACCACTTCCCTCCTCTCCCCTGCCTAATAGAGTTAGTATCGAAGAGAATTAGTACTGCTTTGAAGTTACACTCCTCAGAATGGGACTAAGATTGGAAGATGTGGTTATTGTTATTCACCACAATACTGAGTATTTATTTTTTGTGATTGTTTAAAAAAAATTGGATTTGTTTTAGTTGAATTTTCCTGCTTGTGTTGCATTACCTTCCGTTTTAAAGGAGTCTAATATTTTTAATGTCACGATAAAATATGATATATATTAATTTTGGATCACGCGAGATCACGAATAGTTCACGTGAATTTGATGAGACATTCACTCCCTCAGAATTCATAGGATAAGATCGAATTTAAGCAGCAAAACATTACTTATTAAGGTCCATGGAAGCATTCCAACCTATAATAATGCATGGATATAAAAGAATTAATTAAAAGAATGGAACTTAAAATATATATAAAAAATATAGCGATTATATATTCTCTTATTTAAATTAGGGTGTAAGTGACTCTTATTTATTGTAAAAACTCGTACAGATGTTGGGGGTCAAAAAGTAATAATTATTTTCTATTATATTCAATGTTTCACTTGAAACAAAACAAAAAAGTCAACACACATTTTAAAATAATTAGTTTTTTCGTTTCAACGATAAAACATTTGTAAGTTGGTGTCATTGTCAATTTGTTATTACTTTCCCAAGTGAGTTACTCTCAACATGGGTTTGAACGGTCTGCTTACAGTAAACACCAATCAATAAAATAATATAAAGGAACTTACGCAGCAGAAACTTGTGCACTGCAAGAAATATACAGATTTCGGTAGGAGATAAATAGGTGAATAGATTGATTGATAAATCGATAAATATATAATGATAATAGCCTCGACAATAAGAGAGAAAGGTAGGACATAGGTAATATAAATGTTTTACTGATTCAAAATAATTGAGCCTTATTGAGAATAATAAGACTAAATTATGAGTTAACATAACTTATTTTCTCACTATATTTGAACAACATGAACCCACAATGACAATCCAAGATTAAGAACATTGTATCCATATTTGTGTTTCGTAATCACCGGATTGCTAAGTTTCTGTGTGGGGGCACATTCTTGCCCTGGAATCAAAGTTCGGAATAAAACACAAAGAAAATTATCAAATCTCAAATCTCAAATTTAGAAAATTACGACTTAACCTGTTTAGGGCACATTCTTCTCTGCTAATGACAGGAGAGGGCAACATATTTTCTGAGTGTGGTCTCTTTTCGTTATAATCGATGCAATTCAATTTTATCGCGTCACTTCGAGTGCTACTAAGTAGTTTGACTCCTGCGCTCTTTGTTTTATTACAAGAGTAAATGACTCCAAACTTCTAATTATCTGACTTTTTTTAAGCTCAATTTAATACTCACGCGCTAAAATTTTGTCAACGAATTAAAATTATCAACTCGATACTATTTTATGTCGGACGGCATCTTGGATTTAAGTCTTCATCAAAGATAAACTGACCCAAATACATGATGACTGCAAGCAGTGCAACATATTTAAAATACGAATTTATTACTTCCATCTAACAATAATTATCGGTAGATTTGTTTGCATCATATAACCCTCGGTATTTTGTATTTCGCAATAGCCTTAATATTACACCCTAATTCTGAAATCACATCACTCTAACAATCCTCACATCTTACATGATCAAAAACTCGATGAATTTTTCTTAATTGAATGTACAATATATCTACCCATCTATCTATCTCTAATATATAAAAGACACTTTGCGTATGTGTGTGTTCGAAACGGCTGAGCCTATCTTTTGCAAACTTCACACAAACGTAATTTTATATTTCTGGCAGTGTTTATAAGTATGTTTTATACAGAAAATCGAAAAAAAATCCGATCTTAAAAATTGTCTTTCTTCTCCTATAGATAAAAAACATTTACAGGGGAATATTTTACGTTACATCGGTGTAACCTTGGCTGATGTAACGAAAAATATCCCCCTGAAAAATTATGTTTTTTTTTATTTATAAGAAAACAAAGACTATTTTAAAAGTCGTTATACCCAAATATCAGCTGACGTGATATTGTAAACAGACACAGACAGAAATTGATAGACGCATTATCGTTATTGTTATTTTTTGCGAATTAGACAAATTATTCCTATAAATATATAATATTCAATAAAGGATTAATTCTATAATAATAGGTAAGCAATCTTCATGAATTAAAATATCATGTTTAAGCATATTGTACGACCGGGTGACGCCGGGCGTCCAGCTAGTCTATACACACACACATACACACACATACATATCTATATTTATATATGTACACATATATACACATATTAAATGAAAGTAAATAATCTAAATGCGCATCGTGAATAAAACCCTACATCAAAATGTATTTAATCCATGCAAGGATAATGTAAGTTATCTTATTTAAAAATAACATTGCTAGTCTGTATGTTTATTTGATATAAATTTAAATACTGTCAATTCATCACACGCAATAATATTCTTGTTTCCTGATGAAATTTTCCGAGGAAATCTATTAACCTAATCTTATATACATATGATTTGTCACTCAGTAAATAATGGCATTTATCTTATTGTTGCATTACTGCTATACAATAAAGGTCGAAATATTGATATATGAAAATATCACAACATATCTTTATTGTTGGTGATGAAAAATGCACATAGAAGAATTAAAATGTTGATTCGCCTTAGCCTTAAATCTTACGCTCGATATCTATTTCGGTTGTGATTATATTACCACATGTCACTATCTCATAAGACTGCACTTTGTTTTTGCTATTATTCTGTCTATGAATGAAATACCAACATTGTTATTTACTTCTATCGACGCAACTTAATGCAAAATGCATTTCCCTTTACAAATTCTCGCATGTGCCACATTTGTTGTATTTTAACAATTCACAATACTATGTTATTTCTTCCCTGATGCTAGTTGTATTAGGTTGAGAAAAAAGTTCTTGCAGAATTAAAACATTTTGTTTTAAATGATCTATTTTAAATAAGCGTCCGTTAAAATACCTTCACTTTATATACTATATAATGAGAGTGTTTACTTCTATCTAACTGATAAAATTTTAATTGCTTAAAAACAGGTATACCTTCTTTTAAGAAAGTTAAGTGCAAGATATAAAAAAAGCAAATTCGCACAATTTTCTTATTTCAATTCACACTAGCCGGAAAAACCGATAGTCGAATAAAAATAGTAAGACAAGAAAGTAAATGTAGGGACCTACACGATCCATGTAGATTATGCCTGAATGAAAAATTCGTTATCCTGTTCTTTAAAGAACCCCGATATCTATTAAATTGTAGGAGATAAATAGCGAACAACTGTGTGCGCAGAATAAACTTTACTGTAAGAATGCAACAAAAATAATTTTTAAATTAAAAATTACAATAGAAAATAAATAAATAAGTAAAATAAAATAAAATAAAAATAAAATAAAATAGACACACATGTTCATAAATAAGTCCGCTTACATACATATATATACATATATATATATATACATATACATATACATATATATATATATAACATAATATCCGAAATATGGACTAAAACACAAAAACATATCTAGCTAGACCTTGGCTGAAAGTTGGTCACCTTATTACAACAAAAGAATATCTACCCTTCCCATAAATTACACAAAGAGAAGGGGTGAACTTAAGATCAATTGTACTTTTGTACTTTAAGTCCCCGCCCATTGGCTGATTAGGATTGTGCGCAGTGGTAACGAGGAAACTGATTGGCTAACTAGAAAATTACATTAGCATGTGCGTATATATAAATGCGCGATAACCACAACTTTTCGCATAAGCCTGTCGAATTCTCACGAGAATTAAACGCGAAATATTCTGTATAGCTTTATTGCGATATATATTTTCATAACTTACTATATATGCATATATATATATGATTGTTGAGCTGGATTAAATCCGACGATATGAAATAAAATGGAGGTGGAAGGACCTGGATACTCAACGTTTCGCCCGATTTATGCGGGCTTCTTCAAGAGGGATGGTCATTGACGAGAGAGTCGGAGGATTGGGGCTATATATATAATGATGGGGGAGAGCAGCGTGTTTTCCTTATGTAAATTAGATGTCATATATACATGTATATACATTTTATGAGAGAAGAACTAATTAGAGTAAACTAGTGTAGTGGATTACGTCTAAAAGATAAAATATCGTAGAGATTAAAAATTGTGTTTGGAAATATAGCGGTGATAGATTAAATAAATAAAATGACACGAGATTACGAAAGAATCGTTTTTTTTTTTTGTTTTTTTTTTAAATTAGAAATAATGGAATTGGGATAAAATAGCGCAGTAACTTAAAAGATGGTATCTAAAAATAAGAATAGGAGGTGATAAAATGGAGTCTAAAAATAGATAATGATAAAATACAGTAAATAAGTAAAATAAAAATAAAATTAAGTGAAATTACGAATTTTTTTTTTTTTTTTTTTTTTTTTTTTCGCGTTTAACCGGTGTCTAAGTTGTTTTCTTTGATAATTATTTTCGACAGAAAGGGAGCAACGTGGAAAAAACCTTTTCTTTGCTTAATTATTTTGCTGGAATGGGAGATTATAGCTGACTCAATTAAACGTCGTGTGGATCTGTTATGTATGTGTTTAAGGAAAGTTGCTTTGTTAATTCGTAATTTCACTTAATTTTATTTTTATTTTACTTATTTACTGTATTTTATCATTATCTATTTTTAGACTCCATTTTATCACCTCCTATTCTTATTTTTAGATACCATCTTTTAAGTTACTGCGCTATTTTATCCCAATTCCATTATTTCTAATTTAAAAAAAAAACAAAAAAAAAAAACGATTCTTTCGTAATCTCGTGTCATTTTATTTATTTAATCTATCACCGCTATATTTCCAAACACAATTTTTAATCTCTACGATATTTTATCTTTTAGACGTAATCCACTACACTAGTTTACTCTAATTAGTTCTTCTCTCATAAAATGTATATACATGTATATATGACATCTAATTTACATAAGGAAAACACGCTGCTCTCCCCCATCATTATATATAGCCCCAATCCTCCGACTCTCTCGTCAATGACCATCCCTCTTGAAGAAGCCCGCATAAATCGGGCGAAACGTTGAGTATCCAGGTCCTTCCACCTCCATTTTATTTCATATATATATATATATATATGTATATATATATATATATTGATATTAAAGTCATATTTATTAGCCCTTTACATCAAGTAGATTCATGTCTTATCTTGACAGAGTTCCATACATAAAATATTTAATAAATCAACAATATTCTAATATTGAAATTATATATGTTTATCGTCATTATAATACGAAAGTATTAATTAATTAATAATAAATTAAGTAGGCTTGTGAGATAATTGTTGGCGGTATAGAAAGCAAATAAAATCTAGTGTTTTATGAATGAGATATTTTGTTCGCGAAAAGGATTCTGTGGGAAATATCACAAGATATACAATTTATGTAGTTAGTGGAGTCATGAACAAAAATACTATAAATCAAAAATATAATTTGTACAATAGTTTTAGAATATATCAACATAAAGTAAACACTCTACTACTATGTTTGAATTGATAATTGATATAAAACCAAAACTAAATTTAAAATACAAAGTATATTTGGCAAAAGATGATTTTCATAGATAAGAAATACTTGAACCAAACATGGGTGACTTCTAATGAGCTAGATGCTATTAACAAAATTGACACATTATTATATAGCCGAGGGTTTAAGAGAACCGGATGTATAGCAGGTGTGTATATATATGGTATCAAATCTAATATATGTTGTATTTGTGGCGTATTTGCGTTGTATTCATAACTTTTTAACAGAAGATCGCGACCGATTGCAAGTATTGTTTCTGTCGTACATGTATTGTTTTCATTCATGTATTAATTTATTTATGTGTTCATCATCACCATCATCATGATCATTAAAGGGATCTCATCGTTGCAGATAATTACGTAAGACGTTTCGACAGTTTTTTTTTCCTGTGGGAATGACGTATTTCGATACCTGTTGGAGGGTGTTTCATGGCAAACGCGTCACATAATAGGTTCAACATATCTTCTCTTTCTGGCAGAGTTTAACTTGGCTCTTCCGAAAGGCATTTGCGTATCTGGTTCAAGTGTTTCTTATGCGTGAAATGTAGTCCTTCCATAAAGGTTTACTTCACAAGATCTCCAGCTATGGTATAGCTGGAAATGTCTTCTCAATTTTTAAATCATTTCTCTCTGATAGGTTCATAAGAGTAGTAGTTGATGGGCAAAAATCAGAAGCTCACAGTATAAATGCTGGAGTCCCTCAGGGGTCCATCCTGGGCCCAACTCTTTTCCTGATCTACATTAATGATCTTCCAAATCACATCCTTACATCATTCGTAGACATTTTTGCTGACGATACTACCATCTATGGTAGCACATCTAAGAGAGTAAACGACCAAGTTCTCTCCAATTCTCTCTCCTCTGATCTTGATCACGTCGTACAATGGGGAAAGGAGTGGCTGGTTACTTTTAATGCATCTAAAACCAAGCTTCTATCTTTACATCATCAACGTTCTGATCCCCATCTGGTATCAATTAAAATGAATGGCTCTCGTCTTGGGGAGGCCTCAAGTTTTGACAGGCTTCTGGGCTTGACCTTTACTCCTGATCTTAAATGGAATACGTACATCAAATCTGTTGCCAAGGCCGCTGGAAAAATGGTCGGATCCTTCTATCGATCCAGTAGATATATCACTGCTGATGCAATTCTCTATCTATATAAGAGCCAGATACGTCTAAGAATGGAATACTGTTGCCACATATGGGCAGGAGCTGCTAGAAAAGACTTGTCCTGCCTTGATAGGGTTCAAAATAGACTTCGTGGCCTGGTGGGAGATGTCCTTTTCTCTTCGCTGCAACCTCTATCTCACAGAAGAGATGTTCGAGTTTGTCTCTGCTTTATCGTTATTTTCATGGAAAGTGTTCGACTGAGCTTCAATCTATGGTCCCCCCGTCGCCAAACTTTCACAAGAAACACTAGACTAGCTGAAAACATTATCAATAATTTTCCACACTCTTTATCTGTGCCTAAACCTAAACATAGATTCCATGATCAAAGCTTCTTTCTTAGAACTGCACGCCTGTGGAATTGTCTTCCGTTTTCCTGCTTTCCAGCTGTCTATAATATGGTGGTCTTCAAGTCCAACGTGAAAAAGTTTCTGATGAGCAATTCCACTTAAGTTAACAAATTTACCGAACTTCCATTACTATCGATTACTATATTGTCCTTTTGACTACTCTACACTCTTTAACCCTTATCCTTGAGTGGCCTATCGGCCTTGATAAGTGGTGACGCCTATGTAAAAAAAATCTAAACCATACGACTGATCCTGTTTTTAATATTTCTGTGTTCCCAGAAAGTCTTATTATCTTCGTGCATTCTGAAGAATATTTTTTCTCCAGCATGTATTTCTTCGTAAGAACATTTGGATTTGCAGGTTTTATCTGTTTTGGCAACAATGTTTCAAGGATTGCCCGTATTTTTCTAGCGAAACTCCCTTTCCGCCGGGAACATCTGGGATGGTGTATTTTACTAAGGAGTTATGCGGTGCATTTGTGCATTTGAAGAAATTGTTGCAAAACCTTTTTTCAGATTGAGTGTCTTTTGCATTTTTCAAAGCCCTCTTTAAGGTGTCCACGAATATTTTTACCTGTCCATTTGATTTAGAATGGTATGTCAGATTTGTAATGTGGTCCATTTGGAAGTCCTTTATGGACTCTTTAAAGTCCCTGGATATAAACTGAGTCCCATTATCTGACACTTAGTAGTCCATCACTCCATGGTGTCCAGTGTGAAAATCCTTTGAAGGCCTTTTTTTGGAGGGTCGCTGGAACAACTACTCTTTCCGGATATAATATTACTTGGTCGCATGCCGAGAAAACCTCTTCTACTTATTCATCAGTTTGCAGTTTTTCCTGTGTTTCTCTTATAAAGTCGCCGCCTTCGGTTCTTTCATTATATCGTACAAGATAACGGAATTCTTTCACAGTGTTTAATAGGATTAAATTATAATCTCTCTCTGATCGTAGTGATGCTATCGCCGAGTTTTCTAGTGGTTCACCAGTCCTTGGTAAAAACCGGGATAGGTCATCTGCGTTTCCTAGCTTTTTTAAGGAAGGAAAGCTTGATCGGGCTGCCTACCCTTATTTTATTATCTAAGTACTTTTTTGTCGAGTAAACATTCCCATTTACTATCTTTAAGTGTGAAAACGTACTCATTTATTTTTTCTATTATCTGAAAAACGTGTTTTCAATGTTGCTCTATAGTTTCGCTTTTCATAAGAATATCATTCAAGTATCTGATGGAAAAATCAAAGCCGCTCAACATCGTATCGATTATTTGTTGACAGATAGCTAGAGCGACTTTGATTCTGAAGGCTAGCCTATTGAATGTTAATAGTTCTTTGTGAGTGGAAATACACGAAAGTTTCGAGCTTTCTTCTTCAACGAGAATTTGTAAGAACGCCTCACTTAGATCTATTTTTGAGAATATTTTCCCTCCATTTAGTTAAGTTAACACTTCCTCAGGGCTGAGTAGCGGGTAATGATGACACATTAGTACTGCATTCAATGCAGTCGAGAAGTCTGTATAGACTCTGATATCCTTAGATTTTTTTATTTGCATACACGATAGGGGCCGGCTAACTCAACTCACTGTTGTCGAATGTGGCCAAAATTACTGTTTTGACGAGTCTGTCAAGTTCTTCGTCGATCTCTTGCATAGATGCAAATTGTATGCTTCGTTTCTTTTTGAAAACTGTGGTGATATCATCTTGCAATTTTAACTTTGCCTCCATTTTTTTTTTACAGCTGACTAGTTTATCAGAAAAAAACATTGGGGAACGACTATTTCAAATCTTACTTTAGGTTTTTAGCTTCGGCTGTAAGGTTATCAACTTTTTCCCAAGGTTATTAGTGTTTCTTAACACAAACATTTTTAGTCTTAGTCCCTTGAAGTAGAACTAAAATCTCTTACTAAAAACAACAACAAGTATAGGAAACCATCCTCTTCTCTGTCAAAATGTACAGTTGTCCATATAAGACTTTGCTACATACACACTGAGCAGTAGCCACAATACAAGCCGTAGTGACTGTTTAAACGATGGCAATTGTAATGCCGTAGAGACTGACGCCCACCTCCAATAATATTTATTAAGAATCTAGAAATTGAATCGATCATATCCGTAAGTACAGATGCGGCATTTTCCCGTTTTTACTTTTTATTTCTTTTTGTTTTTATGTAATTATGTCCTGATTAATGTAAAGAAATAAGTTATTTATTTAGGAAAGTATAATTTGATTTAAATTTTCTTTCCTTGTTCTAACTTATATAACATTTTTATTTTAAAGTCCTCCACCCCAAAAGAAAAAAAAAAGAAAAAAGGGGGAAAATAATTCATGCTCTATCTTCCCCTAGAAGTAGAACTAAAATCTCTTAACCCAAACGACAACACGTATAGGAAGCCATCCCTGCCCCCCCCGCAAGTTTTGTTGACCGTCTACGACTCTGCTACATATATATTGGGCAGTGCGCACTGTGTTAGCCGCAGTTACTGTTTCAACTATGGAAATTTGAATGCTTTACAGATCAACGACCACCTCCAATAATATTTAAGAGGAATCTAGCAATCGAATCGACAATGTCCGTAAGAACACATGCGAGATTTCCCGTTTTTACTTTTTTTTGTTTGTCCTGATTAATCGAAATAATAATAAATAACTTATTTATTTAAGGCAGTATAATTTAATTTTTTTCTTGTTCTAACATAAATAACATTTGTACTTACCCCCCCCCCGAAAAAAAAGAAAAAAACTAAAAATGGAGGAAAGAAGTTCGTCTTCTACACTTGCTCAAAAAAGAGTACAACGTCGCTATGACATAATATGTGCTAGTCTGCATTGGTGTTTGTGACCGAGAGATAACTCACAGGAAACCGGATATTGTAGTTCTGTACAAAAAGATCAATGGATTCCAAATTATTGATTTGGCTTGCCCACACAACATCAACTTCGCACGCAAACAGAATAAAAAAAACTACGGAACTATCAGAAATTGAGGGTGAAGATTTCTAGATTGTGAGATAAGAAAACTTCTATCGTGCTAATCATCATAGGTGCACGATGCAATTCCAGATGGTCTTGAGAAACAGTTTAACTCCTTGAGAATCAATAACAACATCACCGTAGTACAGAAGGCAGTTTGGCTTGGCACAGCAAACACCCTACGCCATATGCTTTCCAACTAATTGACGCTTTGACTATGCTCACTAGCTTTGGTGAAAAGCCCGCTCTTGTTGTGAACAAAAACAGTCTAAAGCAACATAACATAATATATATGATTATTATGTGCGTTAAATTCGTGTGTATATATATTCGAAGTGAGGTTCAGTGTTGTGTGCGCCAAATAAAAAACAAATGGTGGTCTGACCTCACCAGGGAGATACAGACTGTCTATGATCATAGAGATGTCAAGACATTCTATACTCTGCTTCATCAGGCTTATGGTCCGAAATCCTCTTCAACTACACCACTCCTGGCGAAGGACGGGAAAACCTTGCTGAAAACCTCAGATGAGATTATGCATCGATGGCATGAACACTTTCATGATCTTTTTCATAACCCATCCAATGTTGATGTTGCTGCAATAGAAAGTATCCCTCAATGTTCCTTTTGTCCGGAACTTGATGTTGAACCGACTCTTGCGGAAACAGTTGACTGCGTAAAACAGATAAACTCGAACAAAGCCCCTGGGTCGGATGGCATCCCTGTTGAGCTGCTGATACATGGCGGTGTCAATGTACATTGTGTGGTCCACTCTTTGAAACTGTCAGTATGGCAGGGTGCCTCGGTTGCCCAAGATTTGTGAATGTCATCTTGGTTATGTTGTACAAAGGAAAGGGTACAAGGTCTGATTGTGGAAATTATCGAGGTATCTCGCTTCTGAGTGCGGTTGGAAAGTTGTTTGCACGGCTTTTGCTAAACCGATTGGAAATGTATGTATGTCCTAATATCGTTCCTGAAGAATCCTAGAGTGGATGAAACGCAGAATATTCAGTGTAGCTTAATCGCCATATACATTTTATACATATATATATATATATATATATATATATATATATATATATATATATATATAGAACGATAGATAAACCACGATAAATTATTATAGTGCTACTTGACCCTGTTTTCATCAATCATAATTTGCTAAGACGATATTTGGCGCGACACTCGCGATGTTATATTTGAATGTTTAAATATTTACTTGAAATATTTACTTGAATACATAAATATAATAATAGTCTTACGGGCAAATAGACTAATACTAAACAAAATAAAAAAATATGGATGAAGATAATATATATTAATAAAGAAATCAATAACCTTTGATACACTTTCTAAATAAATCTGTTCAGAATGACAGTTTTTAAGTTAACATAAATAAGGCGATAGAATTAGAAATGACAAGACTTATAACTGGTCATGACTGGCAGAATGATGACAAGATTCAAGCGTGGATTAAGTAAATTCGATATTACGGAGAAATTTCAGAGTGTGAAATATATATTTCCGAGCTCGTGAAAAGAGACGAAGAACGTTTTATTTTAAATACATCGGAAACCTGTAAGGCTAATATTATTCGTGATTATATAAATAATTCAAATAATCTTATCCATACATCTTTTTTATCTATCTATATATCTATCTACACACATATACACAAACATATTTTTCCCCATTTATCCCCGCCATATTTCCATCGCATATATATTTTTCTTCTTAATCGTTATTCACCTCGATTTTAGCTCTGTTAAGCGAGGTGCGAAACCGGTCAGCTCGCTTCTCACTTAATTTATTAATTCATCATGATTAATAAAATTGGTTTGTATATAGCTATTAGTAAAGATCTACTAAAAGAATATGTTATATGGATGGATGATAACTCAGACAACAGAGATTCTTTTTCTTTTTGACAGAAAAAACCGTCAGTTAATGTGATGACTTTAAAACAAAATAAGGAAAGTAAGAATTGCGAGACTTCAAAGATTACACCCTATTATTCCCACTCTGATTTCATTATGACCCTTGGCAACGCTGGATAGACTTGCTAGTTATAAAAATGATCGACGGTATTTCTCTCGTATTAATTCAACTTGTATGCCTAGATGTGACATACATAATACACTATTTAAAATGATACTTGTTTGAAATAAAACTTTCATGATGTTAAAATCAGATATGAATCAAAAATTGATTTTTGTTTTCAAAGTGGAACATTTCTGAGACTGGGATAGGCTTAATTTCAAAAGATTGTCATTGTCATTTAACACTCGGCTATGTCCCCTAATTACACTCTGAACGGAATAAAATATAAACGAGTTTCTGAGAAAGCTTATGTTGCATAGAATCAATGCCTCGACTTCTTGTCTCCGATAGGTTTACATCCCCACATCTTGGGTCAAAACATATGTTGTTTAAATAGGAATAAAGATTTACGGCCGAGTCGATTAGTCCTTTTCCAATATGTTCACGTGGGTTTTGATCATTAGTATAAAATCGATACTAAAGCCAAATAAACGGGTGACTCTGGCAAGAGATGATTTTAACGGTTTGTTAAAACTCGAACTGACATTTCTGTCTGTTTGCGAGATCGATGTGTGTTAAAGATGTTGGCACAGAAGCAAATGTAAAGAGATTCTGCCGTATAAATTTAAATTATTTTATTTCCAATGAGGGTCTAATGAATAATTCATGCATTTACCTATTGTAATTTGACACATGTATCTATCACTAGCAACCCCTCTGAAACAAGGTCCACACAAGATTTTTTAATTTAATAGGGCACGCACTATCAATCAACCTACACCCGCTGGCATGTCGCCTCAATGTTGATTCTCTACACTTGTTTTAAAAGTACTTAAATTTAATGTTCTCGGACAAACTCAATAGCACGTTTGTTCCGTTAAAGAACAATATCGCACTCCTTAATCGTAGAGATATGCAGATCCTGTAATTATGCAACTACTTCCGTTATATGTTTGCTTTTAAGTTCTCTCTCATCCTCTTGTTCCCTTGCATTTTTTACAGGGATTAAGTGCTATTTTTTTAGAGGTGATGGCTAGATTTTTTTCTAGTACTGACGTTGTGTCATTTCACCCTGGGATGGTAGGTAGGTAATTATCTACCTTATGATTTAGGAAACCAATATGACATCTGGCTGTAATGATGATTGTTTCTACGTTTTTCTCGATGGTATGGTTGAATTTTTTTTCGAATAATAATTTGAATATGCTTTTTGATGTAATTTTTGGCAGTCTTTAGCGAAGGCTTGTAACGTTAAAGTTGATCTTCTGTTAAATTTGTTTGTCATTGTTCTGCTATGTCTGCGTTTGTTGCGGTACAAGTTCTTGCACGAACATTAAACATTAAAAATTATCTCCACTTAGTTCCGACAGTTTGGAATCGCCATCGTGTTTAATCACGATTGATGCGAAAGTCGAGAAGATTTCGTTGCCTTTCTTGGTGTAGCTAAAACATTTTCACCTTTTGTGAAATAGGGAAGTTAAAGGGCTATTTTTCACTCGTGAATCAGCTGTAACCGGAAATAATTTTTCGAGTCCTACTTATGCTAATTTTCTCAGAGAAAATTCTACTTTTACATGACTTCTCCACCCCCACGTAACATTCTTATTTGTCTTCGCGCAACATTTTTACTCTAGTTACCGAGGTATTCTAGCAGGAAATATTTTCAACAACAAACAGACCACAATGGAATTTTTAGTTCCTACGATTATTTTCATATTTCAAAGGGAATAAAAAGTCAATACTCGTTGCTTAATGCAACAGACCGCGTATATGAGCGTGTGAGAAAATATAAGCAGCAGCCGTTAAAGCACGTATGAAAATGATCGGATGTTTTTTACTTGCGTGCGGCGTGAGAAAAAGGCATCACGTGGCGAGGAGCAGAAAAAATACTTGGCATGTGAAATGGATGGGTGGCCGTGTGGTGGCGACGATAGACTTTTAAGCTGGTGTCGAAACAGCAGTGTTGTTAATCTTATGGCAGATGACATGAATAGCAAAAAACAAGAAGCAGGCATTATTAGGAAAATAACGGTAATGAATACCTTTTGTTAAAAAAAAAACGAGCCCGATTTATATTTCTCTCTTTTTTAGCATTTTTCTTGTTTCCTTTACGGCGGTGCCGGACAGTGGGTGGGCCCGAGAGGTTTGAACTGTAACTATATAGTTAAAAAGTAATGGCACCGTTAGGTTAGCACCTACTCAAAGAAATAACCTTATATTTTCCCAAATGAGTTCGGTAAAGGAATACAACCACTCGACTGTTAAAGCACATCTGTCCACAACAAATCACCAGGAAATAAGACAAAGCAATTCGCTCTCGACAAGCACATTGGCATTTTCAGTTTAAACATATTATTTCATATCTTTTAAAAAATGTCAATTTAAAGTGCCCATTTTTCCTAAAATGGTTAGATAAAAGGATAGACCTATTGATACAACCCCAGCTTGTTTTAGAGTAAAAAAACAACTTTTTTCTTGTCTGAGCCTAGTTTCAATGCTACCATAAAAATATCCTTGGGAATTCTCCCATTTTCAATTTTCCTAGCATAGCTAAGAAACTGGACATATCGTTTGCTGAGCGGAAGAAACGTACTTGTCATGTTCGCCAAATCAAGGATTCACTTGTTTCAGACATGGTCCTGTATTGTGACTTTTAGAATTCTTGTGAGCTTGCGCATGTCTCGGCTGTTCGATATTTTCTATTGAGAGATGCAGTAGAATTGATGCCTAACTACTGTAGAGTAATGCGCAAAGCAGACAGTCATCTTGGTTTTATTGATTAGTATCTTTTATTCTTATTCCAGACTCTCTTCATGAAGCAGAGCATAACAGTCGCTACCTTGCAGATAGATTTTTGTAGCGACCAGGGACAGATTTATGAAAATACTGGAGACGAAGTAGCTGCCGAGCGTAATATTTAAACTATCGATTATTAGCCGAGAATCTTAGTGTTTGTTAGGTTGATTGTCATGGCAAACCTTTTAGTTTGTATGGGCGAATAATACTTTTTAACGGGCTTCGGTTTATGCAGTTCACCATTAACGAAAAACATCACACGTATTATAGCGTGACGGTGATCTCTCCTATCGTATAACCATCTGAACTCTTCTAGACATTATTTCTTGAGGAGACGACTAATAAAGACAAAAAATGTATTCATGATTATGCTGTGGAAAAATTATTATATACTAAATATAGATCCATACTCAACAATCAATCCGGCACAAAAAAAAAACGTTTAGGTAGTTGGAAATTTATTCCTGGGTAGAACTAGAGAGCTCGCCATCCTGGATCTCACTCCAACTTTGAAGTTGAGTTAGTTTCTTGTAAAGTACCTACAACAATTTGATCTGAGGATGACCACAAATCTGTCATAGGCTATTATAAGAGACCAGAATCCGCTTTAGACTAAACATACAGCGTAAGATTAGCTACTTTTATTTTCTCTACCGCTTTCCCTCGACCCAGGACTGCATCATAATAAACAAAGTCTCTGACAGCATAGACACAGCACCTATCTATCTCTATTTATTTCTCTTTGGAAAGTGTTAATTTACCGGAAGTTGTTGGAGACGCCTCAACCGTGGAATGTTGATGGAAATGCCTAAGCAATTTTTAAGAAGCCAGAGTGTCTCAATACAAAATAGTTGTATTTTATACAAAACTCGACCCACTACTACATGTTCATGCGGTGAGAAGGGCATGAATTCGCAATTTTGCTTTAACATATTATTCTGTCCATTTGTAAATCCATAAGTTTGTAAATATACAACTTTGTTTCGAATTTTATATCGTTTATCTCCATATATACAGTGAATCACTGATTGATATATTAAGTGATTTATTTTGTGCTACGAAACAGGTACTGTCAAGAATTGTAACTGTCAACAGATGGTTTACATCGTTAAATTTGGAATATAGACTTCATTATATCCTCTGTAGTTACATTGAGCTTCTTAATAAGTATTAGTGTATATAAAAAGGAAATATAAGTGGATAAAGAATATTTCCACAGAAATATACATATACATATATATATATATATATATATATATATATATATATATATATATATATATATCATTATTTAGGAATTTAAAATTAGTGATTTGAAAAAGTTAAATTTCAAATATAGAAATTTTATTGTATGCAAGACAAAGAATACAGTATAGTAAAATATATTTCCTTAACCCATGAGTTTTCGATGTTTATACCTCTCCTCGGAGGAAAAACATTAGCAAATATTATAAAAGGTTTGCCCCTAATTTGCTCAGTGTATTAAACAGAAAATTAAATTAAATATTTTTTAATTTTTTAAATCATTTTAGCTACATAGAATAAGGGAAACTGGATACTGATGCAGCAAAAAAAAAAGGAAGTTGAACTTCAAATCGAAAGGGTATACTTAATGCTGTAATGGAAGCTCTTGGTATCCGGCAGGTAAAAAGATCCAACGCGTATTGTAAAAATCCAAGGAAGCGGGTAACACTCCAATATATACATATTTCCACAGTTTTTCTTTAATTTGATTGGATATCTGGCAAATCTTTAATTATATCAATTCGGTAAAAATTTTTTCCATATATAAGTTTCAAAATTCAGTTCATGTTTTCAATCAATTTGTGAATAAAAACCAAAAGATATCCGTAGACAACCAAATAGAATTAAATTAAAATTAAAAATAAATGAAAATGAAAATAATTAAATGAAAATGAAAGTGAACATAATTAAATAAAAGAATTGCTTATTAAAGTCTTTAAAATCAGATGAAGTTTTTGTAAACAAGATTATATTTTTAAGTCAGCACAAGTTCTGGATCAGGAAGGCCACCCCCTATAACTTTGATATTTTAATGAATATTCTGATTTAGCGAGGTGACAGATTTAGTGGGGATCTTGTTACTTATAGAACTCCAACACCAACTTTGGCATATCCACATAACTATATATATATAAAGGGGGATATATAGATACGATGCCCTATTTGCTACCAAAGACAGGCAAAGAGAATACAATAATATAATTAAGAAATTACATGATTACTTTAATAACTTTAGTCTCTATGTACCTATCTAATCTATCAAAAATCTTCTAATTTTCTAGACATTACATTAAACCTTTATACGGAAACATATGTTACATGATAAGGGCTGTCCCCTGTTCATGTAAGTATAAAAATAGAGAGATTAGTTAAAATGAAAATAAGAGAAAGCAGAAATCGAACCCTGGACATAAGTTTTAAAGAACAATAGGTTTAAATGGAATGTCCAGTAAATTGTTAATTCGGATGAAATAAATAATAAATAAACTATTCAATTGTTAAAAGAATGTGGATAATAAAATATGAGTTAAATAAATTAGATATGTAGGTTAAATTCCTTTGTGGAAACAACACAAGGAAAATAGGTTATTGGGAAATCAATGTCGAAAACGTGCAAAGTCGCGCATGTTGAGACACGTGAATTTTGCTCACGTGGCCGGGATGCATGGAGTTCTCAATATAGCAGGTGGGAGTTAGTTGGTCGAGGGAGAGTCAAAGACAGATAGAGAGAGTCAGAGACAGTCAGAGAGACAGTCAGGGGAGACAGACAGGCGGACGTCTGAAGCGAGACGTCACTTCAGAAACTAAGATGTGAAACTTTGAGTTCTTAATGAGGAAATCCCGACCGGTCGTGAGGAAATAAATTCAGCATGTGTTTTGTGATAAAGCTCATCTTTGTGTTTGTGATTTCTACAAAAAGGTAAATTGTATTGTTATTATATGTCTGTGTATAAAATGTCATTACAACAACATCTCTCTCTCTAAGATACAACATCATACGTAATAAGACAAGAACTCTCACTAAGACTCATATCATTACTAATAAGAACTCTCACAAGAAAAAGCATCACTTATAATAGTCTCTCTCTAAGACTCTTTAATGAAACAACTATATAACACATATAGTTTCTACTATAAGCCCTCTTATATGTCCATAAATCCTCTAACCACCCTAATTTAATTATAAATCCGTCTCGAAAAGAATCTCTTTCAATTTCCGCCGACAAAAAAAACGTTTTAACCAAAATACCATCTTCTTCAACAATGCCTTAAGTAATTCCGAATCCAAAGAAAAAATGTAATATACCCACCTCATCCCATCTGTAGGTTGACTGAGATCAGTGATCACCCACAACACGATCCGTAAAAAACACTTACAACTACAAGATACGCCCCAATTAATAACAATGAACCATACAACCAACATAATCAGAATCAACATCCTAATCTTAACACATCTAACCCATCCAACCACCCCAGACGTAAAAAAAACATCTAGTTTAACCCTATATTTAGTTCAAATACCAAAACTAACATAGCTAAAGAATTCTTTAACATTATATAAAACTCCTTCAAGCACCCACATCGATATAGCTACATCTTTAGTGAAAACTCCATAATTATTTCCTACTCAATTACGCCAATTTAGAACAAAGAATCTTAACATCTAACAATAACAAAATAAAATCGGCCCAAAAAAGTAGCAGTAGTAGTAGTAGTAGTAGTAACGATAATAATAATGTTCTTGTTGAAATCATCCCAACACTAATAACAGTGATAAACCCCTTAACACTCTTACCCCTATTAATCCGACTCATACTCACCTTACTGAACAAAATTCGACCATCCCCCACTTTAAACCCCAATACAAATCAACGAACCAATAATAGGCCCGGAGCATTCCATAAAATACACACCTATATCGGCGCCACCTCAACTCTAATTAGAGTAGAATATCTAACCACGATTCTTCCTTCAACAATGAAAGCCCTAATAATAAAGGAACTTCTCTAACTATTTTTATTAAAAAGCTTAAATTTAATAAAACTCTTTATTATAAATCGATTTAATTTTTTTTAAATAATATTAAGTGAAAGACATTAAAATTATATTAAAATTACTTATTAGTTGAATATGGATGTCTATGCGTTGTGAAATGAGGAAAATTAATGAATATAAGTGAATTTCGTTAGATTTGTTCCAAAGGAGGTGGCCCTGCCTCACTTTATTAAGTAAATTTAATTATTGATATCAAGGAGTTTTCAGATTATTTTTAAACTTAAAACGTAAGTATAGTTTTTGAATTGTACGATTTTAAAAATTATAATCGTAAGTATTGATAAGTTTGATTGTAATAGCTAATAGATTTGAATTATGTATAGTTTTCAATTCGGATTAATTGATTAGGTATGATAACTGACCGAAATGATCAATCGTTTTTTTTTTAGCTTAGTTTATTTTCGTATATACAAACATATATAATAGTTTATAATTTGTTGATATTATTTTCATAAGTATGTATACACAACTTAGAATTAATAAATTTACTAATTATTAAATAGAACATTTTGGTAGAAGATCCAGAAATTAATTAAAATGGTTAGTATGAATAGTGGGGTTTAATGACTTTGTTTGATAAAAATTCAATATGGCGTAATGGAAAAATATAAAGGTATCTGCAGCTTCTCTTCCAATTTTCGGATTTTTACCATGTCAAATCACATGTCAATTCCATTTGTCGGATTGATTGTTGCTATTTCTTCTGATGAGTTAAGGACATAATAGATTCATTGATTGGTATAATAACTAAGTGATTGATTTTGCGCTACGAAACAGATACTGTCAAAAACTGTATAAGTTAACTGAATTAAAGGAATAAATTATAAAAATGGTCAACATCGTGAATTTTGGAATATAATTTTTTATCGTTCATTCTCTATATTGCTCTGTAATTACATTGAGCTTCTTAAATAAGGATTGATATATAATAAGACAACATATTTCTAAAGAAATATATATATATATATATATATATATATATATATATATATAAATTAAATGTTACCAAAGGCAAAATAAGCTACTGTTCTACTTAATTGGATAAATGTTTTAGTTCAGGTATTATTAGCATGTTTTGTTAACTTTTTATGTTTCTAAAAATGCAATAGACAAATATCATGAACGATTATTTTAACTTGATTATACTATAAAATAGAGTCTGCAACGCTTGCTATTATCTGTGTAAACTTAATGCGTACGTTTACCTTACAACGTAATGAACAGAAATATCGCAAAAAGTAAAGAAACTTGTAAATACTATGCTAAAACATGTGGCACGTTTCCGGTTTTGTACGTTATTGGTTAATTTGTAAGGTTGTTTGTAGGCGCTTAAATTCATCTTACTGATAATAGTAGATGTGTTCATATTTATAAGAGTGGTACTGGAATCTTCACATTTGTGTAATGTACATATATGAGCACGTATTATTTTAAAGTTTTCTAAAAATCATTGTGAAATCGAATCACAGGAAGGCGTCTGAATAGAACGATATGGCAAAACATAGTTTGTTTCATGCTATCTGTATACGGAGTCGGCCATGTTAATGCAAATTTGGGTGTTCGTTTTGTGATAATCTACTATTCCTAAAACTCAGTGTGCACAATTTTAATATATATAGTGTGCTGATAGGTTCAGTTTAGACTGTTATTCCAATGAACGAATGAGAATTAATTTCTTTGTAACCGTAATTTAATATGTAAATAATAGTAACGTATAAAAAGGCTTATACTAAACCGGTTACATACGAAGATAGAAAGCAAAAATAGGACGCAGAATATTAGAGTTAAGGAAGAAAAGAGATCTGGAACGGATTGAAAGCCTTTATTACTCTCTCAATTGGTTATTTGAGAGAGTACATCCAACAGGGAAAATAAGAATTGTAAAGCAGAGACAAAAGGTACGTATTCTGGACTAGTAATACGTTTTAGTAGTAACTATAAGTGGCAAACGTAAATTTGTGCATATGAAGTGCTTACTGATTATACTATAGAAGATAAAAAGGGATGAATGATTAATCCGCCATCCACCATCCAGTATCCATAAAAAAGAACATTACACAGCAATGTCACTTCTCTTAAAGATATTATTCATTATAAATAAGAAAATGTCCCACGGATATTTAAATAACATCGTGTAAGTTTTTAAACATTTATTGTGCAGGAAATGTCAATCGTCTTGTTACAAAAAATGATCAGTATTTAAATAAACATACTTCTCATAAATTGTCTTTCAAAATAGTTTAAAGTTCATTTTTCCACTAATTATACAACAAATATATACACAGTGTCGCCAGAGGGTAGCTGTTAGAACGAAATAATTTTACTAATAGTCATGTTTATAACTTGGTAAATATAATTGTATTGAGAATGAAACACTAGCGTTTATAAATATGTCTAATATATTGATATGCGATTCTAGAATATTGAACACTATTGAGAAAAATTCGAAGAACTATATAATATATTATTCTGACATATATATATATATATATATATATATATATGAACAAATGATTAATAAAACATGTTAAAAGACATCTTGAAAAAGAGTTAAAAACATATTTAATTTTAAAAAAAGGAAGCACAAGATAAGTGGATAGTCCTTAATCCGCGGAATTTCGATGAAATACTCTCCTTCTCATCAGAGGGCAGGAATTAGCAAAATGCGGGATCGGATTTTGCATATAAAAGTATTTAATGAAACTACAAGTCACAGATCTTATTTGGTTAAAAAAAAGGGTGAGGTAAGGGGAATAGGAGGTAAAAGAAAAATGATAAGAAGATTTCACATGAATGGATAGTCCGGTGAAGGGTAAAAAATCCAAGAATGGTAAAATCCAAAACGGTCGAATTAAAAATTTCCAATCACATGGGTAAGTTCCAAATGGTCCAAAATGATCCAAAAGGCAGAGTTCCTTGGAAAAAATCGCAAATGGAATGAATTCCAAATCATTAAAAGAAAAGGCACTGGAGAGAATATTTAAAACACGTCTGTCAAGGCTGGAGGAATGAAGTAAATTAAGGTTTAAAAAAAAAGAAAGAAAAAAACGAAAAGCGGTGAAAGTTTGAATTTGAAAAGCAAGGTCAAACTGACCCAGACAAAAAGCGCGAAAGTTAGCGTTAATAATTAGGTCAACTTAGATATGCACATGAAAGTCCCAGAATTAAATTAAGAAACACGGGTCAGAAGAACAAATAAATGGCTAAGTTTATGAAATGGAGCGTCTATTATATTAAAAAGTTTATATATATATATATATATATATATATATATACACATATATATATATATATATATATATATATATATATATATATATATATAAATTCAAGCTTGAGATATTCAAAAGTAGGGAGTAGTGAATACAACGATGGTTTTTAGATAGTGCTTGATAACAAGAGAAAAATATTGTTTTATTATTTTTCGAGGGTAAACAGTTACATATGGTTGCTACAAACAGCCATCTTGTTCAGTCAATGAGACTTCGTCAGGCAACCCTGAATCTTTAGACGCTATAGGAAAAAGGTGTATATATATATATATATATATATATATATATATATATATATATATATATATATATATATATACCGTTTTGGGATATTTTACCCTTCACCAGACCATCCATTCACGTGAAATCACATTTTCTTCCCTCTATTTACTCTGCTTCACTATTTTTTACCAAGTAAGATATATGACTTACTTGTAGTTTCATTAAATATTTTTGCAAGTAAAATACGATCCCGCATTTTGCTAATCCCTACCCTCTGATGAGAAGGAAAGTATTTCTTCGAAACTCCGCGGATTTAGGACTAGACACTTATTTCGTGCTTCCTTCTAAAATTAAATATGTTTGTAACTCTTTTTCAAACTTTTTTAAACATGTTTTATTAACTAATAGTTCTTATAGACACACACACACACACACACACACACACACACACATATATATATATATATATATATATATATATATATATATATATATATATATATATATATGCTGTAATGATATATATGTTGTAATGATATATATGCTGTAATGATTTCGGTAGAGAAAGGAGGAATAAACAAAAGAAAAATAAAGAAATATGATTAAAAGGAGCTTAATGTAAAAGACAACAGGTTTTGCAAAGAAAACAAAATGAGAAAATGATAATGTATAAGAGAAAACAATAACAATAGATAAATAAATATCAATGCGAAAAAGGAACCCGCTTTTCTCCTCCTCCATATCAAACGTAAAGCTAGATTCAAACCCCCTCACACACGCAACGTTGCCATCAATGATGTCCCCCATACTTCTTTTCACTGCCTTCCATTCTCTTTCACTCACCCCTTTTCCCCTCTGTGAAGCATAAAGCCCGACAAAAAATAACAATCACAAACACTGGCATAAGAGGAGCGCTGATTGGTTGGATAAAAAAAAAAGAATGGAAATATCTACGCCGGAAATTTTTTTTAAAAAACTTCCTTTTTGGATTAACCTTCAACGAGAAGCGACGCGAAATTCTGTCGCTCCGTCATTTCAACGCTAAGATAGAAAATTACCATCGTTCACACGGGGACGATTAAAGAGAAATGGACAGATACTGCGTGTTTTTAACTGAGCGAAAAAAGTAAATTAATAATCGTCTAAAAGCCACAAAAAATCTTCGGATAGAATGTTGTCCACATAGAACGATATAAAAATCAGCCAAGCGCGCGGAGTTCTCTGTCGGCGAGAACAACATCAAAGAAATTGAAGAGGGACTAACATATAACGATTAAGTCGCATTTACAGACTTTAAAAAAAAAAGAGATATGGAAAACTCAACACTAATCATCTTATTTTGTCTATCTATGCAGATAAGTACCTATTTATAATAACACATATTCTGACACCAATTCAACTGCGATACATATCTTTTTTTGAAATTTCATCCCATAGCGACATCAAGGCAATTTTTTTTTACTTTATTTATTATTATTATTTTACTGTTTATTCTCTCGCTATGCTTTTTAGACCTCACCCCGACCGATTGAGGTGTTGCATTAAATTTCATAATGTGTGTTCAATAAAAGCCTTGTAATATCTTAACCATAAGTTGTGTAATTTTTATTTTGCGTTCGAATCGTTCAAGGATATTTGAGAATCAGTCACGAATCTTAGACAGCGTATAATTTTAGGACGTAACTTTGTGGCCGACGCATTTCATCTCCGTTTTTTTATTATTTTTATTCTGTGTTACGAGCATCGTAAATCGCTATTCTAGACTCGAAGATTCTAACCAAGGATGATCATCCCGACTTAGCTTTACCTAGCCCGCAACAATATATATATATATATATGTGTGTGTGTGTGTGTGTGTGTGTGTGGTTGTGTGTGTGTATGTGTATGTGTGTGTATGTTTATATTTATGTGTCTGTGTGTACGTGTGTGTAGAAAGTTTAAAGTGGACCCTAGGTTTTCCTTTCTCACAGCCCTGTAACACTCTCCTCGCTTATCTCGTCATGTACTTCTCGCATTCTACTGGGTTCAAAAACAACCTACAGAAAATGGACTCTGATTTATGAAAGTATGGAAGGTTATGAAAAGGAAGAGTTGTAAATTTGGGTTGAATTTGGGGGTATCAAAACCAAAGCAAAATATGATGAAAGTAAAAATAAAATAGATAAACCCCATAATTTATTATACCATACCTGTTCACACGGAAACACTTATCACAAAATTCTGTTGATCTATATTAAAAAAGCCTTGTTAAACTTTGTGACATATTTCCATTCTATAGAGGTCAGGTGCGAACGAACACCCCATAATTTTATCATACCATATTTCTTCAAACTTAAACATAATTATCAAAGTATACTTACGCAGATTGATATGAAAAGTATTTATTAAAGTTTGTGCCTATTTCCATTCTATGGAGGCCAGGCGCGAACGCAGACCCCACAATTTTATTATACCATCCATATATAAGTTAAAACATACTTATCAAATAATTCTTATGTACATCTATATCAAAAACACTTGTAAACGTTTGTTTTTAATTTTTTAATTTTTTATTTCCATACTTTGTGGACCAGGCGCGAATACAGACCCCACAATTTTAATTAACCACGGTTCTGCCAGATCAAACATACCCATTCATGTGCCTCGATACATCTTCTATCATTATATGCAATCAGTTTTTTAAAATCGTCAACCATATAGGAGCCTATTCGTGACCAGACACACACACACAGACATTCAACTTTATATAATATATATATATATATATATATATATATATACCAGCTTCCTTGTCTATCTCTATATCTACCCTAAGATATAATCGATTTATCTATACTTAAACTGAATATAGTACATTCCGGTTTGGTTGTTTATTAGTATATTCAGTTTAATATATAATTTACCTGGTTGTAACATTACATCGATGTATCTACTCTTAAATTGAACAACAAACAATTACTCTACATTTATAATTATTATTTTTATTTCCCTTTGATTTTTTTAATTCCCCTTTTACAATGGCTTTAGGCGAAGCATAAAATGTTTTTTTTTAGTTAAAGAATTTGTTTTTCTTTTACAAAAACATTGCCTTAATTTGGAAAGATGAAGCACGAAAATAGGAAAAATGTAACAACAAAAAAAAAAACAGTTTTCCCTTCCGCTAAGCATATAATATAGAGCTGAACGGAATTACATCGGACCGAATTAGCTTACCCTCTTTCGTAATTTCTAAAAGGTTTCTAAGTACTTACTGCTGTGAACTTTGTCTGCACGCACTTCTAGACAGCCCAGGGATAATAGAAAATTTAACTGTAAAGTTACAGACACTCATATGTACAAATGGAGAAACTTTAATTTTCCACGCACACACACAGATATACTGCGCCAATACATACTATTCATAGACATAAATGAATGCATTTAAATTTTGTTTACTCTTTTTCGAAAAAATCAAATAGGTGCATTGCTACTTTCACGAAAGAGAAATGAATTGAGTACATTGCGGGGGCTACTGCGAGGAACGTGGGTTCCCTCTATCGAGCTAGAAAAATACTCATACCTGAGAGTATTCTGTACCTCTATAAGGCAACTATTCCACCATGCATGAAGTATTGTTGCTACACCTGTGTTGGCGCATCTTCTACTAGCCTCTCCCTCTTGTATAGAATCCAAAAAAGAGGCTTCAATCTGATAGGTCCCATTTTTCAACTCAGCTCGAACCCCTATCCCATCGCCGCAATGTTTTACCTCTGTGCCCGTTTTACAATTATTTCAATGGAGTGTGCTCTAACGAACTTCTTGTACTTGTACCCCCTCGACGTACATATCTCCGACAAACCCACTTAGCAACAAAATCTCACTCTTCCACTGCTGAAGTCCATAAACAGAAACATTTCTATTTAATTGTTTTTTTCCATCGAAAAACTAGACTTTGGAATTACTTTCCTGCTATCTGCTTTCCTAGTCGAACTGATATGCAGAAGTTCAAATGTAACATACACCAACATCCTGATAATCTTTCCTAGGCATGATGCCAAATAGTAGCCACTTACGTCTAAGTGGTGATATGCCTTGTTAAAGATGAACTTGAGTAAATAAAAAAAATTAAAAAGGTTACTGTTTTGGATCTAATACGAGATTGTGGTGAGATCAGTAGCGACATGTCTATGCACATTAAACTTACAGATCCACGTAGTTCCATTCCAAAATCTACCATACCAAGGAAACAATCTTTAAAGTAAGAAAGTTGTTTTGCATCTAGGGGAATTGTAATTGAGTTGTATGATTTCGATGCTCGTCGATTAGTCAGGAGTATTACGTTGAGGCGGAACATGTTTTATGAGTTCATCAGAGTCCGTTCTATTAAAGTACTTGTAAAACAAGCACAGGAATGCAACATTGCAGAGATTGGACCAAGTTAAAGTTTAGCCGATATCCTATGACATATTATATTATAAACTCTGTTTGGACCCTGTAAAAAAGGATTTAATTTATTTAGAGGACATGAAAACTTTATTTAAGTACGATACTTAATATAATCAGCCATCGAAAGGCAATTTTTTTTTAATAAGAAAAAAAATAAAATAACGTTAATAAGATATCAGTGCCCCCCTTCCTTGTACACTGCCATTTCCTTTCCGGACACCTGTTCCGAACCTATGCTCTTGATCCATCATTTCATCAAAATACGTAGATGAGGGGCTCCTATGTCTTACACAACAATTTATCAGTCTGTACAATTGTCTATAAACTGACATCATCAAAAATTAGATAAGCTGTTTTAAATTTCCTCTCTTGACAAAATTGCCAACCGAAATGCAAACGGATTTTCCTTTACGATAGAGGATAGAACTGAAGCAGTATACTTAATATGTACAATACGTGCGTACTAAACTAAACCACCTATGCTACCTATATATGATCGCCTATACTGAATCCTCATCAGCTCACAACTTTCTGTATCCTCAGACTCTTAATTTCTCAAATCTTATATCACCAAGACATCTTTCTGAATAGATACAAGAATTCTCCTGAGCAGTTCAACATCCAGTGATCATATATCTAATCCTCATGAAATTCCTTATATCACTCTGAATATTACCTTAAATTTTCATTCTATCCATAAGCTAAGTAGAACACCCCATAATACACTATTCAACTACTTTTAAAATTAGATAAACCCAGTTGCAATATTAGGAGTGCTTCGTCCCTGACCTAGACTACGGACTTGTACAATGAACCATGAAACTATTGTACCTAAAATTCCTCTCAAAACTGCAAAATACCGCTGCTTAAAAAGAAAATGCTATGGACTGTTTTTCGAACATCGAAATTTTAAATTTTAAAATTAGTTTTATTTAAAAAAAAAAAAGACGGTGTTGTTTTTTTAATCGAATTCTAAACTCAACAAACTTTTACAGACATAATGGACTGTTTGTCAAACATCGAAATTTTAAAAATAACGTTTTATGACCCTTCTAGAGTTATCGAATCTATAAAGTCTATTTTTTCATATGCTAGTGCAGAGAGTGATCCGTGCTAGATTAAGAATGGCTTTTAATAATAAAAATGTGGAAACCTTTAAACTGTCGAATATGATTTTTAGTATACTGTAATTTTCGTGTACATAAGCGTCCTCATGGAAACAAAATATTTTTACAAATAAATAGTAGCATTGAGTTAAATAAGTAACTGTTGCCAGAATTTATCGAATTTTTATTTTTTAATAGCATTTTCTTAAAACGAATAGAAAAATAATTTCCCATGAAAAAAAAAGAAAATGCTATTAAAAAGTATAAAAAAAATTTAAAAAAAAAAAAATTCTGTAAACATTGAAAAAAAAATATTTGTACCCAAAAAGTATTAGCATATAAGTTAAATAAATAACTGTTGCCAGAAGTTAAATAAATTTTAATAAGTTCTATAAATAAAAAGAAAGCAGTGAGAAAAAAATACGTACGTAAAATAAAAAACACACCGACTGGTTTTAAAGTGAAAGTGTGTGTGAGAGAGAGAGAGAGAGGGGGGGGGGAAGCGGTGTATAGTGAAGTTAGTTCCTAACCAAAAGCGGTGCATTCGCCATTAGTGGACGTTGACGTCACGTCACGTGACATGACTAAGCGTTTTTAAACGAATAGAAAAATAGAAAGAGGGTGATAGAGAAAGTGAGAGAGAGAGAGTAAGTGTGAGAGAGAGACGGTGTTGGTTTTACTCCTCCCCCCCTTCCAGCTTAAGAGGTATGAGGTCACGTGGTAATATACAAAATGGCTAATTACATAAATATTATGATATTTTTATTATAGTCTAATATTTTGAAAGCTGAATTTTTTTATTCCTGTACATTTTTTCCTGACATTTTTCGTTTAAACTCTTGTATAAATAATATTTTTAACCAGGTAATCACGATGGAAACATTGTCATAAAGTTTAATAAATATAACGAAGTAGAAGAGAAAAATGCAAAAGTATCGAAGACAGAACTTGTTATTTACAATTGTTCGCCATTAGTGGACGTTGACGTCACGTCACGTGACATGACTAAACGTTTTTTTTTACGTATGAATTACATTGGATCATTCAAGAATTACGTAATAAAAAGCATTACAATGACAGTTTTTTTTGGGCCCCCCTTGGAGATAACTGATACGTTTACCCCTTTCTCCTCGTTCGTTTGACGTGAAATTTCGATATTTGTCATCCGGGATAGGGGGCTTCGATATGATACCAAATTTATCAAGTCTGGTTGTGTCTTTCAAAAGTTTTAGCGTTACATACAAACATACAAACTCACAGACGTTTGAGATTTATATATATAGACTAGCAGGGCTACCCGGCGTTGCTCGGGACCGTATAAAAAATGAAAAAACAAAAGCAGATATTGAACATAGGTTTTATTCTTAGGGGAGAGGAATCTTTCATCTAAAGTTTTAGCGTTACAAACAAACATTTGTCTTTTATATATATAGATAATGGCAGGTTTTTTGGGGACCCCCCTCGAAGATAACTGATCAGTTGACCAATTTCTAGTGGTCCGTTTGACGTGAAATTTCGATATTTGTCATCCGGGTGATGGGGCTTCGATATGATACCAAATTTGTCAAGTTTGGTTCCGTCTTTCAAAAGTTTTAGCATTACAAACAAACATACATACATACACACAGACGTTTGGCTTTTATATATTATATAAGAAGGCATTACCATACATATTCACACATTTTAATATATACATATGCACATAAAGTTATGAACAGTACATAGAGCCCGAGCGTTGCCCGGGACCGTATAAACAATGAAAAAACAAAAGCAGATATTGAACATATGTTTTATTCTTAGGGGAGAGGAATCTTTCAGGGTGAGAGAGAGAGAAGAAAAAGAGTGTGAGAGAGAGGCAGAAGAGAAAGTTGTTCCATCCTCTTTCCCAAATTTGAATACTGTGCACGTTTGAACTCTCATCGTCGAGTTAATCCTCGAGTTGCCTATTGGCCTTGAAAAGTGCTAATATAGAGAGAAGAGAAACAGGGTGAGAGAGAGAGAAGATAAAGAGTGTGAGAGAGAGGCAGAAGAGAAAGTTGTTCCATCCTCTTTCCCAAATTTGAATACTGTGCACGTTTGAACTCTCATCGTCGAGTTGATCCTAGAGTTGCCTATTGGCCTTGATAAGTGCTAATATAGAGAGAAGAGAAACAGGGGTAGAGTGAGAGAGAAGATAAAGAGTGTGAGAGAGAGGCAGAAGAGAAAGTTGTTCTATCCTCTTTCCCAAATTTGAATACTGTGCACATTTGAACTCTCATCTTCGAGTTTATCCTCGAGTTGCTTATTGGCCTTGATAAGTGCTTATATAGAGAGCCGAGAAACAGGGGTAGAGAGAGAGAGAGAGAAGATAAATAGTGTGAGAGAGAGGCAGAAGAGAAAGTTGTTCCATCCTCTTTCCCAAATTTCACTACTGAGCACGTTTGAACTCTCAATCTCGAGTTGCCTATTGGCCTTGATAAGTGCTAATATAGATAGAAGGGAAAGAGGGTGAGAGAGAGAGTAGATAAAGAGGGTGAGAGAGAGAAAGAGAAGAGAAAGAGGTCGAGAGAGAGAGAAGAGAGTGAGAGAGAGAGAGAAATATGATGAGTCGAGTTGATCCTCGAGTTGCCTATTTGCCTTGATAAGTGCTAATATAGAGAGAAGAGAAACAGGGTGAGAGAGAGAGAGAAGATAAAGAGTGTTAGAGAGAGGCAGAAGAGAAAGTTGTTCCATCCTCTTTTCCAAATTGTAATACTGTGCACGTTTGAACTCTCATCGTCGAGTCTATCCTCGATTTGCCTATTGGCCTTGATAAGTGCTAATATAGAGAGAAGAGAAACAGGGTAAGAGAGAGAGCGAGAGAGAGAGAGAAGATAAATAGTGTGAGAGAGAGGTAGAAGAGATAGTTGTTCCATCCTCTTTCCCAAATTTCACTACTGTGCACGTTTGAACTCTAAATCTCGAGTTGCCTATTGGCCTTGATAAGTGCTAATATAGATAGAAGGGAAAGAGGGTGAGAGAGAGAGTAGATAAAGAGGGTGATAGAGAGAAAAAGAGAAAGAGGTCTAGAGAGAGAGAGAGAGAAGAGAGTGAGAGAGAGAGAGAAATATGGTGAGTCGAGTTGATCCTCGAGTTGCCTATTTGCGTTGATAAGTGCTAATATAGAGAGAAGAGAAACAGGGTGAGAGAGAGAGAGAAGATAAAGAGTGTTAGAGAGAGGCAGAAGAGAAAGTTGTTCCATCCTCTTTTCCAAAGTGTAATACTGTGCACGTTTGAACTCTCATCGTCGAGTCTATCCTCGATTTGCCTATTGGCCTTGATAAGTGCTAATATAGAGAGAAGAGAAACAGGGTAAGAGAGAGAGCGAGAGAGAGAGAGAAGATAAATAGTGTGAGAGAGAGGCAGAAGAGAAAGTTATTCCATCCTCTTTCCCAAATTTCACTACTGTGCACGTTTGAACTCTCAATCTCGAGTTGCCTATTGGCCTTGATAAGTGCTAATATAGATAGAAGGAAAAGAAGGTGAGAGAGGAGATAAAGAGGGTGAGAGAGAAAGAGAAGAGAAAGAGGTCTAGAGAGAGAGAGAGAAGAGAGTGAGAGAGAGAGAAATATGGTGAGTCGAGTTGATCCTCGAGTTGCCTATTGGCCTTGATTAGTGCTAATATAGAGAAAAGAGAAACAGGGTGAGAGAGAGAGAAGATAAAGAGTGTTAGAGAGAGGCAGAAGAGAAAGTTGTTCCATCCTCTTTTCCAAATTGTAATACTGTGCACGTTTGAACTCTCATCGTCGCGTCTATCCTCGATTTGCCTATTGGCCTTGATAAGTGCTAATATAGAGAGAAGAGAAACAGGGTGAGAGAGAGAGAGAGAGCGCGAGAGAGAGAAGATAAATAGTGTGAGAGAGAGGCAGAAAAGAAAGTTGTTCCATCGTCTTTCCCAAATTTCACTACTGTGCACGTTTGAACTCTCAATCTCTAGTTGCCTATTGGCCTTGATAAGTGCTAATATAGATAGAAGGGAAAGAGGGTGAGAGAGAGAGTAGATAAAGAGGGTGAGAGAGAGAGAAAGAGAAGAGAAAGAGGTCTAGTAAGAGAGAGAGAGAGAAGAGAGTGAGAGAGAGAGAAATATGGTGAGTCGAGTTGATCCTCGAGTTGCCTATTTGCCTTGATAAGTGCTAATATAAAGAGAAGAGAAACAGGGCGAGAGAGAGAGAAGATAAAGAGTGTAAGAGAGAGGCAGAAGAGAAAGTTGTTCCATCCTCTTTTCCAAATTGTAATACTGTGCACGTTTGAACTCTCATCGTCGAGTCTATCCTCGATTTGCCTATTGGCCTTGATAAGTGCTAATATAGAGAGAAGAGGAACAGGGTGAGAGAGAGAGAGAGAGAGAGAGAGAGAAGATAAATAGTGTGAGAGAGAGGCAGAAGAGAAAGATGTTCCATCCTCTTTCCCAAATTTCACTACTGTGCACGTTTGAACTCTCAATCTCTAGTTGCCTATTGGCCTTGATAAGTGCTAATATAGATAGAAGGGAAACAGGGTGAGAGAGAGAGAGTAGGTAAAGAGGGTGAGAGAGAGAAAGAGAAGAGAAAGGGGTCTAGAGAGAGAGAGAGAGAAGAGAGTGAGAGAGAGAGAGAAATATGGTGAGTCGAGTTGATCCTCGAGTTGCCTATTTGCCTTGATAAGTGCTAATATAGAGAGAAGAGAAACAGGGTGAGAGAGAGAAGATAAAGAGTGTTAGAGAGAGGCAGAAGAGAAAGTTGTTCCATCCTCTTTTCCAAATTGTAATACTGTGCACGTTTGAACTCTCATCGTCGAGTCTATCCTCGATTTGCCTATTGGCCTTGATAAGTGCTAATATAGAGAGAAGAGAAACAGGGTGAGAGAGAGAGAGCGAGAGAGAGAGAGAATATAAATAGTGTGAGAGAGAGGCAGAAGAGAAAGTTGTTCCATCCTCTTTCCCAAATTTCACTACTGTGCACGTTTGAACTCTCGATCTCTAATTGCCTATTGGCCTTGATAAGTGCTAATATAGATAGAAGGGAAAGATGGTGAGAGAGAGAGTAGATAAAGAGGGTGAGAGAGAGAAAGAGAAGAGAAAGAGGTCTAGAGAGAGAGAGAGAGAGAGAGAGAAGAGAGTGAGAGAGAGAGAAATATGGTGAGTCGAGTTGATCCTCGAGTTGCCTATTTGCCTTGATAAGTGCTAATATAGAGAGAAGAGAAACAGGGTGAGAGAGAGAGAAGATAAAGAGTGTTAGAGAGAGGCAGAAGAGAAAGTTGTTCCATCCTCTTTTCCAAATTGTAATACTGTGCACGTTTGAACTCTCATCGTCGAGTCTATCCTCGATTTGCCTATTGGCCTTGATAAGTGCTAATATAGAGAGAAGAGAAACAGGGTGAGAGGGAGAGCGAGAGAGAGAGAGAAGATAAATAGTGTGAGAGAGAGGCAGAAGAGAAAGTTGTTCCATCGTCTTTCCCAAATTTCACTACTGTGCACGTTTGAACTCTCAATCTCTAGTTGCCTATTGGCCTTGATAAGTGCTAATATAGATAGAAGGGAAAGAGGGTGCGAGAGAGAGTAGATAAAGAGGGTGAGAGTGTTAGAAAGAGAAGAGAAAGAGGTCTAGAGAGAGTAGTCAGCTGGAAAGCAGGCAAATAGAAGAGAGTTCCGCAGGTGCGCAGTTCTAAGAAAGAAGCTTTGTTCATGGAATATACGTTTAGGTTTAGGCACACATAAAGAGTTTGGGAAATTATTGATTGTGGTTTTTGCTAGACGAGTGGTTTTGTGAAAGTTTGATGAGGGGGGACCATACATTGAAGCTTAGACGAGCACTTGCCATGAAAATAACGATAAAGCAGTGACAGCCTCGCAACAACACTTCTGTGGGAAAGAGGTTGCAGGGAAGAGAAAAGGGCTTCTCTTACTAGGCTCCGAAGTCTATTTTGAACTCTGTCAAGGCAGGATAAGCTGCTTTTAGCAGCTCCTGTCCAGATGTGGCAGCAGTGCTCCATCGTTGGCCATACTTGGATTTTATATAGGTAGAGAATTGAATCAGGAGTGAGATATCTACTGGAGTTGAAGAAGGATCCTACCATTTTTACTTGTTTTTACTGACAAACACATAATAAAAACGTTTTTAATGATTTTAAAGAATTCATACCCGAGGATATTAAAAAGTTCATCTCGAGGATATTACAGAATTTAAGAAATTACCACTAAAGAATGCTATACCATGGAAGACGTTAGAGAACAAGAGGCTGATCAAATCACTATTAGCCAGATATGAGAGAAAATACTCTCTTTAAAGCGAAATAAAGCTACGAATAATAGAAAAATAACCATGTATCTTTATAGTCTGCAGGAAATACATGATAAACAGACCCTTACAAAGTCGTTGAGAAAAGAAACTAAGTACCATTGACTATGAAATATGAAACATTATGTGTGTTTTTGATTCTTAATCCAGCAGGGGGGTGTGATGCGTCCAGTGTGTTAGGTATAAGGTAGTGTTAAGTTCATGCTTTCATGCCTTCTCGCTTCCAGCTTATACTGCTTGCTAACCTCACGGTGAAAAGGGGGCAGGTATGCATAAGTCTTTCCTGCCAGTACATAGCCTCTCCATCATCAAGACTCCTACAGTGCCTCCACGTTGACAACGCACGGTAACTGGGTGCCTTGCGGCCCCAGGCTAAACTTGTAGATCACGGAGTAGTTAGGGACGCCAGAGGTAGTGTGTTATGGCCCACCAATGTGTGGACATGCCCTGGCACACTACCCCACTGTCTTGTGGGTGCCCTTGGTTGGGCGAAGACTAGGGAAACCAACCCTAAAATCAAACATCAATGCCTTTTGGGCCTTATCACAACAAAAGGCTAAGAGATAGGAACTTTGACTTCAAATCCTACTGCTGCCTTGTAGTTTTCCTTTATAGGCTATGGAACCTTATCCAGAAAGATAAGGCGTAGTAGCGGACACAATAGAGCGACTGTCTACCTCACTGACATTTCTTTCAGTCAGAACCTGCGGCCACCTCTGTTGCCAGCTGTCGCGGGTTCGCCCCGTTAGACATGAGCATTGGAGGTTCAGAGGGTGTTTATCTAATGCGCAACAGATACTACACTTAAACTGCGCGAGCAAGATAGAAGCCAAGGTGGAAAGTCCTGTACCGACGGATAAAGCACTTGGCCCCGACGAGTCATCGTCAACGCTGACGGACTGCATGATGATGATGATGATGATGATGATGATGAAGATGATGATGATGATGATGATGATGATGATGATGATGAAGAAGAAGAAGAAGAAGAAGAAGAAACATTTTAATGCATCATATAAATAGTCTACATTGAATCCTAAAACTGGAATGCCGCTTCTATTTCGCTGTAATCTTACAAAATGTGTATCATGAAGCGTTCCAACAGGAAGAGCATTTGTTAGAGTTGCAAAGTATCCCTTTCAAATTTAAGGCTTTAATCACTAAGAAAATGTTTTTACTTCTCCAAAACTCGTTTATTAACGAATAACAATTTCCCCACAAGACTGGCTTTGATTATATACTTTACTATATTGTCGCAATTCTGTGTATTGAACAATTTCCTGCGATAAAAACGGTAGTTATTACGCCTTTAAAATATGATGCAACGTTTCTTACTTTGTCATGAGCATGATATAGTTCAGGTTTTCAAGAACCTAATTTAAAGATATATTTAACCGTTGTATTAGACTCTGGCCTGTACAGTTTTAGAACAACATAGAAAGGAAAATCCTAATCAGTAGATATGACTGTTTTTTACGACAACACAAAGCAATTTTAATCAATTTCTAATTTCAAACATGTAAACAGGTTTTATTTTATTTTTAATTTTATTGCAGACTAATATCCTCATCTTTTCTTGGTGCTTCACGACGTTTCGGCCAACTAATCCTCTGGCCTTCGTCAGGTGGTAACCGCGATGGAATAGGAACTATGAATCTCATGAGTGCATCCTCAGCAATTAATGCACTTCCGTAGTAAACAGTGAATTCTAATGAAATAATATATAGATTTTATTTTATTCATTTATTTTCCTTATTAATAACGTACAAAGTTATGTCTTCATGGAAAATGTCTCGCATTTTGCACTTGAACAAAAGTAGTGCAAGCATTTCTTTTTTGATTTCTAATATAAATTTATTTCAAAACTCTAATGGAATTTTGAAATCAAAAGGAAGGATGAATAAATGCTGTTGCAATAAACTTAAATAAATATCGCAACAATAAATTTAATGCTGTTTAAACGTACTAAATAAATGTTGTAGTAATACACCAAGTAATATTGTTGCGATATCGAAAATATCGTTAATTTATTTTTTGCGGGCTATTATCCTGATCTTTCTTAGATGTTGTTTCCCGACGTTTCGGCCAACTATTCCTCTGGCCTTCGTCAGGTGGTAACCGCAACGGGATAGAAACTCTGAATCTCCTAACTGCATTCTCAGCAATTGCTGCCACCCATAGTTGTTATCGTGACGAGACGACAACAACTATGGATTGCAGTAATTGCTGAAGATGCAGTTAGGAGATTCGGAGTTTCTTATCTCGTCGCGATTACCACCTGACGAAGGCCAGAGGAATAGTTTGCCGAAACGTCGTAAAACAACATCTTAGAAAGATGACGATAATAGTGCGCAATTAATAAAATACACATCTCAATAATGAATTCCAATGAAAAAGAATATGGAAAATGCTCTCGCAATATGGTAAATGTTGTTAAAATATATTACAATAAATTCAACTATTGAAAAAAAAATAGTTACGGAGAGTTTATAAAGCAAAAAAAACAAAAATGGTGGAAATCTATCACAGAGAGCCAACATATATTGGATACGGATAATCCAGACGGACCATTTCTCCAAAATCTTGAAATCACATAATAAAAGTAATAAACATATACTTTGGTGTCTAATATAAATTTATTCACATAATCTGATGGAATTTGTAGATCAAAAGAGAGAATAAACAAATGCTTATATTTAACTTTGATGTATATACATCGAAGTTCATAAATAAAGCATTGGTGTGAATAAAAATGAAATACAATTGAATAAGCATATTTTACTTATATATATATATATATATATATTGTTTTTTAAATATAATTATCCACTGACACGTGTTTCGTCGTCTATTACTCATCAATGTGGCTGAATCTCGTAAGATTCAGCCACTCTGATAAGTCGTAGACGACGAAACACATATCAGTGGATAATTATATTTTAAAACAATATACATATGCCGCTTTCCATATGGGGGTACCAAATTGGTTAAAGGGAAAATGGTTCCCAACTCGCATTTAGGTAAAATGCACTTTCGTAAATAAATGAATTAATTCAAAATGTATCGCAAAAACAAAAAACGTGTATTTGTATATGCATATAACTTTATCGATGTGAAATGTTGTACGTTGCACCATCAATGCACTTAGCAATATTTCCGATATTACCGCCATTAAGTTGATTATAATAGAAACAGCATGTACGAAAATTAGTTTCGCACGTTTTTCTCACATTATTGTCCAACTGCCTCGTACCATGTGTTTGGAATTTCTATCTTCGTTTGTCCAATTCTTTTCATTGGATATTGATAATATCCTTCATCAATGCTAACTCATAATCAGCAAATCACCAGGAAATTTCTCAATGTTCTCGTATTCTTGTCAAAGCTTTATAAACGCCAAAGCTTCTCACCAAACCTTGTTATTTAAATGAACCGATAAAGATGATGATCAGCAGAGCATCTATAATGAGCTTCGACAACCCTCATTACGCAATTCATTGCGTGACGTTGAAGTACGGTGCATTCTGCATCTGTTAGTTATAAGCGAAGTCCGTAGCACAAAGCGTTTTTTCAACCTGAAAGAAATACGCGTAAATTGATTCTACCAGCCTTATAAAAAAGTATTGAATATTTCTACAATGAGATTCCTCGTATAGTTGCCATATATATTTAATTGGCATATATATTAAGTTAAAGGTGATATACTGTTTAAAATAATCACAGAAAAGGATCCAATATATATGTATATATATATATATATATATATATATATATATATATGTATATACATATATATATAAAATTGTCCACATGCAGTACTGTTTCGTTGTGGCACAAATCATCGGCGTGGCAAGACAAGCACCTTTCCCAAAACCGTGGATTGGGCCTACAACCAACGCGTTGATAGTCAGCAATTATAAACACTGAACCACAGATCGCTGCTCGTAAACGCCTCACCAAATGTTCATTAAATAAACATTTGCCCACCGCTTTTACAATGCTCGAACTGCTAGTCTGTTAAAAAGTAACAAAAGGCAAACCTATCCAAATACAGGGTGCCTTTAATAATTTCCAGACAGGAATTTAAAATTTTCATGGACTCTTTACAATTCAGTATGATATTGCTCTCCATCTTATGAAATGTATGACCAATTTTATGATTTGAGATTCAAATAAAGAGCTGCAAGATGAACTGGAATACGCACTACTAAAGCCTGATTTTCAAAAAAATGCAATCTGGCTGGGGGAACACTTCGAAGGATATACAATGAAATTCTGTTTTTAGCTTGTTAAACGCCACATAAATATATGGGACGTTTCCGACTGCTGTTGCACCATCTTGCATGAATCGAGCATCAGTTTTAAATTTGATTAAAAGATGTTAGAAAAGCAGGGATTTCGTGAAGGAGTATGAGATAGGTAGGAGGATTAAGGAATCAGAACCCCAGAGTTGATTGGTCTAATAATATTTCCTGGATAAGGACCGCCGTGTGTATATTAAAACAATAGGTGCAGAGTGGGAAGTCAGTGTTGGACGCATATATATATATATATATATATATATATATATATATATATATATATATATATTAAGATGTTTTTATTTGTGATACTTTCTTGAATGAATTCAAGCATTTATTCGAAAGTGCATTTTTACCTAAATGCTTGTTGGGAATCATTACCCATTGACCAATTTGGTACCCCCTTAATGGGGAGCGCCATATATATTATTTTTAAAATATAATTATCCATTGACACGTGCTTAGTCGTGCAGGACTCATCAGAGTGGCTGACTCTAGAGAGATTCGAAATCGGCACCTCGTGATAAGAAGCATAAACCTCTAACACGCGGCTAACCTCACAGGACTACTAAATGTATCACTTTTATGTAGATGGTTTTATTTGTTTTTGTTAGCGATACTTTCTTGAATGAATTCAAGTATTTATACGAAAGTTGATTTTTTCCAAAATGCTTGTTGGGAATAATAGCTGTTTTTATTTGTTTTTGTTAGCTATACTATTTTAAAAATAATATATATATATATATATATATATATATTTAGATAGTTATATATTTAGATATATATGTATATTTTCTTATATATACATTCATGTATGTTTATATATATACATATATATATATATATATGTATATATATATATATATATATATATATAGTACGTTATAAAATATATATGGCAATTAAACTACACAGAATATTTTGCATTTCATCCAAGCTAGCATTCTTCAGGCTTATGCGAGAAGTTGTATTTGTCTCGCGTTTTTATATACGCATATTGAATTTTTAGTTAGCCAATCAGCTTCCTAGTTTCAACTGCGCCCCTCCTAATCAACCAATGGGTAGACACAACTCTTCGCATAAGCCTGACGAATCCTAGCGTAGATAAAACGAGAATATTCTATGTAACTAAATTGCTATATATATATATTTTAACTTACTACCTATCTCTACCTATGTAGTGAGCACTGTTCAAGTAAATACTTAAAGTTTACGCATTAAATTATACTTTCGTATATTAATCTATGTGATTAAATGAAGTAGTCACACATATATACATATTTAGATATATATGCATATATAAAGATATATGTTTATAGACGCACAGACACATAGGCACACACACTCATATATATATATATATATATATATATATATATATATATATATATATATATATATATATATATAAAATGAAAATTATAATTGAATTTACCAAAATGATCTAAGATGGTAAAATTAAAGTAAATTATGAATATTAAAGAATTAATATTGATAAAATTATCTCAGCCAGACATAAAAGCTCGATAAAACCAAATAGGAAATAGAGCTTATAATATGAGCAAACAGTTAATAAAACATGTTAAAAACACTTTGAAAAAGAGTTAAAAACATATTTAATCTGAAAAGGAAACACTAGATAAATGCATAGTCCTTAATCCGTGGAGTTTCGAAGAAATACTCTCCTTCTCATCAGAGGGTAGGAATTAGCAAAATGTGGGATCGGATTTTGCATGCAGAAGTATTTGATGAAACAACAAGTAAGTCAAAGATATTACTTGATAACAAAAAAGTGAAGCAGAGGGAATATGGTAAAGAAAAAGGTGATTACACATGAATTGATAGTCTGGTAGAAGATAAAAAAATCCAGTGAAAAATTATTTGGATTATTATGGACCAACTTCTTCCAATTACGGGATTTCCTTGGATTTTACTTGTACAAATGGAAATTCTTTTAAGTTTCTTAACGTTTTACAGTTGGATATTACCGTCACTGGATTTTTTATCTTCTACCAGACTATCGATTCATGTGTAATCACCTTTTTCTTTACCATATTCCCTCTGCTTAACTTATTTTGTTTTCAAGTAAGATCTTTGACTTACTTGTTGTTTCATCAAATACTTCTGCATGCAAAATCCGATCTTGGATTTTGCTGATTCCTACCCTCTGATGAGAAGGAGGGTATTTCTTCGAAACTCCGCGGATTAAGGGCTATGCATTTATCTAGTGTTTCCTTTTCAGATTAAATATGTTTTTAACTCATTTCAAAGTGTTTTTTAACATATCTTATTAACTGTTTGCTCATATATATATATATATATATATATATATATATATATATATATATATATATAAGTTATATGAGAACAGTCGCTAATGTGTCTGGAATATCTATTTTACTTTTGCCCGATTGTTTTCTTTCGATACGATCTACTTCATTAGTATAAATCTATAATGAATCAATCACCAGGACATTTCTTGTATTCACGTCTCAGCTTTACAAAAGCCCAAACTGCTCAGAAAACCTTGTAATTTAGATGAACATGTATAAATGACGAGCACTGTGCGTCTATAATCAGCTTCGACAACCGTGATTACGCAATTTCTTACGTAGCATTGAATTACGGTGCAGCACATACAAAGCTTTTTGTCTCCGAAAAAAAAATGTCATTCTATAAGCCTCCTAAGTAAATATTTAGCTTATCTACAATAAGATTCCTCGTATATTAGATATATATATATATATATATATATATTTATTCAAATGTACTTTTTAAACATGTTCAGTTTTGTATAAATCAGATTTTCTTCCTTTAATCAAAACTATTCGATTATCAATCTTTAGTAATTATCGAAGACAAACCAACACAAAACCTATCCAAGTACACTGCCAGGCACATAAAGAACCTCTGTGTGAAATTACATAAAGATCGATACAGTCTTTTCCGAGTACATAAAATAGGAATTCACACACACAAACAATGTTCCTTTTATATAATGGAAGTTGAAGGTACATATCAATATATATATATATATATATATATATATATATATATATATATATATATATTGATATGTAGTTTGCTTGAAGCATTGTGCGGGATAGGTATGTAGTAGGGATTCAAAAGGCTATCACAATGCGAGGAATGAGATATAGTCGGTATTGGTGAGAGAAGACGAAAACAGGTGGCGATTTACAAATCAATAAGTACACACATATATGTCTATATATATATACATATATTTATTCAGTTGTATTAAATAAAAATGTCTTACTTGTTATGTCTGTGACAATATCCATAATATATGTCGGGAAAAAATTCCCTTTTCAAATGGTGGACGTGACAGATCGCTTCAAACCACAGCCATTCAATTCATTTTCCGCTTTATCATCTAGCATGTTTTGAATCCATCTGTCAAATACATTACAGTAACAGATATAAACGATAACATCTTTGAATTTTTAATATAGATAATTTGTCATTATTTGCTCCGTAGTAATATTTAACATACATCGCGGTTCATGAATAAAATGATTGGTATAAATAAAAGGTGAAATATAATTGAATAAGCGTATGATTCTGCTAAACACACACACACACACACACACACACACACACATATATATATATATATATATATATATATATATATATATATATAAAGAGGGTTAGAACAGTAGTATAAAGAGCAGATTGTATTTCAATGTGATTGTAATATTACTAATTTAATTAAAATACAAGACGAAAAAATTGCTCGTTGTAATGCAGACATATAATAAGCTGGATAGGCAAATATCCTAGAGCTACTTTAATATGTAGTAACGTGATTGATAATTTAAAATTAAAATTAAAATGAAAAATTAAAAATCTTTTACATAAGAAGGAACACAACAAAGTTAATAATTTGTACGATCGTTTCTGAAACGATGTTTTTATTGCGATAGACATTAAGTCATGGACAATATTTTGACATATAGTTTTTTTTTAAACAGAGTCTCCTCATCAGCAAAAGTATTGGGTGGGTTTTATTTTTATATATAAAAGACACCATCGTCAAAGCATTCATAATGAATGCTTTGACGATAATTACGGTTTTCAAAATGCGAACAATTAGAAGATACATCTGCCTTACTTAAAAAATGCTGGGTTTATTTATGGTGTAATTTATATATAAAAAAGCCCACCCAATACTTTTGCTGATGAGGAGACTTTGTTTAAAAAAAAAACTATATGTCAAAATTATTGTCCGTGGCTTAATGACTATTGCAATAAAAATATCGTTTCGGAAACGATCGTACAAATTATTGACTTTGTTGTTTCTTCTTATGAAACAGATTTTTAATTTTTAATTTTAATTTTAATTTTAAATTATCAATCACATCACTATATATATATATATATATATATATATATATATATATATATATATATATATAGGGAGAGAAAAAGAGAGGGAAAGAAATCAGAGGCGTTGCTACACTGAAAATATTATAATAAAAATAATTAAGTTGTATTTGTATATGTATATAATTAAGTAAGTGGGTCAGGTTGTATGTAAACCGTAAAAACACATAGCAACACTGTCGACATTACCGCCGGTACATTAATATAAGTACGACCAAAATGTAGGAAAATTAGTTTCATGCCTTTTCCTCGCAATATTGTCGAATGCTTCGAAAGCAGTGTCTGGAAAATCTTCGTTTGTCCAATTCTATTCTTCCAATATTGATGAGATCTACTTCATCATTACAGATCTATAATCAATGAGTAATCAGGGAATTTCTCAACGTTTTGATATTCTTGTCACAGCTGTACAAAAGCCCAAACTGCTCACGAAACCTTGTAATTTAGGTGAACAGCTAAAGATGATGAACTGCAGATCGTCTGTAATGAACTTCGACAACCGTCATTATGCAATTGCTTTGCGTAACGTTAAAATTCGGTGCAGTTCGCACGTGCTTTTTGTAAATGATCAAAGGAATTCCACACGCATTTAAGCGTGTGTTTCTTTCTGAATTATGGAAACGTGTTATTATAGAACGTACATAGCTTTTTCACATTAAGATACCTCGTATACATGACATAGACAGCGATTAATATTGGTAATATATAGGTAGTATGGTTAGTTATCATATCAAACACTGTTAAATTTTACATGTACATATCTATATATTATCTACTGGGAAAAAAAACCTTGAATGCATATGGAGAGAACTTGAATGCTTACTGCTGAGAACTAGAATGCCTACTAAACAGGAATCAATTTGAATTCCTACTAGACACTATTATTATTATTATTATTATTAGTAGTAGTAGTAGTAGTAGTAGTATTAGTATCAGTAGTAGTAGTAGTATTAACGTTAACTATCTAGGAGTGTTCACACAAGCCATCATATATATTAAGAATTGAACGTTTGAACCTGCTGGAAAATATAAACGGTAAGATAAACAACTATCTTTTAATCTATACCATTAATAAAATTCTAAATATTTATTAATTTATTCTGTGTGTCTATAAAACTTTCCAACGGATGCACCGAATTGAAAAATTCCTTTTTTGTCTGAGCAACTTGTGGTGTTCTCTGGAGTCTTAGTGACAACAAGTCTTCTCAGATTTCTAGTACTCTCCACTTCTTTCGATAACTTTTGCAAAATAGTTTGCGTTATCGTAACGGCCGCTTACTATTGTTTTCTAGTTGGCAGCGACCATTGGTCTTCACTGAAATTTGGGTGGCAATAAGCCTTCCCAAGGTCCCAGTTTTCTTTCCACAACTCCAGCGGAGGTCTGGCTAGTGCTTTCTCTCCTCTATATTCCCCTACTTCCTGACCTTCATGTTTTGATGTGGTACCTGTTATAGTGACACTCACAAAAAAAGGTCGGCACGGTTTTTTCATTTTCTTGTTGAAGAAGAAGAAAAAGAAGAAGAAGAAGAAGAAGAAGAAGACAACCTGGCATGAAGATAATTTTCCCTGCTATAAAATCCTGGCTAAATATTTAAAATCATGTAATAATAACAGCTCAAGTAATATATCCTCCATATGACTAAGCCAAACTGTATTTTACGAGAAATGGTGCACTACTACAGCCGAAGTAATGTTCATATTTACTTGCTTCCCCACGAGGAAACAATAAGACACAGTGTTTGTTTTTAATGTAGAGAAAATCCAGCTCCCCAAATAGAGGTACTCTGGATAGGAAAAAATATAACATATTGATAGAGGCTTTGGTTTACTTTAAACATTGTACGCAAATATTATGCAAGTATAAATCATATAGAATATCTGCATGAACACGTAATTGTTAACTAAAGATGATCACCATATACGGAAAAATGTACTAGTTAAATTACTTAAAATGAATATTTAAAATAATATAGAATTAAGCTAGATCTTTTGCAGAGGAATACTATTCAATGAACCATGTATAACAAAGTTTTATTTTATTTTAAAATATATATACACACACACACACACATATATATATATATATATATATATATATATATATATAAGCTCCCCCCCTCTTTGGGTAGAGCACTGTCGTAAATAATCTCACCCGCTACTTAATTGGCTTAAAATGCGAAGCTCGTTGTTTGTTTGTTTATAAACAGGCGATTTGAGCACTATAAAAGTGGTGGCGGGTGTCTATTTAAATAGACATTCCGCCGAGTTATTTACGGGAGTCGATTCTATGGCCGAGTGGGAGAACTGCCGACTGTTAACACGGTTCAATCCTTGGCTTGGGAGAGATGATAGTCTAGCGGTGCTGATGAGTTGTGATATAACAAAACAGGACTGTATGTCGATGACTACAAATATATTATAAGCCCCCCTCTGTAGAGCACTGTCGTAAATAATCTCACCCGCTACTTAATTGGCTGTAAATGTTAAGCTCGTTGTTTGTTTACGAACAGGCGATTTGAGTACTATAAAAGTGGTGGCGGGTGTCTATTTTAAATAGACATTCCGACGAGTTATTTACAGGCGTCGATTCTATGGCCGAGTGGGAGAACTGCCCACTGTCAACACGACGTTTCTAGGCTCAATCCTTGGCTTGGGAGAGATGCTAGTCTAACGGCACTGATGCTAGTCTAACGTCACTGATGAGTTGTGATACAACGAAACAGGACTGTATGTCGATGACTACATACACACACACACACACACACACACATATATATATATATATATATATATATATATATATATATATATACCGTATATTTGTTTATTTCATGTATTCCAGAACAAATGCTACTATTTTAACAAACATTTTGCTTAAATGCTAATTAAAAAAAAAAACTCTTTCGTGTCATTAATGTGATGATCTTATATGATGTAGTACATATTTAAAACATATCATTTCATCAGAGACGTGTTTATACTTTGTGTTACTCATCAGTGTGGCTAGAGCATATTTTTTCCAATAGTTTATTCAATTTTTTTCTCCTGTTTGAAATCTCTTCGACTAGATTTTATCGCTTTGGAAGCCTAGTCAGACAATGTTTAATATAGAGATAACAGGACGTATTTTATCTTCGCAATTGTGAGGCATAATAATTCGCATGACAAACACATATGATCCTTTGTAAGTAAATAAATAGTTTATTTAATAACCAGTCAAATAATTAATACTTATAAAGTAGGAATCATTCAGTTTGCGACTCAAACTCAGGCAACATCGTGTCGCTACTTTTCGGCAGTTGTGTAGTCAAAAGATACCGAAACGATTATCCAATCAGCTATCAGAAAACAAAACAATGATTTAATAAAAACTAAACATTTATTGAAACAAGAACAACTCTAAAAACTACAATGACTATATATACGTTTTATGAACGTGAAAAAAAAAAAACGTGATTTATTATGGATATTGACTTAACGTTGATTGTAGAATCATTTGAAATTTAAATAAAATATACAAGTTTAAATGATAAAAAAAAAAATTCATGACAATGAATCATTGTTAAAATTTTAAGATGTTTTTTTTTTATTTTTATTTTTTTTATTTTTTATTTTTTTTTACAAGTTAGTCACCACTTATCAAGGCCCGGAAGCCACTCAGGGATAAGGGTTATTGCAAGTACAGTACGTCATTGTTGAGATTTGATAAAGTGTCTACTCAAGGGGGCGGTTCATCAGGAATTTGTTTATGTTGGACTTGAAGACATCCAGGTTGTAGTCAGGTGGGAAACAGGCAGACGGAACAGAGATCCACAGGCGTCTAAGAAAGAAGCTTTGTTCATGGAATCTACGTTTTGGTTTTGACACAGATAAAGAGTGGGGAAAATTTTTTACAGTGGTTTCAGCTAGACGGGTGTTTTTCAAGGGGGGATCAGGGATTGGAGCTCAGACGAGCACCTGCCATAGAAGTAACGATAAAACAAACAATTATTGAATTTAAGAAATGAAGTTAGAAAACCTTTTACATTTTCCAGTATCCTATTACCATGGCAAACTGATTATCCGTTCGTGCATGTATAGCGATGAAACGTCTACGATATTATGTTAGATATTGGCCGGGCAACGCCGAAATATGTGCTGGTCGACGATTATTATGATCTTTATTAAATTTATAAAAATAAAATGCCAGAATTAACGTTATCAAAGTGAAATAAATATTTACAGATAAAATCATTAATGTTAAAATGTTTTAATAGAAAGGAATGTTAGTTGTTCATAAATAACACAAACAAAATTGTTAGCTTGGTGAAACAGAATGTTAGAACATAAACGAAATGACGTAACGAGAAAATTTGAAACCCAGCGAATATTCAGAGGGCGAAAGACGGTCCACTGATCGCAATGGCTTCGTGTAGGGGTGAAATGTTGATAGTAAAAGTTTAGGACAAACGTTACAGCTTTCCAACGGGGGGAAACATCTGGAATAAAGCTAATGTAAATACTAAGGTCGTATGAATGTTCGTTTGCAGGTTTTTCAATGACCCATCAAATCAAGATCACCCCAGATAAATATATTAATTTTTATTTATTGCGGATTATTATTCTCATCTTTATTAGTTGTTGTTTCACGAGGTTTCGGACAACTATTCCTCTGGCCTTCGTCAACTTATAAAGATGAGAATAATAGTCCGCAATAAATAAAAATTAATATAAATAATACTCATCTCAATAATGAATTCCAGTTAAAAATAATACATATACCAAATGGATATGTTATGTTTTTCCCCCGTTAATCGATGAAAACACTACCAGACTGTTATTTACCTCTCTTTATAATCGTTACATGTCCTGTTTAGACAATCACTAGACGAAGCTGTGTCCTGTGGCAGGATTATCAAGAGACGCCACTTAACAGTTTAGGTCCTTACTCGTCTACTGCTTCATTAAAGTGGTGCGTTCAAGCAAATGATATGAATTACATTTCTCTGGAATACTCATCGTTTTATTGCTTCTAAGAGATCTAGTCTTATGACTTCTCCCTTGCTTTCAGCATTTTTTTCTATTAAGATTTCGAATTTTAAAAGTAACAAAATACACGAGAAAGGAAATCTGCTCCCAAAGAAATTTTTAAAAAAATATCATCAATGGAAACATTTTACTTAACTGTTTCGTAATTATAAAAGCTAAATCATATAATCCAATTTCTGAGCTATTCCGTGACTCAATCGTACATTCTGTTATTTGAAAAAACTTAGAATGTATCGAAACTGAGAATGTAGGCTGAGAGCGGCTACATTGAATAGATTTAAGCTTTACTACATAATCAAGTTGCCTGGGTTGACTTTTTCAATATAAGTCTTAAAAGAAACTGTACTGTTGTTTTCTTTAGGGCGACACTTCTATTGTTCCACTTTTTATAAAGGATTACTCTGAATTGTCCCAAGCTAACTGCAACAAAACAGTCTTTAAATCAAGTGTCATGAAATTATTGCCATACATATTTCTATTAAGATTTGTTAAATGTATCCAGTTCATTCATTATTAACAATCTTTATTGTTGTGGTGGCACCCACTCATTTACATATGTGGATAATATTACACATAAATAGCAAAACTCGGTTAGTCTGAGGGCGTGTTAACCAGAAACCACCGAATTTTTAGTCTGTATTTGTTAAAATGCCTCTATTACTAAAAAAACCCACTTTAATAGACATACATACCAACAAATGTCACATGCATAAGGTAATAAAATATATATTTCTAATATAAAAACGCAGAATTAATATACTCTTTATTTCCCACAGGCATTTATTCACGCGTGTATTCCAGTTATATTGTAGACAGATTTCGACATCACGAGGAGACCACAGACATCTCATAATTATTTCGCTTTCCGCTTGACACGATGATTAAATTCAGAAGAGTTGATGGGCATCATCTTCCGGGCTTTTCAAATGTTGTTTCCTGTCGTAATATATATTTGTTGTTGTTAATCTTGCATGCATTTGTCAGGAGGGAAGAATAATATGCACATTTTTTTTTTTATTTAAATATTGTTCATAATCTTTAAATCATCATTTTTCCTTGAGTATTATAAATACATGCTCTAAAAATTGATTATAAGGATACTAGCAGGTTCACGGCGTAACATAACAACATCAACCGTCGCATGAACAAACAAACAAGGAAGGGCATTAAAAAATGAATCAGTATTTTTACGGCGTTTCAAAATATAACACACGCGTCCACAGGCCTTTTCGTCAATTGCCTTTCCGCTTTTTCCATCACGCGGCGCATTTTCTCTCTTACCGCCTAAGACTCAAAACACGGTCGTCCGCTTCTTTTGCTCAATCACGTGCAGTATTTTATATTGCCTTTTCTTGTGACGGTATTCGCGCATACTTGCTGATTTCCATATCGCTAAGACGACTGCTGTTAATATTTGTGTTAGTCAGCTATCCTACAGCTGCCGATTTCGTTCGTCGACTATCTCTTACAATGAGAGCGCGCCGTAAAAATTATCGACATTCACTTGATCTATGCCTGCCTTACAGCTATAGTTAGCTCTACAGCCCACGGGTTGAGTGAGCAAAATTCGGTATCATTTATTTAGTTTGCAAACCACGTTTTCCTGATTCTTTTGTTTATTTTTAATTATCTCTACATATATGGCGTGATTTAGATAATGCCGTATTAATAATTAGTGTTTGATTGACGAGTACGTATCTTAAACGGGTATAGTTACACGAGATACAAGTTAGCTGTCATGAATACCGCCTATCTTTGTCTAGAAGGCGCGATTTGCGTCAATATTCAGAACTCGAATCTCGATCTTGCGTTTTAAATAAATAACTCTTTTCTTTTGTCTACTGATAAACTTCCACCTTAATATAAAGGGTGGAACGATAAAGTTGTCGCCCTAAAGAAAACAACACTACAGCTTTATTTTAAAACTTTTATAGAAAAAACAAAACAATTCACGTAACTTGATTACATAGTAGAGCTGATCTATTTAACGTAGCCGGCTTTATCCTCAATCACCATCTTGAGACGGGTCCGAAACTGGGAGCATGCCTTTTCTACAAGCGCCGGTAGGGGCTCAGCGAAGACTCGGTGGATGACGTTCACCAAGCTGGCTTTGGTGTTTAGGAGGTCATGTTGGTGATATTCTCGACGTATGATCAGACAAAGTAGACCAGCAGGTTCAGGACTGGGAAGGAAGGGTAGTGAGAGAAGGGTACAAACTCTTAGCATTCATTTCTGAATCGAAACATTGATCTCTTTGGACTTGTAGGCCGGCGCCAAGTACTACTTCTTCAGCCAGGGTTTGAATGAAGCAGGGGATCACTACACTTCAGTACATCCTGATACTTATTGGTGTTGATTTTCAAGCCGATTTTGGAGACATAAGGAGGCATGGTCTGGTCCTTACTTGAAACCATAGCAAAGGCTATAACAGTGACCGGAAACTTAGTTTGCATCAACCACGGCACGTCCCTATTATTCATGGTAATCCAGCGATGCATTTTCAAGGTGCTGTCAATGGGCCTGTTGTCATAACTTGGATCGGTAGAGAGGATGAGTTCTACAGAAACGCATCTCCGACCTCGCTCATTGAATATCGTGTAAATTTCAAACATGATAGAAGGTTCCTATCGTTCTTGAGACTTGGACACAACTGACCAACTCGTATATGGTCTGCAACAAAAAAAGAAAACTTGTTTGCATTAAATGGAAATGGAGTCATGTTGTCTCTTCTAGGACGATCATTTTTGTTCCACTCTGTATAAAACAGAAATACTTATTGTCTATGATTTATTTTTAAGATAAAATCAACTATGCTAATCATTTCCATCTGAACAGACTTTATTAATAAAACTTATTTAACTTGCGTGACTGGCTTCCGTGATTTGGATGCACCAACTATTGGCCGATTTCCAAGACTTAATTTATCCTTTCTTTACTCAAATTGTTGTAAGGACGTCTAATGTGAGCGATTATTGAAAGTTTTCAAAATATTAAATAGCTTTGCCTTCATGAGTTTTTAATTTTTCTTTCGATCAGAGACGACTAAACCTACTCAGAGTAAATGGTTGCCACAAATGCTGAAATTATTACTTGCTTTTATTATCGGAAATGCAAAGGGAAGATAATCCGAAATCAATGTTTGTTTTCTAAGAAAATTATTCTGCTATTTCAATATAAGTTTAATTATGTAACGCCTCAGAAACATGAAATAACGAAACCATGTATTGAATTGTTTTTTTTATTTATTTTAGCAATAATATTTACAAAAATATATTTTTTAAATGATTATTAAAATTAAAATTTTAAAAATCTATACGTCAAAATGCATATTATATAATGTTCAAATAATGTTTAATCAAACAACAATAATTCCAAAAAGATATAAAGTTTAAATACATATTTAAATTTTTAAAAGATCTAGACGTTAAAATATATATTTTATAATGTTAAAGTGATTTTTAATTTGGAAACAATATTTCCAAAAAATATTTTTAAGTTGAAATTAAAATAGTAATTTAAAGACAGCTACACGTAAAAATACATATTCAACAATGTTCAAATAATTTTTGATTTAGAAACAATTTTTCATAAGAACATCTTTTAATTGTAATTAATATTTACATTTAAAGGAACTAAACGTTAAATAAATATTTTATAATGCTCTAATAATTTTTAATTTAGTAACAAATATAAAAAAATGTTTCAAGTTTAAATACAAATTTAATTTTTTTTTAAAGATGGACATTAAAAATATATAGTTTATAATATTCAAATAATTTTTTGTTTAGAATCAATATTTCCAAAAAATATTTTAAAATTAAATCAAAATGTTAATTTTAAAAAAAAAAGTCTAGACGTTACAATACATATTTAACAATGTTCAAATAATTTTTAATTTAGAAACAATTTTTCCAAAAAGAAATTATAATTTAATTAAGATTTAAATATAAAAAACTGTAGACGTTAAAATACATATTTCATGATGTTACAATATTTTTAATTTAGAAACAATATTTCCCAAAATAATTATTTAAAATTTAAATTAAAATTTAAAATTTAAAAATCTATACGTAAAACTTCATATATTATAATGTTGAAATGAAATATAATATTCACTTTAAGATATTGTGAAATTGATGGAATATAATTTTATACAATTTTTCGTTTTATTTTTAAAAAAAAGTACATTTTTATAAAATTTATTGAATAATATATTTTAGGATTGTATCAGTTTTAGAATATTGGGTATGTTCATTTAACCAACAATTACTTTGGATTGTCTTCCCAATCCGCTAGCGTAACTCTCCTGTAAAATGAAAACAAAAAGTACTTCCGTCGAGTTAACATGTGCCGAATGCTTTACAAGTAACTCACTACTAGGTACATTTCTTAACATAGACCTTTCAAATAATACTACATGAGTAGTGTCGATGACATCAATGTATACATGCAATAGTCCATTTTTCTACCTGTATTTAACTCGAAATGGGATTCGAATGTACGTAATTTTTTTTACTGACTTTAATAGTTACCTTCTTTCTTTCTTATATGGTTAAGAAATGAACTCAACTTCGTTTCTAAAAACAAGTAAGAGTTTTCAGGAAAGTATTAACTCAATATTTTTAATCAATAAGAATCGTTTTAAATTCAACAGCGACCGATAGCATAGGAATTAAAGAACCTTTATATAGATGAGGAAATAATAATAGTTCTTCGAACGTAAAGCCGGCGCCTCTGAAAATCAAATAGCATAGTCTCACAATACCCTCTATCAATATAACCCGAGTTGGTTGAAAATATAAACACCCCCAAAACTTAATTGTCAGCTTAATTGCACAGATAAAGAGTGGGGATGATTAATGACAGTGGTTTCACCTAAACACCCGTCTAGCTGAAACAACTGTCAATAATTTTCCCCATTATTTATCTGTGCCTAAATCCAAACGAAAATTCCATGAACAAAGCTTCTTTCTTAGAAGTGTACACCTGTGGAACTCTCTTCCGTTTGCCTATTTCCCACCTGACTACAACTTGGATGTCTTCAAGTCCAACATTAACAAATTCCTGATGAACCGACCCCTTAAGTAAGACACTTTATCAAATCTCCAATACTAACGATTACTACGATACTATCCTATTGATTACTGTACACGTAATAATCCTTATCCCCGAGTGGCTTCCGGACCTTGATAAGTGGTGACCTCCATGTAAAAAAGAAAGTCTCGCTCATCTCGCATACATTTATACACGTACTAATACAAAACAAGTTAAACCAACACACACACACACACACATAATCACGCTGCCTAATACCGCTGTACGTATATTCACACTAAAACATACATTGAATTAGACATCCTGAAGATTTGTGTAATTTTACTCAACTTTCTTTTATCAAACATGCGTTTCAATGAAGGAACATTTACTGACTGAAAAATATACAAAAACATATTTTATTTTAACATTTCCTCATTAACATATGTTCTTATTTTAAAAACACTGCTTATGTTCATATATTTTGTTTAGCAAATGTTACTTGGTGACTATGGCTTTCTCAATATTTTTTTAATTTTAATATACGCAATCATTCGTATATATTTTTCATTTTCAGATCACGCTTTCAGATAAAATTTATAAATATTGTTTGTTAATTGTAAGCGTGGATTTTGGCAATGTCCAAAGATGCTATTGTCGTCCACAGCATAATCTCATTGACACCCCAGTTCTCGTCAGATGACTGAAGTTAAGCAACGTTTAGCCTGATTAGTGCCAAATAAGGTGAGTATTTTGGAATTCTAGGCGTTGTAGGTGCTCTCTGCTTATGTCAGCATTTGTTCCCAGTTGTCCTGAAACCTATATATATAGTTGTGCCTAGAAAGCAGAATAGATGATAGCATTAATAGATGCATATACTAATGATACGTCAAAATTATTTGACTTCATGATAGTATACATTTTCTTTCTAATTTGGAAAATTATACACAAGGCGTACATTCGATAAAAATACAACGTTTCTTAGTGTTTGTTGTGTATTTTTAATTGGAGGTATTCGTTCTTTTTTAACAGTGTTACTGGCGTTGGCAGCAGCCGCATAAATATATGCAAATGACCAAGCCGGCTGTGCGTACTGAGGTCACAACAAATATAATGGACATGCGTTCGGAGAAACGAGGTTCAGCAAAGAAGTCGTGTTCGAGAGGTGACGATAAAAGCACGTGTTTAAGGCGTGGCTGTGTTCGAAATGTGTTCGGCAAAGCAGTGGGTTCAAGACGTTACGAGAGAAGCACGTATTCAAAACTGGACTAATGTTCGGAAGTGCACGTATTTGAGACACATGTGTGATTTCACAGCATAGACGAAACGTCACACACGATCGAGGATGAAGCAAGTAACTGTTTAAATATTCATAATTAGGTTTAAATATTCATAGTTAGATTGAAAATAACAGATAGAAACGTCTTTGTTAAAAATAGAGGGCGAATCTTTTTCTTGTTTTCTGGGGTGTTTTTTATATAACGACTACGTTAAATTTCTTCTACTAGCATCTATTAAATTTATGGCGTGTTTTTCTATTTGTTTCTAGAAAACGTATTTATTTTACGTTATATTCATTCATTAACATTTATATGCTATACTAGCAGTTCAGCCCGGCTTTGCTCAGGCCCTGTGTACTGTTCATAACTTTATGTGCATATATATATATATATATATATATATATATATATATATATATATATATATATATATATATATATTAAAAAGTTTGACTAACCTACATCTAAAATTTCAAGTGTTTAGACCTAAAGTTGGCGGAGAAGTAGAGGCTGCAAATCTAATCTCTTTAAACTTTGACCCCTTGGCAGCCAAAGTTTCGCCCCAAAACTGATTATAATGCTTGCTGCATTTCTGAATACCATTTATGTAAAATTTCAAATGTTTAGACCAAAAATTTGCTTAATAGTTTGCTAGAGACCACAAAAGTCAAATCCTTTGAACTTACACCTAATTCGTAGCGAAATTATCGGCCTAAAAATTATTAAAAAGCTGTCTGAATATATTTATGTAAATGTTCAAATGTTTAAACCAAAAATTGGCTGAGAGGTCAATTTTCTTTAACTTTGACCCCAATTTTGACTCGTTAACATTCATTGTTTTGGGCTCAAATCAAATTAAAATATGTGATCTATGTCCAAGGAACCTACATCTAAAATTTAAAGTGTTTAGACCCAAAATTGACGGAGCACGTTGGTAGAGTTTTCAAAGGTAAAATCGTCGAACTTTGGGCCATTGACAGCCAAATTTCTGGCCGAAAACGGATTACAAAGATCTTCCCAAATGTCAGTATTTTTTATGTAAAATCTCGAGTCTGTAGACTAAAAATTGACAGAGTAATTTTTAGTAGGAAAAAGTTGCACACATTGACAGACACACACATACAATTTATTTTTTATATATATATATATAGATTTTACATTAAATACATCGTATTATAACAGCTTATTACGAATGCTTAGACTGTGATGGGAAATAGTATCAACTATTGTTACATATTAGCGACCCTATGTTAATGACGAATAATTATGATCGTGTTAGTCTTGATAAGCGTTATACTTGATGAATGTCAAGATTATCTTAACATACAAACAGCATCGTCTTTATTTTGATTAAGTTTGAGATAAGGGGCAGAAAGAAAAAACGGTAGAAAAACAGAGTTCAACGACAACGAAAATCTAACGTTTTCAAGTCGACACAAACACATGGTTGAATAAAGTCTAGTCGTGGAAGCAACGCCAATGAAACTATCAATTATGAACAAAAAAAAAGGAATATTAACCCTTTACCAACGGAATTTGTATTATTCAATAAATAATCATGTTAACCATGAATCCATGTTTTAATTGACTCAAGACAAGGGAGTAAAAGAAAATCACTAAAATATTGAACCATGCATAGACCTGTACGTTGAAGACTAGTTGTGCTGACAAACCATACGTGTAAGAAATATTTCCTATACAAATGTTTTTAAATGCAACTTAAAAGTACAATTTGGCGGTTAAGTGTTAATTCAATATATCTACCTGTTGTTTGTCATTCAATACGGTAAGTTACGACAATAAATTTAGAGTAAATTATTAACTAAGTGAACGTTACTCTTTTTCATCCGAATTAATTCCCTCCAAAATATAATTTGAAAGAAATATTTCAGCGAATTCTTCTTGTGTTCTTCATCTTCACGAAAAGAAGATGCCTCTATTGTAAGGATTAGACAACAAAAAAGCGACCATAAATTAAGTGAAAAGTGCGTAAATAAACAAGCACGTATAAACAACTTGCAGCTATGCATAAAGAAATCGTATTTTGTTATTAAAAACATAGCACTATTTAGAATTTGCTTGGAAGTTTGGAACTGGTTTGCATTAAAAACATGCAATTGTTACTGAGACTATTATACCAGGTGGCCCACTTAAAAGTAGTCCAGAAAATGTAGTAGAGGGGAAGAACATTCTTTTATTGTTTAAATTACGTGTGGTGTTATAAAAGACGCTGGAAGTCCTCCTCAGTAACATCTATGAATTTCTGGGCTCGTTTAACAACGTTTGCAGATACTGCCTGTAGATCTTGTCTGGTAACTCTCCTGATATCGTTGGTTATGTTCTCATTTAGTTGGTCTGGATTGTGAGGATTATTTGCATAAACTGTTTGTTTTAAAGTCCCCCAAAGATAAAAAAAATGACACGATGACAAGTGCCGGGAACGTGGTAGCCATAATCTTTGCTTATTGTTCTCTCATTTGTAAACATATCAAAGACTCGTGTCATTGATCTGTGAGATGTGTGGCATGTAGCGCCATTTTCTTGGAAAAACAAATGCATTTTGTCTTGTGGTGTCAGTTTGTCAATAAGAGAAAGATTATAGAGATCTGGTTTTTAAATAGGCCACTTTGTATAAACGGTTTAAGAATTGAAATCTGATTGGTTTGCAAAGCCAATCATTAACGACAAATCTAAAATCCGACTATTGTAAGAATGTTTTTGTCATTCAATACAGTAAGTTAGGAAAGTAAATTAAAGAGTAAATTACTAACTACCTGATATCACAATTTTTTATCTGAGTTATTCCATAAAACCGTGAAGTAATTTTTCAGAAAATTCTTCTTCTATCCCCTCTCCTTATGAAAAGAGGGTTACTCTGTATTAATCCATACACGGAAATAGGGGACGATGAAAATAGGCGGGAAAGCGCGTGTAAACATTTGTTATTAAAAATTAATTTTGCAATTGAAAATCTAACACAATTAAGCCCTTTGGTTTATAGAAAAATTGACTGTTCGGAAAAAGTTTGAAATATAAAATCTTAATTGGTACTTAGACGACTGTTATATAAACAGTTTTAAAGTTGGAAGATGATTGTTTTGTAAAAACCGCCATTAAAAACAAATACAAATTCCGACTATTGTAATATATTCAAAGATGTTTTTGAAAACGTATTTAAAATTTTTAAAGGCGAGCGTCTTTTCAAATCTCGGTGACACAAACAATAAATGTTGCTACCTGGGAATTCCTATGTGAGGAGATTGGCAAAACAAGAAGCCAGAGACGAGGAAACAGAAAAACGGAAGAAAATATTTCTGATAAAAATTAAAAAGAATGAAAATAACAAGGAAGAAAAAACAAAGAGAAAAACTGTAAGTAAATGAAGACGTAAAACAAAACCTCTTTCCAAGGCTTTATTGAACAACATTCACAGCTACTAAAGCAAGAGAGAAAGAAGTCTTTTAAAGAAAAAGGAACACGTACAAAATCACGTGGCAAGAAACTGAATTTGCATATCTATTTTTTTAAATAGTAAGAACAAAACAATTTAAATGAAAATATTTTAAATAATAAGAACAAAACAATTTAAATGAAAATATAACATAGAAAAAGAAATTAATTAGCACGAACGAAGCAAATATATTACTTGTATTTCTTTTTAATTAAAATTGATTCTATTACATTTAATAACTCAATAACAGACGGTTGGATCGATTGTGAAAAGTTAGATCGAAGTTGGGAAAACGAAACGCATGCGCATTGTCGAATCGCCCGACAGATTTCAAGTAGCATCATCAGTTGAGTGGACATTAGCAAGTGCTTTTGTATTGCCATTCGCTATTAAATTAGGTTGTTCTTATTTAATCACGTACAAAGGAGTGTGTCCGTTGATGTGATTCAAGGTATGTGTTAGAAATAGGATGCTATAATCTGCACACATGCCTGTGTGTACAACATATTTATTCCTTGTGTTAATCATTTGATTATTTTATGTAAGTGATGCTCGTGTCAAAATATGGCAGAATAAATATTCTGGCATGAAAAGATCTAAGATTTTATTTTATTACCAGACTAGCGGGGGGTACCCGGCGTTTCCCGGTTTTTTTGGAGGTGTGTGTGTACGTTGGCATGAAAGGTCTAAGATTGTTTTATTACCAGATAAAGCTTGTTTTACAAAAACGTGTGTTTAAATTATTGCAATCGCAGGTGATCAATCCCAAGGTAATTAGTCACCGTCGTACATACACATAGAAGCTGAGCTAAAATGTGTTCCCAATAATTCCAAGGTTGTGTAATTCTTATCTAAAACACGTTTTGTAATTAGTGCACTGATGACATCTCCCGCTTTCGACTAAAACTATATCAGAGTACTCATGTATCACACGTGTGAAACTCTACATATGACGCATGTGTTAGCAACCTTTTTCTTTCCTGTGTTAAGCTTTCTATTCTTCTTTTGGACACTGAAGCTTGTGGCTAAATATTGTAAACAAATATACTAACATGAAAAATGCTGGAAAATGTTTACTACTACAGAAATGGTGTTTTATAAGTAAGTTTGAGTAGACTATCGTTTATGTTATTTAGTAACCTTCGTACTATTTACATAGGAACTGAGCTAAAACGCATACTCGTTGAGTCGATGTTATATGTCTTATGTAAATACAGGTTTTGTAATTAGTGTTCTGACAGTTCCATCTTTTGATCTAAACCATATCGAAGTGCATAGATTTTTTCAATTTTACTCACAAAACTATAAAACTAGATGTGATGCATTGTCTTAGCTTTGTTTTACGGTTCGACTCATTTAAAACTATTCCCAATTACGTTAATAAACATTTAAACGTTACGTACACAAGTTGGCGGTTATGAAAGGAGAAAATGCAGGCTTTTCGTTTAACTTTCGTTTATAAAATGTTACATTTGTATTTCCTACTGGCTGTAAACAGTTTTACATTATTAGGAATGTTAACGAGCATCTCTCCCCCCCCTCTCTGGCTTTCTTACTCTTTCTATTTTCTTTCTCTGTGTCTCTATAAGAGAATAGAGAGGGGAGAGAGAGAGAGAGAGAGAGAGAGAGAGAGAGAGGTGAGTAAACGTGGAAGTAGACACGTTTACCAGAACCAAAGGTCAGCTGACCAAATTACGTATGTGTGACGTGGTTGGCTAGATCTGGGAGATTTGATTTGAGCTTTGAAGAAGACGGACGTTCTTCCATGGTCTCCCCCTGGGGAGGGGGGAGACGAACGCTGACGTGTGTGAAGAAGAGCCCACACAAGAGATTTCACTTTACACCTGCTGCAGAACCTCTGGGGAAAGTGAAATAAAAAACTATAAAACCATTTCATCGTCTTGGAGTGATAAATCTTCGTCAAACAGGTATCAAGTCTCCCTCCAGGATGAGAAATTGCCAGATGGTTCAACAGAGAAGAAACAGAGGTAGGTTCAGAAATTACATGTCACACACACGATTCCCTTTATGATAATCAAACACACAACCAATTTATATTAGAGACAATTATACGCACACGGAATCGTTCTTATGTTATATAGAAAACATAAAATGTGCCCCTAAATGAAGAACTCTATATAACATATTCAAATGTAACGAAAGCTCAATTTGGTACCCCTCAAGGATAACGTCGATGATTGAATATATAACAGGAATATATGTCTGGGCCGGCTATTAATAGAAAATAGTAAGAAAGGCAAAACTATTGGGACATTAGTGTCCAATCTTGTTGCTTCGTATAATTCTGCATTATGTTTTAAAAATTCTCCTGCGTGTCACACGGGAGGCGATGTGATGGACGTGTGCGGAGAGACTATGTGAGAGGTGTTTGGCATGTACCCAACAGTGCAGAAGGTGTTTTGTGGTGTGATGCAAGCTGTATAGCAGTAGGGGTCACCTTGGAGATAGGTGATGTTACTGCAGAAGATGCTGCTTGGTTGCGGAAGAAGGACAACGTGGCTCACATAAATGTGGGGCCAGAGCATCACAATCAAGATACAGCGGTATCAAGCTGGCTACATCCGCGATATCCCGCAACTTAGCGACAAGTTTAACCTTGGTCAGCCACGTTATAACATCTCCCTCTCCAGAGAACGTCTTAAGCATTTCACTGTTGATCCTCTTTGCTTCCATAGTTCCTGCCGAAATAGCTTGTAGTGAAGTAGAAAAAAAGAAATTAAAAAAATATATATATAAGACACAGCTGTTCCTTCCAAAAGGTCGAGCTCTTCAACGTCCAAAAATAATTCACCGTCACAAAAAGAATTCGCCGTCACTTCTCCCAACCGTCGTTTCATTCACTGCGCTCTTCGCCCCTGCTTAAAAGAAAGTACCGTTTATATGCTGCCCATTTCTCCACTTATGAAAATTGACTATCAACCAGAGCCATCTAGTTTTCCATTTCTCCAAACAGCCAATTTGCAAAGGGGGACAACTCAAACCACAATTAGTAACATTATCGAACTGGGTTGCGCATGTGGTTAGATTGGTGGGCTGAAGAACAGTTTAACTTTTTTATATTTTCAGATATGCATTCAGCAAATGTAAAAAATTGTATTGATAATCCAGATATTTTCCTACCTTCCGTTAAACTGTGACCTTAATTTTGAATTTTTCTGCGAGGCTACAAAAACATCTATGGTATATCTGGTATGAAACATTCTATGCACTATTTTTTACGTGGGAGATAAGGAATTTTATATAACGAGATGCGTTAGGATCAATATAACGTAAAGTATCTTAGCGCAAGTTGTCCAGCCTTCGCATGGATATGTTTGCAGCACATGATGAAAGGAAATAGTCCATGGAATAATCATGAAAAAATAAGAAAATCGCCCTCTGTTACATGGCGATACACATTTAGTAGAGCGTATTCCAATTTCTGTCATAGCTATGTTTGGAACCTGAAATCATAAGAATTTGTCAGTCATCTGATAAGATGTATAGCAATAACATACTGAATTTTCAAGAATCTTCGATAATTTCAAATGCCTTTATAAAAAATTCGGAAACTTATTTAAGGCTCCTAGTATATATATATATATATATATATATATATATATATATATATATATATATATATATATATATATATATATATATATATATTTATATTCTTAAAAGCACCATATATTTCATACTTGGAATAAATAAAATAGTTGAACGTAAACATTTCCGTTTTTCATTGCATTATTCGTATTTGTAATGGAGAGAAATCGCGAGAAGCAGATATCCGCAGAACACGAGAGAAATATAACAAGGGGGATAACCTGAGTAGGAACACATGTTTTCTAGAGAATCAATTTGTTTTTGGAAAAAAAAAATTAAGATTTTTTATCAATTACAAATGTCGACCGATTCTGTCAAATATAGGAATCATATATATGTTTTTTTCGTTTTATCTTTTTCTTCTGTTGAATTCTCTGGCGCTTTTAATTTCTTCAGTTTTGTCTTTTACTTTGGATTTCCAAGTTGTAAACGCTACCTCGTCTCATCGCGTTTTTATCTTCGACATTTTCTTTCATGTTTCTTCCTTCGCCTATTTTTTTCTGGGATAACTACTACAACTACTACTGCTGATATTTGTATATTTTCTCTTATTTAATATCGCATACGGTTTCAATATGCTTTCGAAAAAAAAAAAGATGCAAAGTCTGTTTCCGCAGCGACACCCAATGATATGAGCTCAATGCAAAAGTAATGAGCTTTTTCCGATTTTCATTAATATTCGCATCCTCGAAAAAGGATGGTGGGATTCCTATAAAGATATTTAATAAAAAGAATATGTTAAAATGCAGCTGCCGCTTGCAAATCTTAAGAAACATATTTCTTCTGATAACATATTAAATGCAATGTGAGATCAAGTATTTTTTAAAGAAATAATAAACACGAATAAACAGCTGCTTGCATGTTGGGAGACAGAAAATTAGAAACTTTTAATCTCGAACCTTTTTCATGATTCTCACATTTCTTTTATCAATTTCATTGATATAATAATTATGTTCTTATCATATAAAGGTTTATCTAACTACACAACACCGTATGCTTTGCAAATATTGCTGTCATTATACAAACTAATTAACTCACTTACAGTTTTATGTCATTTCCATAAAATTCAATTGAACCTGAAACATTTATTTATCTGCAAGACAAGTAATAACAACTAGATAAATAAATGACATGCAATCTCTTTTCTCACATTTTCCTAAACCATTTAATAATTCCAGACAGCGAAGTATGAAATGCACTTGATGTTATGCTGATACGTATAATCCGTTTCAAATAACACGGTTTCGTTGCAAATATTTAGGGAGTGTAAAATGAACCTTGCGTTTACTTTTGGCTTCCGCTTGCATTACTTTATTTTTTAATTCTCATATTCATTTTTTCTGATAAATGAAACGAATCGAGGTCTATTTATTCAACACGGTTCGGAAACTAGTTTTTGAAATTGAAATCATATTTTATCGTATTGTATCACGTGACTTTATCATTTATCGTCTGGGTGAGGCCCCGTGTTTTGACAAGCTTCTGGGTTTGACCTTTACCCCTGATCTGAAATGGAAAACGTACATCAAGTCTGTTGCCAAGGTCGCTGGAAAGATGGCGGGATCCTTCCACCGCTCCAGAAGATATCTCAGTACTGATGCAATTCTCTATCTATATAAAAGCCAAGTACGTCCAAGGATGGAGTACTGTTGCCATATCTGGGCAGGAGCTGCTAAAAACAGCCTATCCTGCCTTGACAGAGTACAAAATAGACTTCGTGGCTTAGTGGGGGATGCCCTTTTCTCTACCCTGCAACCTCTCTCCCACAGAAGAGACGTTGCGAGCCTATCCTTGTTTTATCGTTATTTCCATGGCAGGTGCTCGTCGGAACTCCAATCTCTGGTCCCCCCTCGCCAATCTTCTAGCTGAATTCACTGTGAAAAATTTCCCCCACTCTATATCTGTGCCTAAATCAAAACGCGGATTCCATGAACAAAGCTTCTTTCTTAGAATTGCACGCCTGTGGAACTCTGTTCCGTCTGCCTGCTTCCCACCGGACTACAACTTGGATGTCTTCAAGTCCAATGTTAACAAATTCCTAATGAACCGCCCCCTTAAGTAAACACTTCATCAAATCTCCACACTAACGTAATGTACTTGCAATAACCCTTATCCCTGAGTGGCTTCCGGGCCTTGATAAGTGGTGATCACTGTGTAAAAAAAAAATTGTCTTGAGTGATTTATAAACACACACACACACACACACACATATATATATATATATATATATATATATATATATATATATATATATATAGTCTTATGTGTAGTATTCCGAATTTTACTGGGTTTATATAATTCAGTAATTGTTCATATACCAACAAATATTAAGACAAAATGAGATGACTTAAACTGTAAGCTACAAAATTATCATATTTTATAATTTGCATTCATATATTGTTTTAATAAAAACCAAGTCATCAAAGAATGTGTTGATAGCAACAATTAGTGTATTTCATCGTTAGTTACAATTGTTTCAAGACTGGTCGGACAAATTCAAACATTATGTCATTTGAAAATTTTCACAAGAACAGCCTTTCTTCAGACTTATTGAATAAAAACACTTTAACAATAGAACATTATGGAAACCATTTCCCTTATAAGGAAAAGAAAACAAGCGAAAATATTTACCTATATCGCATCCTTGCAAAGTATTTTAGAATTGTAACTAACGATGAAATACACTAATTCTTGCTATCACCCCATTCTTTGATGTCTTGGTTTTAGTTAAAGCACTATATATATATATATATATATATATATATATATATATATATATATATATATCTTATTCCGCTACAATACTGTATTTTTTTAAGTTTTAACGAGTGTTTTCGTTCTGAAATAGAACAAAGTCATGCCTATCTATTACAACAAATATATTTAAAAATATGGTACTTGTATTTTTTCTTAAATCCATCCACCCCAAAAAAGTCTTACAATATAGAGAAAACGTTAATGGACGTGTGGCGTGGTTTTTTCCCTTTTAACTCTCCACACACACACACACACACACACACACACACACATATATATATATATATATATATATATATATATATATATATATATATATAGAGATATATATATATGTGTGTGTGTGTGTGTGTATATTGTATATATGTAAAGTAATAAAAATCCGAAGTGCTTTGTATATGAGATGGAACGTCCAACCATTAATAATATTAACTAGAATTCCAATCGTAATATTATAGTCGGACTTAACGATAAGTAAGTTAATGGAAGAAATATAAAGAAAGAAAATTGCTAATTTTTAACAGTAGATTTCATAATATTAAAATTTGAATACATCTGCATTATCTCTATATAAATAAAATGAACTCATTTTTCCCGTCTGATTTTGACATTTATGGGATTAAAAATCAAGATATTTCATGCAAATATAATATGCACAAACGGCAGAACAATATCTGAGCTGTGTTATAGGCTTATTATTTCTCAAATTCCTCGATAATCTTAGATTTCTATACTTTTTCTGCTGAGAAGTCACGGCCAAAATCGGTTAAGATCAATGGAAGTGGTAAAATATTTTCTCTCTAATAAATTCCTCCTCCCCCTGCCACCACTTAACACCGTTTGGGGATCGTTCACAAGGAACAGTTGAGAAGAGAACACCGGTTTGGCTTCGTAGTTCTTTCATGTGAAGTTATTTAAAATCACTAAACTAAGCTGCAGTGCTCTGTGGCGTAGTGGTTAGCGTGCTGGACAATTCACATTATATTTTCACGTTCGCGCCGACCTACCGTAGTCGTTGTTTTTTGTTGTTTTTTTTTCCTAAACAACTGGAATGGACTTTTCTTGGTGGTCGAACTGTTAACGTTGCAGATGTTTTTTTTTTGTTTTTTTTTCACACTTTATTTTCCTACTTTTACTCATGACTCCGGGTTTGATCCTTCCTACTTACCTACCATAACATTTTTTTAAACTCCCCCCCCCCGTCCCGGAAACAAACACTCGGGCAACGCCGGGTACCCCCGCTAGTATATATATATATCCATATGGGTAATCGTGTGACCACGTCTCCCAACCGTACTTTTCTAAAATAGCCACACGTTTTTGAACAACGCAGACAACCAACCGCCTTAAGACGATTGTGGTTTCGGTAGGAAATGCTAAGGAAACAATGCAAAAAAATATAACGTATGAATTCTACGTTTACGAATTCGATAATATTACAAAAGTATTGATGCGTAAATTTGAAAAATTCGAAAAGAAATTCCTTAAACAGAAATCAGAAACTATTTATGAATTTCAGCCACACACACACACACACACATATATATATATATATATATATATATAAATATATATATATATATATATATAAATATATATATATATATATATATATATATATATATATATATATATATATATATAAATGAGTGTTGGGACTCCTCATCAGAGGGTAGGAATTAGCAAAATGTGAAACCGGATTTTGCATGCAAAAGTATTTGATGAAACTGCAAGTACGCCGAAGATCTTACTTGATAACAAAAAGTGAAGCAGGGGGAACATGGTAAAGAAAAAGGTGATTTCAAGTGAATGGAATGTCTGGGGAAAGGTAAAATATCCAATGACGGTAAAATCAAAAAATATAAATCCAAGAAAGTTTATTAAATTTCCATTCGCACAAGTAAAATCCAAAGAAATCACGTAATTGGAAGATGGTCTAAAATAATCCAAAAGGTCGAAATCCGTGGAATAATTCACAAATATGTACAAGTAAAAGGGGGAAAAATTCCAATAATATTAATAAAAGAAAAATAAGATATGCGTTTTTTTATATTATATATATATATATATATATATATATATATATATGTATTAAATAGAATTCGTCCAGAGCATCGCAAACAAAATAAACAAATACATGACACATCATAAATACACACACGTGAACACACACACACACACACACACAAACACGCACATATATATGTATATAGTTTCAGGTAACACGTAAACGCAAGAATAAAAACAGATTTTAAAACTAAACAAATTAGTTCTGCATTCCGATCAAGATGTTTAAAGTATTTATTTTAGACAGGTGTTTGTTAGTTGAAAGAATTTTTTTCATCAATGGATAGAGATATAAATAAAAGAAGCGTGGTTAGGAAACTAGAGTAAATTAAAGTAAAAAAAATAACAAAAGAACAGGAACATTACATTTTCTAAATTGTAAATTTAATTGTGTATTTCGTTTGCAATTCCTTTCCATATTGTCGCTGCGGTATGAATAAATAACTTAATAAACCCAGCAGATTTAATATAACTGTCTGTTATAGGAACAAATCTATAATTTTTCTGTTGGTGAATTGCAAATGTGTTGCTCGTTTGGATTAAACGAAGCTTTTTTATAAAATGTTAAATGAAATTTGCAATCGAGACGAATCGGACATTGCACTTGAAATATTGAAGTTGATATTGAACCGATTTTATTGGATGGTTTTATAGATTAGGTTTAGAAATAGAATAAGAAAAATCAATATCATCGAATTTAAGCAAAGAATATTATTTGAAATTAAATAAATGAAATTATTTTACATTGCAGGTGAATCGATTAAAAGAAACAGAAAAAATATTTTCTGATGCAGATTAAAATCAGCATTTCTGATGTATCCATTAAAAGAAGAAATCTACACTAGTCTAGATATGTATAGATACACAAAATCATGCGCGTACACTAAACACACACGCACACGCATATATATATGTGTGTGTGTGTGTGTGTGTGTGTGTGTGTCTGTTAAAATGCATAGAAATAAACACGAAACGTATAAAAGCGCGTAAATTTTTTCTTTATTCGTTTTCTATTGGTGCAGAAATACAAAATATTATTATGAAGAAATTTAAAACTGTTTTTATTTTACTAATACATATGTTCGACTATATCTTCGGTTTTCCTCAGTATACTGGAAGAGATGTGCATGCACGGAGGATGAGGAGGAAGGAAGAGGGAGTAGGATGATTTATAACCAAAAAGACCGGTGCTATGTCAAACTTAAATACACACACACACATATATATATATATATATATATATATATATATATATATATATAAATATATGAGTCCGTACATATACGTATATACATAGAATAGAAAAATGTAAAATAGGAAATAAAAAAGGAAACGCGCATTTAACTGTCTAATATTTTGAATTCCAACGACAATACATATTCCAAGAAAGAACAAAAATCTACTTAGAAGAAAACGTTTTGATGATAGACGCTGTAAAATCATTTGTAAGTCAACGGCTTTTTATTTCCAAAAAAGAACAAAAATATAACTTTCAACTCACTGTGTTTTATTTCTTTATATATTCTTATGCACATACATATACATACGAAAATATTTACATACGTATATATATATATATATATATATATATATATATATATATATATATATATATACTAGCAGGCCACCCGGCATTGCCCAGGCGTAAAATACGCTTAAATAGGATATTTTGATTAATGCAGATTTCATATTTATTAATCTTGTAATTATTATTACTCGTGCTCCACCATCTAGAATCGAAACCAAAACGATAGCTTACTTTTACTTTAACTTTAATGTCTAAACTATGAAGACATATTTCTGCAATGCTAAAAATTAACACAGGAGCAAATAGCTATTATGTTACGCATGCATATTCCTAATGTCGTTGATCGACCTTCACCTGAAAGATTTCGTTTTTATTTTCATTTTCTACATTTTTGAACCGATTTTCCTCGTCTATAACACAAATGTGAAATTTCGCTTCATTTGGAATACCCTATATATAAAATTTCATGTCTGTAGAAGAAAAACCTGCAGAGGAGTTTGGTAGGCAGAATTTATTAAAATATATACTCATACATAAATATGTATATAAAGAGTTTTCTGTCTATTAAAGAGTTTTCTGTCTATTAAAACCATTTTAATCAAATATTACGCGATTATAATTCATGTGGTATATCTGCATGAATTTAGTCACACATAACAGTTAAGTAAAGATAATCATTCCATAACAAAACGAAAAACCTACTAGGGAAATAATTAAAATGAATGTTTAAAAGAATATTCAAATTAGCTAGATCTTTTGCAGATAAATCCATTTCCACGACTCATATATAACAAAGTTGTATTTTCTTTTTAAATAAATAGAAACAAGGGGTTCATATGAATATCAATACATAAAAAACCATAAACTCTATCGGAGTATCGATATATATTCAGACGCTTTACATATCACTTATCAAAAACAGTGCTATTCAACGCAATCATATCGAGATGAAAGGAAAAGTTAACTCTAACGAAAACAGAAATATTTTATATACTAACACTAAAAATAAGTACCGAAATACTTGCACACAAAGATTAAAAATACTTAAAGCAATATTAATGAAAAATACAGCCCAATATAAACACATAGATTTACATATGCACTAACATGCACTAGACTTCGTGGCTTAGTGGGGGATGCCCTTTTCTCTACCCTGCAACCTCTCTCCCACAAAAGAGACGTTGCGAGCCTATCCTTGTTTTATCGTTATTTCCATGGCAGGTGCTCCTCTGAACTCCAATCTCTGGTCCCCACTCGCCAATCTTTCCCGAAAAACACCCGTCTAGGTGAATCCACTGTGAAAAATTTCCCCCACTCTTTATCTGTGCCTAAATTAAAACGTGGCTTCCATAAACAAAGCTTCTTTCTTAGAACTGCACGCCTGTGGAACTCTGTTCCGTCTGCCTGCTTCCCACCGGACTACAACTTGGATGTCTTCAAGTCCAATGTAAACAAATTCCTAATGAATCGCCCTCTTAAGTAAACACTTCATCAAATCTCCACACTAACGTAACGTACTTGCAATAACCCTTATCCCTGAGTGGCTTCCGGGCCTTGATAAGTGGTGATCACTGTGTAAAAAAAACAAAAAAAACATATTGCACATATTACACAATTCACATTTTATATATCTGCATAATTAAATGAATAAATAAATAAATATTATTGTATTCAAATTAGGTAAACACAATTACTATAAGTCACTACAATAAATCTACTGTTTTAGTCTAAAAACCTAATCAGGTCGAAAAAAACCTTTATAATAATAATACAAACAGAAAATAGAAATAAAAAATACTTAAATAAAAAGATTCACTATACCCATTGTGTATTATACTTTGCTTTATAGAAAAGATAAGTCAAACAAAATATAAAATCAAACAAATAAATAGAAACAGATATAAAATGCAATAACTTCATTAATAAATAATCAATAAACAGACAACAAAAACAGCATTTTGACAAACTTATTGGTGACAACCAATGGCTGCAAACAATCACACGACTATACAATACAAAATTTGACAACGAAAAATGAAAGAAATGCTGGCAGATCTAAAACGGAAAAATTAACAAATAGACCATAGAAAACTCTGTCGTATTTTACAAAACTTACAAAATATACGCATACACACACACCCAAATGTATATATATATATATATATATATATATATATATATATATATATATATATATATATAGAAAGAGAGAGAGAGAGAGAGAGAGAGAGTCATCCACATACAGTAGTGTTTCTCTGTTTTACAGCTCATCAGTGCGGCTAGACAAGCAACTACCTCAAGCCAGGATTGAAACCCGATCGCCCAAACGACAGTGCGATATATATATATATATATATATATATATATATATATAAGAATTTGTTTGCAGAATATAAGTAATGATATAATTATTTCCACAGTCCCCCAAATCATCGCAACTCATACGAGTTATGATAGCTAACAAGCCGGCATTCCATTGGTTTCATCAAGTGATCACATCGGCATTCGAGATTCAAAACCCGAATCACTTCCATGTGAAGCAATACCCTATCACTCGCCGCAGTTTACTTGATCTGTGTTACCTAATAGATATTGAGTGAATGGCGCAATTGCTCGGCGAAAAGGTACAATTTTTTTAATATTTATATTCTATATATCTATCTATCTATCTATCTATCTATCTATCTATCTCTCTCTCTCTCTCTCTCTCTCTCTCTATATATATATATATATATATATATATATATATACGAAAGGGACGTTTAAACAGAGAGTTTACATGCACAACAGTTCCTTCAGGGCAAAACTAAGGATAAAGACAGCACTAGCGGCCCGAGTATGGCAGCTAAAAGATAACGGAAACCTTTCAGCATTAAATGGAGGATCATAGAGAGAAGACCAGCATACTCACCAGCCTCAAAACGGTGCCACCTTTGTGATGCAGAGAAGTACCACTTTATAACGACTATTAATAACCCTCAAAAGACCTGTTTGAACGTACGCAGTTAGACCCTCAAAGCCTGTTTACATAGGAGACAAGCGCTCCTAATAAACTGGGAGAACCGAACAAAGAACAAAGACCCCCACCTGAAGGAATTTCTTCAAGAGTATTCTAGATGCAGTCAACTTAGCGCATCAATTAGTAAA
>NC_136497.1:145393460-145410960 GCF_053919585.1 Euprymna scolopes | reverse complement strand
GCAGGAATATTGCCGGCACCCTCCAAATTCAAATCCAGACAGTTCAACGCCTTATGTCACAGCTCGACGCCTCGGACGACCAAAGGTGATGGTCTTTGGTGTGTTTTCAAGTGAGGGCAACATCATGCCACTTTAAATCTTCGAAGTCGGCTTTAAAGGCAACACCAAAGTATACCTGGATGTTATGAATAGTGTGCTGATCCCCTGGTGCAATCTGTTGGTTCCTGGTTAATCCTGGGTGGTGCAAAAGAACTCGGCGTCAGCCCACGTCAAAAGGAACCTAGGATTGACTTCGGAAGGAGTGCTACCACTTCGACCTGAAATCGCTTGACTAATTCGTTTGGTCATACGTCGAGGACATTACCAACATGACTTCCTACAACACCAAAGCCAGCCTGATCGCCACCACCAGTAGTCGCCGATCTCCCGCCGGCGTTTATGGAGAAGGCATGCTTCTAGTTCCGGACCAGTATCGGGGCGTTGATTAAGCATGTAGGCGGCTACATAAATTAAATATGAGCTCTACTACATAATAAAGTTACCTAAATTGATTTTTACAGTACAAGTTTTGAAATAATACTCTCTATTGATTTTTTTATCGGCGGCAATTTTATCATCCTACCTTGTTATTCTTACGTTATATAGAAGAGTTTATCAAAAATCACTTTAAGATGTCGAATATGTCATAAACATTACAAACAGAAGAATAAAAAACAATAAGGAAAATAACTGGCAAACCACTTTTCGTAATCGCATCAATTAAAGTAATAAAGTTGTTTGAGAAAAGTTGTAATAATAGAACTCGGGCCTTTTGTCCGCTACAAAATAAATACTTGACCAAAAACACTGTTTACCAGGACACACTACTTTTTAAAAGAATTGTTTACAATGCACATAACTCGCTAAAGAAATCCCGAATAACAAAACCTAAGATGCAGGTATGATCTCAATAGAATTTATTTTCAGGTATTATGAGGTATTTTTTTTATACACAGTGATCACCACTTATCAAGGCCCGGAAGCCACTCAGGGATAAGGGTTATTGCAAGTACATTACGTTAGTGTGGAGATTTGATGAAGTGTTTAATTAAGGGGGCGGTTCATTAGGAATTTGTTAACATTGGACTTGAAGACATCCAAGTTGTAGTCCGGAGGGAAGCAGGCAGACGGAACAGAGTTATAAGGCAAACACTGAAGAACAAATATAAACGTAGCACTAGCGACACAATACTATAAGCTCAAAGAAAACGGAACGTATTTAAAGTCAAATAGATACTAATACAACAGGCCAGTTCATGTAGAAATTAGGTGATCCCTGTAGATGATGTCTAAATGAGAAAGTCAGAATGATGAACTATAATTATCCCAAAGCTAAAATTGTGAAGTCAAATAGCGAAAAACTGTTACTTTTTTTACACGGTGGTCACCACTTCTCAAAGCCAGGAAGCCACTCAGGGATAAGGGGCATTGCAAGCACAGTACGTTAGTGTGGAGATTTAATGAAGTGTTTACTTAAGGGGGCGGTTCATTAGGAATTTGTTTACGTTGAACTTGAAAACGTCCAGATTGTAGCCAGGTGGGAAGAAATGCAGACGGAACAGAGTTCCACAGGTGTGCAGTTCTAAGAAAGAAGCTTTGTTACAGAATAAATTGTACATTAAAATAAAAAAATATTGCAGAAAAATAAAACAAAATGAATAAAAAATACTTCATATATCGACGCATATAGATAAGATGATATATTCAATAAATTCACAAAAAATGAAAATTATTTCACAACAGAAAAAAAGAATAGAAAGCAGATATTCGTCAAACAAAAATACACACATACATATACATATTATACACACACTTATAGATATGTATATATGTGTGTGTGCGTGTGTGTTTAACATAGTGTGTATGACGCGAGTGTTAGAAAATCAACAGTAGCCGTAAGATAACTGACTAGCGAAATATTAGCAGCAGCAATTGTGTTAGCACATATGCAAATTAAACAATTGTACACGCGCTAACATCTCGGGCAGGAGGAGAAAATAAAGTAGATAAGGACGGAACGTGGTGGAGCAGAAAAAGAAACAAGTTGGTGTGTCAGATTGACGTGTGAAGTCGAGGGCGAGAAAGCCCTGGGTTAGGTCAGGCTAAGTGGCGGGGAGGGAGACTTCTAAAAAGCACATATTATATGACAGAGCGTTGTAAAACACATGTGTATATAACAAATAAAAAGGCATTGTAAACATACTGAAATGCATTTTATTGGAAGAACTACGAATAAATGTATTTTGGTTTGCACTAAAAAAATACTAAGTCAGATTTTTATTTTTTGTTATTTGCGACGTTAGAAGAAAACATTTGGTTCCGGGTGGTTGAAATGTAGCGACACTGTAAAAGCGTAACGGTCATGTTACAAAATATTGATTCGGTGTAGGGACGATGAGCTTTTAGCAAAAAAATAAAAAAATGATAAATAAATAAATAAAAATAAGCGTTTATAAGGCAAAATGCAGCCGCAAAGGACGGACGTCAAAACAAATAAGGCTTAGTGAAAGAATTTAGCAACAATAAACAGTCGCTGAGTGCACGTGTTCGCTCTTTTTCTTGTATGTTTATTTTTTGCCGTTAGTCAAACGTTTTGTTGCTCAGAGCTGTTTTATCGTCAATGTTGTTTTTAGTGCTAAGGAAGAATGTCCTAGTCTTACCCGTCGGTAATGTATCATTATAAAGACATTGTTTAATATGCATGTTACGTAGCAAATACCTTATTGTGTGTGTTTATTTTTTACTCACGTTCACCCATAGCAAGTCATATTAGCACTTGAATGTAAGTGGTACTAATTGGGACCTGCCTAGGAAATACTAAGATGTTGCTTTACGTTGCATTTAAATTTCTACACAGCAATACAGTTGGGAAGCTGGCAGCAGGAGGGGAACTCCAAGGTCTAGCGGTTCTAGGGAAAAAGCTATTAGAGTAGAAAATGTTCTGACATTTAAGGACCCCATCAATGAAAGGGTCTTTTTTTGTTACCAAGCATTTTGTAGTGGATATATACGTCCAGGGAGCACTAGTGCAATGAGTTCGATTAAAATACTTGAAAAAGAATAAAAGAATAAAAGGAATGCGAAATTGCTGTGATAGGACAGGGGTTTAAGCCTAGTTGACACAGTGGGACCTATGAGATTGGAGACCCTTTTTGGACCCTATTTAAGAGGGAGAGACTACTGGTAGATGCACCAGCCCAGCCGTCTCAACAATACTCTATGCACTGCCGAATGGTGGCTTTGTAGAGTTAAAGGATACTCATAGGTGTGAGAAGTTTTCTAGCACAATAGAGGAAGCCCATCTTTTTTTTCAGCAGCCTTCGCAATGTCCTAAATGTATTTGTTCCAGTTCATATTTTCTGTGAATGTTAAGCCGAGGAGTTTGGAGGAAAAATTCTTAGGTACGAAGTTATTTGTTCTGAATATCGATGGTTGGAGAGGTTTCTTGTAATTGTTAATACAGAGCAGCTTAGTCGTAATATGTTACCATCTATTGTGTTTTAGATAGAAATTTGGAATAAACAATTTAACTTTTTTTTCAAGGTAGTCATCAGTTATCAAGACCCGAAGCCACTAAGGGATAAAGGCTATTGCGTGTACAGTAGGTTAGTATTGGAAATTTGATAAAGTGTCTTACTTAAGGGGGTGATTCATCAGAAATTTGTTTACATTGGACTTGAAGAATTCCAGATTGTAATCAGGTGGGAAACAGGCAACCGGAACAGAGTTCCATAGGCGTGCACTTCTAAGAAAGAAGCTTTGTGCATGGAATCTACGTTTTGATTTTGGCACAGATAAGGAGTGGGGAAAATTTTTGACAGTGGTTTCAGCTAGACGGGTGTTTACCGTGAAAGATTGGCGAGGAGGGGCAGGGATTGGAGCGCAGACGAACACCTGCCATGGTAGTAACGATAAAACAAAGACAGGCTTGCAACATCTCTCCTATGAGATGTGTCAGCAGTACTCCATCTTTGGACTTACTTAGCTTTTATACAGATAGAGAATTGCATCAGGGCTGAGATATCTTCAGGAGCGGTAGAAGGATCATTGGCAACTGACTTGATGTACGTGTTCCATTTCAGGTCAGGAGTAAAGGTCAAGCCCAGAAGCTTGTCAAAACATGGAGTCTCCCCACAGATGAAAGCCATCCATTTCAATTGATGCCAAAGTGGGATCAGAGCGTTGATGATGTAAAGATAGGAGCTTGGTTTTAGATGCATTAAAAGTAACCAGCCGTCTCCTCCCCCACTGTACAACGTGCTCAAGATCAGAGGAGAGAGAATCAAAGAGAACTTTGTCATTTACGACTTTTGATGTGTTGCCATAGATGGTCGTGTCATCAGCATAGATGTAAACGAATGATTTATGTGTTTTGGGAGATCATTGATGTATATCAGGGAGAGAATTGGGCCTAGGATGGACCCTTGAGGGACTCCAGCATTAATATTGAGGGCCTCTGATTTCTGCCCATCAACCACTACTCTTATGGGCCTATCGAAGAGAAATGATTTAATGATCAAGAAAACATTTCCAGTTATGCCGTAACTGGAAATCTTGTGAAGTAGGTCCTTATGTCATACTTTAACGAAGGTCATTTATATGTCAAGAGCAATTGCCCTAGAGAGAAAGTCTCTGTCAAGAGATTTGCTAATCCTATGAGATATAACATTTAGCACATCTCTGTAGATCTGGCAGAACGGAAACCATATTGCATGTCACTAAGGTTATTTCTGCTGAGGTGGTTGACTACTTCTCTATTTAATATGGATTCCAGCAGCTTGCTCATGACACATCGGAGACTTATTGGTCTGTACTGAGAGGGAGATGACTTATCACCTGAATTCTAAAATACAGGGCATACTGATATGATAACTTGAACATATTTTGTATTTTTTTTATTTTGATTGTTTTAGGGATGCTTAGCTGGGATATTAATATCCACAGTTTTTTTTAATCTTTAATAATAACTTTGCAGAGTGTTACAAGACTACAATAAATATTTAATCAATTATAACGCGATAAAAATTATCTTTTGCTGAAATCTTTTTAAAAATATTTAAACATATGTATTTGCCGTTTATTACAAGAACCGAATAAATGTTTTAAGAATTATAACGCATGAAAAAAAATATAATTAAGAAACAAGACCAAGAAGAATTAATCTTACTTTATTTCTATAAAGATTAGCAATTTTGTTCTAAACTTTTAGGTAGTTTATAAGTAATTATTCATCCTTCCCTTGTGAAAAAGGATTAGTAAATGTAATAAATGCTAATACGACATCTTTTAAAATGAGAAACTGAGAAAAATAACACACATTTGTAGCAGAGAACTATGCTGAGCGACTTCTCAAAAAGTTAGTTTTGTAAACTGTGTCTGTTTTATTGGTATTTTGTTACTTAGATTAAAATAAATTCCGAACAAAACATATAAAAATTTAAGTCGTTTTTATTTTGATATACATAGTAAGAAAAACACTTGACATGAAGGGAATTATCCTTGAAAACTTAAACTCCTTACGACGATAAGGCGCGACCGCTTCATCGCAGCTGTCGTAGAAACAAGTGCCCACTAAATATTTGGGGTGCTCACAATCATAGTTTGTGAATGTAAATAGCGATGATTTTTTATTCTGTAGGCATTCTGAAGGTTGTCGACAGAATTCAGATTACGAATGAAATATCCCGGGTATGGAACGTAAGCTATTAACCAGCAGTTAGCGATCGGACTTTTGTTGAGTCGGTTTATGAACAAAGAAATTTAGAAAATAGCGGAAATAGAATTAATAAATAAATAAACAGTAATCGTGTTAGATAGCAGAACTACCGATGCTTAATGATAAGGTCAAATTGTATTGTGACACGAAAAGAGGAAAATGCAATAAATGTTGTATAACATTGATATTCGAATAAGTCGAAGGCACGAATAATGCTTCCGGCCCGTTGGGTCAGTAGCTAACCATAATTATCTCGATTAATCTCGTCAAAAGTGACTAGGAACTTTCGAGACAAAATTGACCGAAATTGTCTTGAATAATCTCGCCGAAGATTTTCTGAGTCATTACAGTAATTGTGAGGCAAGTGTTACATAATCCTAGACCAGACCTCTCCTTTATCGGCACTGTCTTAGTCCAGTGGCAAGGAGAAATCCAGGACGACTGGAAACAATGCCGAGACAAGCGGAGAGCATATACATCACCTGGAAGTTCCAAATGGTCACCATAGTACTGATCCGGTTCAACGTTGCTTAACTTCGGTGATCTAGCGGGAACCGGTGTGTAAACGTGATTATGCCGTATACACAGTAGTAGTAGTAGTAGTAGTAGTAGTAGTCGAATTGTTTACTCACCAGGAGTTTTTACACAAATCAGCATTAATGATTGCTTATTAACACCAATTTGAATGGTGCATAGTAAGAATCCTTCGCAGATTTGTAATATTCTCTGCATTCGACAAGCATTTCAAATAATGTTGCGTTCCAGGCTATTGGGAATTTCTGAAATTTCAGAGGCAAAACGCCTTCACATAAATTGGTTCTTTTTGCTGACACTTACAAGTGTTTTTCTCTCTAGATTTTTCAATGCTCTTTGAACTTTCATGATTATTTCTCCTTTTTTTTTGCTTTTTCAAAATGTTCAATTATCATCTTACAATTCAAGATTTTGTTTGCCTTTACGTTAAAGATGCATTTAATACTCCTGGCGATTTCTATGACATTTTTTCTGTTTTCCTAATCTTCACACATTTAACAGCTAGAACAGTGATATCTATAATTCAAAATGTATCGTCTTATCTGTGATTAGTATAAGATTATTATTGCATAAATTATTATTATTATTATTATTATTATTATTATTATTATTATTATTATTATTATTATTGGCTCACATGGAGCTTTCACACAAGTCAACAAACGATCTGATTGGAAACCTGTGGTATTCTCTGGAAGCTGAGTGATAACAAGTCTCCCCAGACGTCCAACCCTCTCCACTTCCTTCGATAGCATTTGCAAATGAATTTGAATCATCGCAACAGCCGCTTACCATTGATTTCTCGCTGGTAGTGGCCATTGGTTTATACTGGAATTTGAGTGGCACTCAGCCTCCCCAAGGTCCCAGTTCTCTTTGCGCTTGTCCAGTCCAGGTCTGGTTGGCGCTCGCTCCTCGGTCTTTCAGTCCTTATTGACCCTTCTCGGCCCTTTGGTATCATTTTATTTGGGGGGGGGATCGGTGATGAAACAATGGGGTCAATGCATGACGGGGGGTGTAGAACTTGTAAATATGCAGTTTCGGTGTTCTTCATTCCCTGTAACGCTTATTCGTTATATTGTCTTGCATTATTCTCCGCATTCAAGGGTATTCCTTAATATTTCAGTCGTTTTCATTATCGTTAGTCGTTGTACTTTTACAGTTATTTCTCTAATTCCGATTACTGACATTCTTTTTTGGAAGTTTTTCGGGATTGTTCTTAGTGCTCCTACTATTATCGGTAATATTTGGACTTTATTCATCATCCAAATCCCTTTTAACACTCTGGCTAGCTCTGTGTATTTGCTTCGTTTCTCCTTTTCTTTCATACTCACCCTGTGATCAGCTGGGACTGCAAAGTCCATGATTTGACAGGACTGTTATTATTATTATTATTATTAGCAAAAGTAGTAGTAATAGCAGTAGCATATTTAGTAGTGCAGGGTGAAACGAGGGAATTGTAGCCCTATAAAAGACGAGATGATCACATTTCTGTTTGATGAGAACCGGCTGTCTTCTTTTTTTTTTTTTTTTTTTTTGCAGACCCTCTACTAGTGTGCCAGTTGTGTAAAAATCCCATGTACGACATGAGCCTTCTATCATATCTCACACGAAACAACTTTCGCTCATGCAATTTTTGTTTAATTTTTGTCACTAACAGGGTGTAAGAGGAATTACTGATAGTGATCGTAGTTAGGAGAATATCGACACATCGGTAACTGATTCACAACGTTTCTTCGGTAAAGATGAAAGAGTAATGAGACGAAATTGTCCTCGTCTACAAGATATCGAAGACGGTTTTGTGCACTGAAAAGCAGGAAAGGGTTTTATCGAAAGTTCCTCCCTAATACGGCAATGGCATTCCATCTAAAGACAAGTTTGACTCTTATATATTGGATCTAGAATACCCATCTGGAGTGATAATCTTTCCTTGGACAGTAGAAAGATTCAATAATTGTTGCATCGATTTCTGTAGATCATTTAATAATAATTATTTTCTTATTGCTACTAGCAATAAAGGTACAAGGTGCCTTCTATAAATTTCCAGACTTTTTTACATGCATTTAAAATCGTTGGCGACTCTTGAAACTCCAGTATCTTATTACTATACATCTGAGATAACTGAACAATTTTACTGATTTCAGGTTGAAATTAACAGTTATAGCAGTAAATGAAATACATCCTTACTAAACTAGGATTTATGAATTTCAAAAATGTAATCTGAACGTGGGGGCACTTAAGAAGAATAATATGCAATAAAACTCTGTTAATATTCCAGGAAAAACGTGTAAATTCACATTGATTTTTGACCATCTTGCTTGAATCAAACACTAGTCTTCAAGTTACATAAGAGTTTCAAGGAATGGCAAGAAGTCTGTGAGGGATGATGAGAGGCGTGATAGGAGTAAGGAAGTCAGAACACAAGAGTTCTTTGGCCAAATATAAAATTTTATTAGTAAGGACTATCGTGTGTCTATAGAGACAATAAGTGCACAGTTTGATCTAAGTGTGAGAACTGTACACAATTATTTGCGAGGAACTGAAGATGCAGAAAATTTACGCGAATGCACCAGTCTACAACTTGATCCTTGTCACAGACTATTTGACTAAGATGAACATCAAGACAGTTCCTCACCCTCCCTATATTCCGAACATTTCTCCCTGTGACTTTTCATTATTTACTAGGCTTAGGGAAAAACATCAGAGTCTGTCGTTATGAGACAAATAAGGAGATGATATAGGCTGTGACGAGGGTTATTGACACGCTCACACAAGAGGACTTTCATGACGATTTTCAGAATTTATTCTAACCGTCCAGCAAGTGTATTGCGACTGGAAGAGATTACTTTGCAAAGGAAAATACACAAAGATGCTCATAGGAAAAAAAGTATGTATTTTCAACCTTTTTTGTAAGGAAACATTACAAACAAATTTGCTAATTATTAATATAATCGATCGATAGAGTACAGATGTCCGACTTTAATAATGATATATGTGCTTGTATTTATGTTGTGAACGTGTAGTTAGGTTAATTGTATCAATTTGCGTGTAATATATCAGTATAGTAAATATCGTGACAGCTAAAGTAGTGATTTGTTGTAAAACAAGTCAGCTTACAAATCAAGTCACGACATCGGCCATTCAATCATGAGATCGATTGTTGAATTTGTACACAAATGACTGCACTTGTAGACACCCTTTCACTAATCATTTTTTCTTTCTTTTTCTATTCTCTCTTTATCTCTCTCACTCTCTCTCTCTCTATCTCTCTCTCTCTCTATATATATATATATATGCATATGTATATATATATATATATATATATGTATGTGTGAGTGCCTCCGTGTTTGTCTGAGGGTGCCTGTGTATACGTTTATCGTGTGAAAATCTACAAGTTATTGAACTTCTCTTTTCTAGCTTAAAGTTTCGAACTTAATTCGCAAAGAGAAAATGTATGAAAAATCATAGAAAAAGACATAAAATGTTCAGCTGTCTATCGCTGCTTAGTACAAAACAATTAGTACTTGACTTAAACGTGACACATATCAATAATATAATAACGTCTAATTACAGAGTGAAGCGAAAAAAGTGTTGCCCTAAGGAAAAAAAACATTATAACTTTATTTTAAAACATTTATCGAAAAAAATCAATTCAGGTAACTTCATTATGTAGTAGAGCTGACCACTATTCGATGTAGCCGACTTCAGCCTCTATCACCACGTCGATTCGAGTCCGGCACAAAGAGAATGCCTTTTCCCACAAGCTCCAGCGGGATCTCGGCGAATATAGTGCGGATGGTGGCGATCAGGCTGGTTTTGGTGTTGTAGGAGGTTATGTTGGTGATGTTATTGACGTATGACCAAAGCGAGAGTAGATGGCCAGTGATATATGAGCACAAAGTCGTTGTACTCATTCTGAAGTAAATCCTGGGTCTCTTTGGAACTGTGGGCCGGCGCTGAGTCCTACTGTCATACTCTCCTTGCACATTGTGCCACTGTCAGACATGATAAAAACGGTCCTAACCTAAAACTATATCCCATGGTGAGTCCCCAGATTGCGGGCTTTGGGGGGAGTGAGGAGCCACCCTTTAATTGCCATTTCTCCCAGGTCCACTCTGACTCGAACTTAGTACCTGTTAGGGTCCCAACTATGGGTTAAATAGAAACCGACTTAAAAAAAACAAAACAAATATACTCTATGAAAAATTGTTCTTCAAAATCACTGGATTCGGCATTAAATAACCTGAAAAGGGTCGATATGCCGTAAAATAAAAACAACCAAATAACCAAAACACATATTACTATTACTATTTCATTAAAACAAAAACATACTACTTTTGGGATTTGTACACAACTGGCCAATTAGTAGATGATGTGCATGAAAAAAAAAACGATTTTCTTCAATGGGAAATTCAATCATGTCGTCATTCCTAAGGCGACAATTTAATCGTTCCACTATGTATTAAGACCACATATAAACATATATTGATTATTATTTTATTTACTACATTCTGCCAACGACGGACCTTTTTGTGCAGTTAAAAACTGAAATTTTAATATTTCATACGTTTGATCTTACGTGTTTATTTTTAGTATTACTTCGGCAGAACGTGATACGTAAGTAGTGCTAAATAGTAAGTTAGAAAAATATATGTGGCATCTAAACTACACAGAATTTTCCTACTATAACCTAACGAACCCCCACGAGGTTTAAACGCATAAACTTCTTTGTAACTTAATTGCCTAAAATATTTTAAAAACTTACTGCATATAACCACATATGTATACATATGTGTGTATATGTATATATGTATATATACACATATATAAGCAAACATTGTGAAAAATGTTTAAGCTCTGTTTAATAATACCATATTGTGTTTTAAGATATTGTAACTGTGTTTCAGATTCTCTGCTTTTCTGTAATTATTTGCCTTTTCCCCCTTTTACACATTCTTTATTGTTATCAAAAAACATAAGAAAACTTCAAATAAAACAACAAAATTGCCTGTGAGATGGGTATATATGCTGATGACACCACACTCTATAGCAGGCACGACAGAAAAACAAATGAACATATATGTAAAGTAATGGCAGAAACACTAGAGGATGACCTCCAATCAGTAGTGGAATGCGGACAAAAATGGATGGTCACGTTCAATGCCGCCAAGACAAAACTGGTTTCATTCAATAATTACAAGAAACCTTCTCTACCACCTATAGCAATGGCCAACGACTCTTTATCTGAGAGTATGTCTCTCAAGCTCCTTGGTCTAATGTTCACAGAAAACATGAGCTGGAACAATTACATCGAGAGCATTGCCAGGGCCGCTGCGAGGAAGGTGGGCTCTCTCTACCGTGCTAGAAAACTTCTAACACCCGAAAGTATCCTGTACCTCTACAAGGCCACTATTCGCCCATGTATGGAGTATTGCTGTCATATTTGGGCTGGTGCATCGGCTACTAGTCTCTCGCTCCTTGACAGGGTTCAAAAGAGAGTCGCAAATCTGATAGGCCCTGAACTGGCATCTAAGCTTCAGCCTCTGTCCCATCGTCGAAACGTTGCATCCCTCTGCCTGTTCTACAAGTATTATAATGGTGAATGCTCTGATGAACTGCAATCACTTGTGCCCCCACGACGTAAACACCCTCGAGAGACCCGACAAGCTGCAAAATCCCACCCCCACACTGTAGAGATCCCTAGATGTAAAAGATCTTTCTACTCCAGTAGTTTCTTCCCCAGAACTGCTAGACTTTGGAATTCCATTCCAGGTCACTGCTTCCCCAAATGTACTGACTTGCATAAGTTCAAGTGCAATGTGAACCAACATCTCGCTGCCCAAATCCCTACATAGTACCCCAGTAGATGTTTCCCCTGATAGTAGCCCCCTACACCAAAGTGGCAATGTGCCTTGTTTGGGGTGAAAATGTAATTAAAAAAAATAAAACTATTATAAAACAGAACATGAGTTATTTTTTATAATATTTGACGGATAAAATTATTTAAGCAAACCTAAGTCTCACTATAGACATTTACTAACTCTTAGTTCGTCATTCCCATTTCGATTTATATAAACGATTACATTGTTTTAGTTCTAATTAATATCTGAAATTCATTTTTAAACTAAAGCGTCTTAAGAATCCATTGAAATAAAACACATCTTGCTGAATCTCTAATTCTGTCAAATCACACTGAACTAAATCGATATAACTTTAATCTATCCTCCTTGCCAAATTTTAACAAAATACACTCGACTTGCTGCAACCACAATCTCCCCCACCTTCTCTCTGTAATATCTCAGTACCAATGCAATCCTCTTTCTATATAAGAGCGAAGTACCTTCTAAAATTGAGTACTGTTGTCACATCTCGGCAGGAGCTTCACTGTGCATTCTATCTTCCTTTGATAGAATTCAAAACCGGCTTCGAAACCTATTGATGATGTTCTTTCCTATTCGCTGTAGCCTCTTTCTCTCAGGAGAGATGTATCTAACCTGTCTCTGCCCTATTGTTATCTTCATGGCAAGTGTTCGTCTGAGTTCTAATCTATGGTCCCCCTTGCCAAACTTTCACAAAAGCACTCGACTAGCTACAACCACTCTAGAAGATTTCTCCCAATTCTCTATCTGTGCTTAAATATAAAATCCATGAAAAAAAGGTATTCCCCATAACTTTCCGCCTGCTTATCGGTTTACTACAACATGGTAGTTTTCAAATCCAATGTAAACAAGTTCTTTTTGAGCCATTCCCATAAATAATCACATTCTACCAAATTTACAACATTAACGATTACGACACTATCACCTTACATTAATAAACCCTTATCCTCGATTTGCCTTTGGGCCTTGATAACTGGTTACTCCAGAGCCAAAAAAAAATCACAAAAAAATTAATTTGGAAATAAAAAGATTGTTCCAGGTTTTGCTCTTGGGATTTTTACAAAACTGGCAAACTTGAAGATGGTATGCAACTAAAAAAGAAAACCGGTTGCGATCGATTGAAAATGGAATGAAGTCGTCTTTTCTTAGGGCGATTATTTTATTGTTCGATTTTCTCTCTCTCTCTCTCTCTCTCTCTCTCTATATATATATATATTGAAAACAGCACTCTATGTGCATGCATGTTTCGGGGGCCTACCCCTCTTCAGTGTAGCCTGACTCGAACCCTGGACCTTATGCATTTCAGTCAAACATCTCATCCGTTACGCTATGATGCCATAGACGATTCACTGTTTAGTTTTTATGGTTTATATATTTACGTAGTTTGTTTTCCGTTGGTAATTTTTTTAACGATATTGAGGTTAGCGACTTGGGATGTTTTCTTTTTTTTTTGTTTTTTTTAGAAATTGGCCATCTTTTATTTTGGACGTAAACAAATATATATATATATATATATATATATATATATATATATATATATATATATATATTTGGGTTGGGGTGTGCGTTGTGCGTGTTTTGGTCGGTATATTAAGTAATTTCCGTAATTTTTTAAAGCATGAAAACTGAATGCATAGCGAATAATAATGAATTAAAACAAAACCAACAAAGAACAGTTATCCATTTCTCATAACTCAATCAATGAACGGGCAATGAGTATCCCAGTATATATGAGTATCCCAGTTGGAATTACCCCGTCGGGGAGCCGTATATATATATATATATATATATATATATATATATATATATATATATATAGCTCTCCAGAACAGAAAGAAAACTGAACTTCTCCTCTTTCGTATGTGATATATGACCGTCTTCCTGTACATCCTCGCCTAGAAATCCTGATGATGTCCCCTGAAATAGGGACGAAACGTTGATTTTATTTTTGTTTTTACTCTTTTAGATTTTTCCTTTTTATTCACACATATGTGTGTGTGTGTGTGTGTGTGTGTATGAATGTCACAGGTAAGGTATTCATTTTTATAACAAGAAGAGTTTAGTCAAATTAATTAAGAATAGAAAATTAGATCTAATATTTGTAACATGTTTTCTTCTTAAGATTATGGAAGGTGGTGTTTTATCAACACTGCTGGGGAGCTATGATTTAATATACCTGTTTGTTTTTACATCCCTGAAAGGGTGTTTCATGGTAATTAACTGATGATCCCTTAAATTACCATAAGTACTATAGTGAATTTGAGAGAGCAAGTCGATGCAGTGATTGCAGGTTATTAAATGACTTACTGACTAAATAGTTTTCTAACGAATGATAAAAAATAAAAATTAATTTTTGTATAATTTTAAAGGTTAAAAATAATTCTAAGACTATATATATATATATATATATATATATATATATATATATATATATATATATATATATATATATATATATATATATATATATATATATGTATACAGTCCTGGTCAAAATCATAAGACCACTTAAGAAAGTAAGCGTTTACGCATATCATCGAAATTTTAATCAAATATGATTGAAAAAAATTAAATATGCTTCCTTCGAAACCTTAACCCTGGTCTAATAATTACTTTTTAAAAAACAAACATTTTCACCTGGTCAAAATGGTAAGACCACTGATAATTTATCTAACAAAAGGCAATTATAAATTACTAAAAAGGGTCTCAGTACTTAGTATCGCCTCCATTATTACGAATTACTTCAAAAATACTCTTCGGCATGCTTGCGATAAAGTTTTTTTATCAGTTGCAAAGGAACTTTATCCCATGTACTGAAAACTGAATCAGAAAGTTCCTTTATCGAATCATACTGGATTCCATCCTTGATCACTTCTTTTGCCATCCATCCTTAAAGATTTGCAATGGGATTGAGGTCCGGAGAATATACTGGGTGATCTAACAATTCTATATTATTTGAAGAAAAGTATTCTCGTGCTTGTCGAGAAGTGTGTATCGCAGCGTTGTCTTGCTGGAAAATCCAATTTCTTCCACACAGACGTGGACCTTCAGTCCTGATAGAAGCATTTTAAAGTATTGAAATATACTTCAATGATGTCTGCCGGCCTTTCACTACTTGCAACTTTAGGGTCCCAGCTGACGAGAAAGCACCCCAGATCATTAAAGACCCTCCTCCACTATACCAAGTTGAAAAAGTCTCTTTGGGAAAATTTTTATCATGCCAATAGTGTTGAAATCCATCTGGACCATCTAGATTAAACTTTTTCTCATCGAAAATTACTTTTTCACACTTCTCTTCATCCCAAGTCTGGTATTTGGCCGCATATTTAAGTTGGTTAGTTTTGTGCTGTTCAAGAGGACGTGGTTTCTGCAGTCGCTTTAAATGATTGAAACCCTTCATTTTCAGATGCCTTCTGATGGTTTTAGGACTACATTCTGCTGCTGTTTTGCTTTTCAATCGATTTGAGCTCATACTGGATTTTTTTAAACTTCTTCTGATACGGCGATCCAATGATGGGGTTATTTTTTTTTGATCGACCTGGACTCTTTTTGTGCCCATATTGATCTGAATTTCTTAAAAAAATTGTGATGACCGTTTTGCTACGATTCACTTCGTTTGCAATGGATCTATGGGAGAGTCCATCCTTATTAAGCTCAAAGATCCTTCCTCTCTCAAACTCTGATAATGGTTTCCCTTTTGCCATTTATAATTAAGTAAAATGCTTTTTATCCACTAACAAGTTGCTTTTAGTAACATAGAAAGCTTTTCGCATTCATTTTTTCAAAACTAACCGATTTTATTAAAGTGGTCTTATCATTTTGACCAGGTGAAAATGTTTTGTTTTTTTTTAAATAATTAATAATAGATCAGGGTTAAGGTTTCGAATAAAGCAGCTTGCATTTTTTCCCCATCATATTTCCCTTTTGGCAATGGTTTCAGCCATTTGTTTGATTAAAAATTCGATAATATGCGTAAACGCTTACTTTCTTAAGTGATCTTATGATTTTGACCAGGACTATATATATATATATATATATATATATATATATATATATATATATATATATATATATATATATATATATATGCCTTTGGTGTCCTTCTTGTCATAAGTAGATTGTAAATTTTCCTGTGCTCTCTCTGTAGAATTGCCTTATGCTCCTTGTATTTTGTTGTTGTAGTTATTCACAAGTATGTATAAAGAAACTTTTTCCCTTCTTGATCGTTATCTCTTGCTCATTGTCATCAATCCAGTCTTTCCGGACAAACTTCTTCAGACCAAGTATTTCCACTCCAGAAGTATATAACTCATCTTTAAAAGTTATTAAAGTTTTATCAAACTCAACTGTGCTTGGTATTTCCTCTAAAGCCATGCGAATTTCAGCTTAAATTTCCCACGTCCTAACTTATGATCAGTGTCACAATCAGCTCTAGGCTAACAGAGAACGCTTCCAACTAGTTTTATTCGTTTCTCATATGAAGTAAGAACTCGCAATTTTCTCTTGTTTGTACTTGCTAAACACACATAAGAAATACATTTTTTTTTGCCTTTAACAAATTTCGGAATTTACTAAGGTGTTGAAAGTTATTATATATTATATATAGATATATATTTACACACACGATACATACATACAAACACACACATATATATATGCATACATATATATATACATGAAAACATTTGTAGTAGACATTTAGTACATTCATGTGACGATCTCTATTGCGCTAATTGAATAAAGAAACTTTACAATAATAGTGACATGTAAGATGCCGGCAGTTTTATATCTGTGAAAAGCGAGATGATTATAAATGTCAGTAAATATCAGACAACCTAGACAGACATAGAAAATAAGAAAAATACGTGAGAAGCAAAGCAGAAGATGAAAGTGCAGGGAATGAAATAGGATTGCAAAACAATAAGATACATGTAAATCATTAACTGATGATTTGCATCGTTTCTGTTAGATTAGAAAAATATTCTCAAGCCTTTAAATTTTGACTTTTGTAATTTACTAACGTTTTAACATTTACTAAATTCAAAAGTCCACTCGAGGGTAAATCCTACTGTATGTGTTTGTTTGACATTTAAACAATAAGATTTGTAGTCGTGAAGCCCGTTGTAAGCAGGGCAGCGTGTCATTAAGAACCAGTGAAGCATACATGGTCCCCCATCAGTGCACAGCGAACGAGGTATAAAAACATGATTAAGGTCAGCATTTGCCCCTACATTTAGCCCCAAATACCCTCAAGGGACGTCAAATCCTGATGAAAATGAACAAACGCTGCAGTTTTATGTCTTAACATATGTAAATTTGAATTCTGCACCATGCA